>NC_091283.1:557041312-557393853 GCF_032444005.1 Ranitomeya imitator
GCTTGTTGGTCCGATTGCAGATTTTATCCAGCAAAAATAACATCTGTCAACAAAGACGGTAAGCATTTACAATTAAACCCTGGATAATCCAGACCATAACTGACAGTCTCCTGCATGTACAACATAAATGTCTGTATAATGTATACATGTGAGCTAAAAGCCCCGAAATCTGTGCAGTTTTTATGTGATTTATTCATGTAGCTTATTATACTGTTCCCTCTCTATATTTCAGGCACTTACACTGTAAAGTTTTTTGATGGTGTTATTCAGACAGTTAAAAATATTCATGTGAAAGCCTTTTCGAAAGATCAGGTAAGCGTCTTCCGTGACTCTCTAGTCTTTCGGTCTGTCAGCAACTTCCGTCACGGAAATTCCGTGTCGCTGATTGGTCTCGCCAGCTGCCTGTCATGGCTGCCGTGACCAATCGGCGATGAGCACAGGCCAGTTAGTCCCTCCCTACTCCCCTGCAGTCAGTGCCCGGCGCCCGCATACTCTCCTCCACTCACCGCTCACACAGGGTTAATGCCAGCGGTAACTGGCCGCGGGTACCGCACTCCGTAACCGCTGCTATTAACCCTGTGTGACCAAGTTTTTACTATTGATGCTGCCTATGCAGCATCAATAGTAAAAAGATTTAATGTTAAAAATAATTAAAAAAAAAACCTGCTATGCTCACCTTCCGTACTCAGACGATGTGCTCGCGGATGCCGCCATCTTCCGTTCCCAGAGATGCTTGCGAAATTACCCAGAAGACTTAGCGGTCTCGCGAGAGCGCTAAGTCATCTGGGTAATTTCGCAATGCATCCTGGGAATTGAAAATGGTGGCAGCCGCGCGCATAGGGACAGCTTCGCTGGATCCCGGCGGGTGATTATATAACTATTTTTTATTTTAATTATCTTTTTTTAACACTATGTGCCCACACTGCTATATACTACGTGGGCTGCGTTATATACAGCGTGGCTGCTATATACTACGTGGCCAGTGTTATATACGTGTGCAATATTGTATACCGCGTGGGCTGCGTTATATACTATGTGGCCAGTGTTATATACTATGTGGGCAGTGTTATATACCACGTGGGCTGTGTTATATACCGCGTGGCTGCTATATACTACGTGGCCAGTGTTAGATACTATGTGGGCTGTGTTATGCACTGCGTAGCCTGTGCTATATACTGCGTGGCCTGTGTTATATACTGCGTGGCCTGTGTTATATACTGCGTGGCCTGTGTTATATACTGCGTGGCCTGTGTTATATACTGCGTGGGCTGTGTTATATACTGCGTGGCCTGTATTAGCGCATCGGGTATTCTACAATATGTATGTATGTATATAGCAGCCACATAGTATATAGCACAGGCAACGTAGTATTTGCTATATACTACATGACCTGTGCTATATACTATGTGGCTGCAGGCCACCATCTAGTAATTCTATATTGGTCATGTTCTCCCACACTTATACCCACACACATGCAGCCATGTTTCATGTTCTTTTTGTGATCTGGCTACAACCAGTGGGATCCCCCTGGATTTACGGGACTCTTATGGCATATCCTGTGGCATACCCCTTTAAGCATGGAGCTAGGCTCTTGGTATTGAATGGAAAGCGGGAAGTGATGTTGCACTAGAGGACATAATTGCTGGACTGCTTTGCGTTAGTGAAGTCACTTAGTTAAATGAGATCCCTGAAGACAAAGCGTCATTCTAATCCTAACCTATGCAATATTCCTAGGCTTTAGTGATTGAGCCTACAGGCCATCATGTTGCTCTTTTACATTTGAGGAGCAAAGTATAGGAAAAGGTTCATGTCCACGTCATCAGGACGACGCCATATGGTGCTAGTGTTGTCATATACACTGTAGGATTTGTCAGCTTCCAGCATTAAAGCTGTCTACTAACTGGGCACTTCTTATAGGCGAATGCTGCTCGATCGAAGCACCGAGAGCGGCCCACGGAAAGCACATCACCCTCCGATAAACAAAGAGGGAAATTTCGGGAGCAGAGGAAAAGTTCTGAGAACACCACCACCATAGAGAAAGAGAAGACGCAGACTCCAGATAAGAAAGCCGGGCAGGTGCACAAAGATAAGAAACCTGTGCCCTGCGAAAAGGGCAAAGCTCCTGCAGTAAAAAATGAGAAGGAGGACAAGGAAAATATATCTGAGAATGAAAGGGATTCCTCTGCAGAGACCCGCATGGAGGAGCGGAGCGGGCAAAACGACAGCTTGAAAGTACCGCATGAAAATGGAGATCGGAGGAGGAAACGTGATCGTTCATCCTCTCTAACATCTGGTAGGTTACAGGGGGGAGCATGGCTCCTGTGGGAGATGGAGGCTGGCGTCAGGTTGGAGCTTTGAGCAATCTAAATGGCTAAAACCACAGGATCATCAGTTTAGGAAAAAAAATTCTGAAATTGAATAGGTATATGGCTTGTTTTTAACTTTTTTCTTCTTCTTATGAATGTGTAAATCGGGCTACAGTTTTCTGAGCAGGAGACGGTGTGTTCTTCCGACCCCCGCTTTTCCTGACCCCCTCCATACACATGCACACCCTGCTTACAGAGTGTAAATGTGTCTTGTATGAAGAGAAGGGGTCTAAGTTGCTGCCAGACAGCACTGCCTGCAGCTTTTTCCAGAACCAAAGGATCAGACTTTTGATTTCAAACCGCCCAATCTTTTTGTCGAGCGTCCCCCATGTACAGTGCCTTGCGAAAGTATTCGGCCCCATGGAACTTTTCAACCTTTTCCCACATATCATGCTTCACACATAAAGATACCAAATGTAAATTTTTGGTGAAAAATCAACAAGTGGAACACCATTGTGAAGTTAAACGAAATTTATTCATTATTTTAAATTTTTGTGGAAATTCAAAAACTGAAAAGTGGAGCGTGCAATATTATTCAGCCCCTTTACTTTCAGTGCAGCAAACTCACTCCAGAAGTTCATTGTGGATCTCTGAATGATCCAATGTTGTCCTAAATGCCTAATGATGATAAATATAATCCACCTGTGTGTAATCAAGTCTCCGTATAAATGCACCTGCTCTGTGATAGTCTCAGGGTTCTGTTTGAAGCACAGAGAGCATCATGAAGACCAAGGAACACAACAGGCAGGTCCGTGATACTGTTGTGGAGAAGTTTAAAGCCAGATTTGGATACAAAATGATTTCCAAAACTTTAAACATCCCAAGGAGCACTGTGCAAGCGATCATATTGAAATGGAAGGAGTATTATACCACTGCAAATCTACCAAGACCCGGCCGTTCCTCTAAACTTTCATCTCAAACAAGGAGAAGACTGATCAGAGATGCAGCTAAGAGGCCCATGATCACTCTGGATGAACTGCAGAGATCTACAGCTGAGGTGGGACAGTCTGTCTATAGGACAACAATCAGTCGTACACTGCACAAATCTGGCCTTTATGGAAGAGTGGCAAGAAGAAAGCCATTTCTCAAAGATGTCCATTATAACATGTTTTAACCCCTTCATGACCCAGCCTTTTTTTGACCTTAATGACCTGGTTATTTTTGGCAATTCTGACCAGTGTCCCTTTGAGGTAATAACTTAAGAACGCTTCAACGGATCCTAGCGATTCTGAGATTTTTTTTTTCGTGACATATTGAGCTTCATGTTAATGGTAAAGTTAGGTTGATGATTTTTGTGTTTTATTTGTGAAAAAAATTGAAATTTGGCAAAAATTTTGCAGATTTCGCAATTTTCAAATTTTATTCTGTTAAACCAGAGAGTTATGTGACACACAATAGTTAATAAATAACATCACCCACAGGTCTACTTTATATCAGCACAATTTTGGAAACAAATTTTTTTTTTTTTTTTTAATGCTAGGAAGTTATAAGGGTTAAAATTTGACCAGCGATTTCCCATTTTTACAACATTTACAAAACCATTTTTTTTAGGGACCACATCACATTTGAAGTCAGTTTGAGGGTTCTATATGGCTGAAAATACCCAAAAGTGACACCATTCTGAAAACTGCACCCTTCAAGGTGCTCAAAACCACATTCAAGAAATGTATTAACCCTTCAGGTGTTTCATAGCAGCAGAAGCAACATGGAAGGAAAAAATGAACATTTAACTTTTTTAGTCACAAAAATGATCATTTAGCAACAATTTTTTTTTTTTTCTCCTTCGCCTCATTGGGGGACACAGGACCATGGGTTATGCTGCTGTCACTAGGAGGCTGACACTAAGCTGACACAAAAAAAAGGTTAGCTCCTCCCCTGCAGTATACACCCTCATACTGGCTTCCAGAGACCCAGTTCAAGCTTAGTGTCCGTAGGAGGCACACTGTTTTTTAATTCTACCCGGACGAAGGGGGCGACGGATTCTTTCATGGTCCGATCTCCCCCGAACCAACAAGAGGCGAGCCCCGGAGTTTCACCTCTCCGTATCCTCTCCTGCGACGTGGGAGCCACTGCCTGAGCTGACCTTTTTTGGGCGACTGTCCCTTTCCCGGGCGCCGATCTCCACACGTTGTACAGACGTGCACTGGTGTTGTTTACCTCCAGTATCCTCTTCTGCAGCCAGGCCTTTTTATTGCCGGACATCTGCCCTGTCCACCAGGTTCTCCCTCGGCTGTACAGAGGCACTATTCCCGTGGCGTCCGTGCAGACCACACTGCATCACCACTCTCTATGCGTGATTCAGGTGGTGGACGGTTCCTCTCCACCCCCCTGTCTGGGGCTGGTGGATGGACGCTTCCCAACCCCTGCACCGTCCCTGCCATTTCATCCTAGGCACTCCTCACCTCATCGGGGTAAGTGTCTCATGGGGGGTGGGGGGGTCGCCGATTTTGCGGTCCTGAGGGCTCCTCCTAAGTAGCGGCACATCGTTTGCTCTGGGCCCCTTATTTTCGGCACTTTGCGGCCGCGCGCCGGGCCGAAGCCGCAAATTTAGTCCCCGGCTTCGGCCTAGCTGCAGGATGCTGCCGATAGGCTCCGCCCATTCTTTCACGTCATTCGGTGGCGCCGCCCCCCGGTCCTGGCGCTTCTCGCCGCCTCCGAGATCTCTCTCCTGATCTCGGCGGCCATCTTGGTTTCCCTCACTGCACGCCGCAGCTCCAGCTCTGCCGCAGCTTCTAGGCGACACAGCGCCCACGTGCAGCGATTTTATCCAGCCTTCTCTTCGTCTTCTCAGGTGACACAGCGGGACACAGGACCTGGGTAAGGAGACTTCGTCAGCCTCTCCTCTGCAGTGCCGCCCTCTGCTTCCCTAGCTTATAGACCCTGTGGTCTATTTTTTGCATTAGGTACATCATGTCCCAGTCAAGGTCTAAAAAATCCTCTAAGGTGCATACGACCTTTTTTTTTTTCTGCGTGTACCACCTGCCAGGCCCCACTTCCTCGGCCTCAAAGTTCCCCCCTCTGCTCTGCCTGCGATGCTCCATGTGCCCAGGAGCCCTCCATCGCCACCGACTCCGGCGTACCTAGTCCCGTCCCCCCCCCCCCCCCGTGGGTCGCTTCACTTTCGCAGTCCGTGGATTTTTTTTTTTTTAAGCCAACGCCATCAAATCCATTCAAAACCCTCCCGGGGAACGGGGCAATCCGTTACAGGTCCTAAGAGATCCCTCCGTAACAGGGGAATCGTCGGCCAGCAGGGGCCGCTCTCTCCATTAAGAGGCACGGTCATCCAGAAAACGGATCCGCACTACCTCTCCTGAGCGCTCACCTCGCCACTCAGACTCTGGCAGCTCCACCTCTCGCTCACCCTCTTTGGGGGCTCGCAGCGTTCACGACTCTGAACATGAGCCTGAAGTATCATTAGACCCGGAGGCTCCGGAGTTTAGAGCTACGGATGACTCCCTCATTGTAGCAGTCAATCACGCACTTAAGGTGGACGATGACTCTAATTCTGCTCCGGAACACGCAGTCTCTTTTACCAGAACCAAGCGTTCTCATAAGACTTTTGCCTCTCACCCAGATTTTCTGGATATAGTCAGGCGACACAGGGAGCGTCCGGATAAGCGTTTCACGGGAAAGAAGGACCTGGTATCGAAGTATCCCTTTTCAGCAGATCTCGTGAAGGACTGGACGGATCCCCCTATAGTAGATCCTCCGGTCTCGCGCCTTGCTTCTAAAACGCTTCTTTCCGTTCCGGACGGCGCTTCAATTAAGAGTCCCACTGAACGCCAGCTAGACTCTCTAGCTCGCTCAGTGTACGAAGCCTCAGGTTCTTCCCTATCCCCCTCCTTCGCCGCGGCTTGGGTGGCCAAGGCAATGGTTTCCTGGGCGGATGCTCTAGCTAAATCCATTCATGAACAGGATCTCCCGTCTGAGATGGCGGACCTGGCTAAACAGATAGCCATGGCCAGTGATTACGTGATGTACGCATCTCTCGATGCAACGAATTGCGCAGCATCGGCGGCTTCAAACGCCATCTCTATCAGAAGGGCTCTTTGGCTCAGAGAGTGGCGCGCAGATTCCTCCTCTAAAAAATCTCTGATCTCTCTCCCTTTTCAGAGCGGGCGCCTTTTCGGTGAAAAGCTTGACCAGCTTATTTCCGACGCCACAGGGGGAAAGAGCAAGTTCCTTCCCCAACAGAGGCCCAAGGCGGCCTTCCAGCGCCAGCCTTACTTTCGCTTTCGGCCCTTTCGTACCAGCCCAGCCTGGTCCAATCCTACCGGTTTTTCCAGAATGGACCGATCCGCTCGCGCAGACAGAGACGCTCGTCCCTCCTTCAGGCTGAATCCGTCCTGGCGAGGAAAGCCGAGGCAGTCCAGAACCAGAGGTTCTAGACCCCCCCAGATTCCCGTCTCAATGACTCGGGAACGGCGCCAGTCGATACCACCAGAGTAGGCGGACGTCTACTCCTTTTTCAGCAAGCCTGGCTCTGTAATTCACGACGAATGGGTCAGGGATCTGGTATCGTCTGGCTACAAAATAGAGTTCTCTGCTCCTCCTCCAACTCGGTTTTTTCCCTCTCGTCTCCCCAGTTCGGGAGCTCAGTCTCGCGCCCTCCTTTGCGCCATTCACTCCCTCCGCCAGAGCGGGGTCATTGTTCCAGAACACGAGAGGTTCAAAGGTTTCTACTCAAACCTCTTCGTCGTGCCAAAGGACGGAAAAGTGTGCCCCATTTTGGATCTGAAGCTCCTGAACAAGTGCGTAAGAGTACGGCACTTCAGGATGGAATCGCTCAGGTCGGTCATCTCTTTGATGGAAAGAGGGGAATTCTTGGCATCGATAGACATCAAGGATGCCTATCTTCACATTCCGATATTCCCGCCACATCAGAGGTTCCTCCGCTTTGCCGTTCTAGAGGACCATTTCCAGTTCACGGCCTTACCCTTCGGTCTTGCCACGGCGCCCAGGGTATTCACGAAGGTCATGGCGGCGGTCATGGCCATTCTTCATTCTCGAGGAGTCGTCGTGTTACCTTACTTAGACGATCTCCTCATAAAGGGTCCGTCTTTTCAGGCCTGCGAGGCAAGCGTCCACATTACCCTGGATTCTCTTTCGCGCCTGGGCTGGTTGATCAACTTGGACAAGTCCTCTCCCGTTCCTGCCCGTCGGATCTCCTTTCTGGGAATGATCCTGGACACTTCAAGGGGTCTGGTCTTGCTTCCTCGGTCCAAGGCCCAAGCGCTTCAGCAGGGAGCCCGAACGCTCTGCCATCCTCGCCCGCGAACCATTCGGTTCGCCATGAAGATCCTGGGAAAGATGGTTGCAGCAATCGAAGCAGTTCCTTTCGCTCAACTCCATCTCCGCCCCTTGCAACAGGCTCTGCTGGACAACTGGGACAGGAGTCTCCCATCTCTCGACCGTCCTTGCCCGCTGTCCCCGTGGGTCAGACAATCACTCGTATGGTGGACCCTGGGTCCATCTCTTCTCCAGGGGAAGTCCTTTCTCCCGATCCGCTGGTTAGTGGTAACTACGGACGCCAGTCTCCTCGGCTGGGGGGCGGTGTTTCTTCACCACTCTGCCCAGGGCCGTTGGACAGTTCGGGAATAGAGTCTCCCCATCAACATCCTGGAGATTCGTGTGATCAGACTTTCCCTGAGTCGCTTTCACGCCCTGCTCGCGGGTCACCCAATACGAGTCCAATCGGACAACGTCACGGCGGTGGCTTACATCAACCACCAGGGGGGTACCCGCAGCAGGGCGGCGATGCAGGAAGTCTCTCACATCCTTCGTTGGGCCGAAACCAACCATTCCACCATTTCTGCGGTGCACATTCCGGGAGTCGAGAACTGGGCGGCGGACTTTCTGAGCCGCCAGGGCCTTGCCTCGGGAGTGGGAACTCCACCCAGAGGTTTTTCAACAGATCTGTCTTCGCTGGGGGACCCCGGACGTGGATCTGATGGCGTCCAGATTGAACGCCAAGGTCCACAACTTCATTGCGCGTTCTCGGGATCCCCAGGCCATAGGAGTGGACGCGCTGATTTCACCGTGGCATCAGTTTCTACTCCCATACGTGTTTCCTCCCCTTCCCTTACTGCCGAAGGTGATCAGAAAGATCAAGACGGAGGGAGTTCCGGTCATTCTGGTCACCCCAGACTGGCCACACCGCGCTTGGTACGCGGAACTCGTTCAGCTCGTAGCCGACGTTCCCTGGTGGTTACCAGACCGCCCAGACCTGCTTCGCCAAGGACCGATCTGCCACCAGAGCTCAGGGGCCCTACGTTTAACGGCGTGGCTGTTGAAACCTGGATTCTAACTCGAGCCGGTTTCTCTCAGCAGGTCATTCCCACCATGTTAAGTGCTCGCAAGGCATCTTCCGCCTCCATTTACCACCGCGTCTGGAAAACTTTCTTCTCATGGTGCAGGCTCCAAGGTCACCCTCCGCTCGTTTTCTCTATCCCTTGCATCTTGAATTTCCTTCAGTCCGGTTTGGACTCCGGCTTGGCACTGAGTTCCCTCAAAGGCCAGATCTCAGAGTTATCCGTGCTGTTCCAGCGCAGGATCGCCGCCAACCTTCAGGTCAAGACCTTCATTCAGGGAGTCTCCCATGTGGTTCCCCCCCCCCTACAGGATGCCGTTAGAGACCTGGGATCTCAACTTGGTCCTGGGGGTTCTTCAGGAACCTCCGTTCGAACCCCTTCAAGACGTTCCGCTCTCTGTCCTCTCATGGAAGGTTGCCTTCCTGGTAGCCGTGACGTCCATCAGAAGGGTTTCAGAGTTGGCCGCTTTATCCTGCCGGGCTCCTTTCCTTGCCTTTCATCAGGACAAAGTAGTCCTACGTCCTTCCCCGGCTTTTCTTCCGAAGGTGGTCTCATCTTTTCATCTTAACGAGGACATCATTCTTCCCTCCTTTTGTCCGCAGCCCAAACATAGGGTTGAGAAGGCTCTCCATACCCTGGACGTGGTACGGGCCCTCAGGAGGTACATTTCCAGAACGGCTCATTTCAGAAAATCGGACGCCCTTTTCGTGCTCCCGGAGGGTCACAGAAGGGGTTTGGCTGCGTCTAAAGCCACGATAGCCAGATGGATTCGATCTGCTATCCAGGAATCCTATCGGGTCAGGGGCAGCCCTATCCCGGCGGGGATTAGAGCACACTCCACTCGGTCGATGGGTGCTTCCTGGGCCATCCGGCACCAGGCAACAGCGGAGCAGGTTTGCAAGGCCGCAACGTGGTCCAGCCTGCATACTTTCTCAAAGCACTACAATGTTCACATTCACTCCTCTGCGGACGCGGCCCTTGGCAGGCGTATCCTGCAAGCGGCCGTTGCGCATCTCTAGTCAGATGGTACACGGAGTTATTTGGTTGTATTGTTTCCCTCCCAGGGACTGCTTTGGGACGTCCCATGGTCCTGTGTCCCCCAATGAGGCGAAGGAGAAATAAGGATTTTTGTGTGTACTCACCGTAATATCCTTTTCTCCGAGCCACTCATTGGGGGACACAGCACCCACCCTGGTAGCCTTACGGCTCGTTATCTTTTTTAGTGTTTTGACTGTTTTGTTAACATGTTATACTCTAATGTTACTTGATATATTGTTGTTATTCTACTGCTTTTGCACTGAACTGGGTCTCTGGAAGCCAGTATGAGGGTGTATACTGCAGGGGAGGAGCTAACCTTTTTTTGTCTCAGCTTAGTGTCAGCCTCCTAGTGACAGCAGCATAACCCATGGTCCTGTGTCCCCCAATGAGTGGCTCGGAGAAAAGGATTTTACGGTGAGTACACACAAAAATCCCAATTTTTTTTTTTTTTAATTTTCCCAAGGGTAAAATGAGAAACTGGACCCCGAAAGTTATTGTACAATTTGTCCTGAGTACAGAAACCCCATATGTGGGGGTGGGGGGGACCACTGTTTGGGCACACGTCGGGGCTCGGAAGGGAAGGAGCACCATTTGACTTTTTCAATGAAAAATTGGCTCCAATCTTTAGTGGACACCATGTCGCGTTTGGAGAGCCCCAGTGTGCCTACATATTGGAGCTCCCCCACAAGTGACCCCATTTTAAAAACTAGACCCCCCAAGGAACTTGTCTAGATGCATAGTGAGCTCTTTGAACCCCCAGTTGCTTCACAAATTGATCTGTAAAAATGAAAAATAATTTTTTTCCACAAAGTTTTTTAGCATAAAGTTTTTTCATTTTCAGATGGGCAACATGATAAAATGGATCCTAAAGTTTGTTGGGCAATTTCTCCTGAGTACAACCATACCTCACATGTGGGGGTAAACGACTGTTTTGGCACACGACAAGGCTCGAAAGGGAAGGAGCGCCATCTGACTTGAATGAAAAATTAGCTCCAATCGTTAGCGGACACCATGTCACGTTTGGAGAGCCCCTGTGTGCCTGAACATTAGAGTTCCCCCACAAGTGACCCCATTTTGGAAACTAGACCTCCAAAGGAACTAATCTAGATGTGTGGTGTGCACTTTGAACCTCCAAGTGCTTCACAGAATTTTATAACGCAGAGCTGTGAAAAGGGAGGGAGCACCATTTGACTTTTTGAATGCAAGATTGGCTGGAATCAATGGTGACGTTGGAGACCCCTGATGTGCCCTACAGTGGAAACCCCTCAATTCTAACTCCAACACTAACCCCAATACACCCCTAACCCCAACACACCCCTAATCCTAACCAGAAGCCTAACCCAAACACACCCCTGACTCTAATCTTAACCCTAATTCCAACCCTAACCCTAATTCCAACCCTAAGGCTATGTGCCCACTTTGTGGATTCGTGTGTGGATTTTTCCACACAGTTTTTGAAAAATCCGCAGGTAAAACGCGGATTTTCAGTGTTTTTTGTATGGATTTCACCTGCGGATTCCTAGTGAGGAACAGGTGTAAAACGCTGCGGAATCCGCACAAAGAATTGACATGCTGCAGAAAATACAACACGGCATGTCCTCGCGGTATTTTCCGCACCATGGGCACAGCGGACTTGGTTTTCCTTAGGTTTACATGGTACTGTAAAAGTGATGGAAAACTACTACGAATCTGCAGCGACCATTCCGCACCGTGTGCACATAGCCTAATTCTAGCCCTAGCTATAACCCCAACCTTAATTGCAACCCTAATTCTAGCCCTAGCTATAACCCCAACCTTAATTGCAACCCTAATTCTAACCCTAATTGCAACCCTAACCCTAGTGGAAAAATAAAAGTAAATATATTTTCTTTATTTTATTATTTTCCCTACCTATGGGGGTGATAAAGGGGGGTTATTTACATTTTTTTTAAAAATTATTTTGATCACTGTGATAGAATTTATCACAGTGATCAAAATAAATGAACGAATCTGCCGGCCGGCAGATTCGGTGGGCGCACTGCGCATGCGCCCGCCATTTTGGAAGATGGCGGCACCCATTCTAACAGACGGATGGACATCGGGAGGTACCACAGGACCCCGGAGGTAGGGTGTAATCGGACAGCAGGGGGGGGCACCGGACAGGACGGAGGGGAGAGTAGGGCGCGGAGGACAGGACGGAGGGGTAGGAAATACTGGCAGCGGCTGCAGATCGCCGCCTTCAGTCTGTGGCAGGGGTGGGTCGGGGTCTCTAGCCGTGGCCGATGATATTGCAGCATCGGCCGTGGCTGGATTGTAATATTTCACCAAGTTTCATTGGTGTAATATTTCACCAAGTTTCATTGGTGAAATATTACAAATTGCTCTGATTGGCGATTTCACTTTCAACAGCCAATCAGAGCGATCGTAGCCACATGGGGGCAAAGCCACCCCCCCTGGCTGAAGTACCCCTCCCCCTTTCCCTGCAGGTCGGGTGAAATTGGAGTTAACCCTTTCACCCGATCTGCAGGAACGCGATCATTCTGTGACACAGCATATGCATCACAGGTCCGATTGGCACCGACTTTCATGACGCATACGCTGTCACAGGTCGGGAAGGGGTTAAAGTTTTCAACAAGCCACCTGGGAGACGCACCAAACATATGGAAGGTGGTGCTCTGGTCAGATGAAACCAAAATCGAACTTTTTTTGTCAAAAATGCCAAACGTTTTGTATAAAGGCAACACATCTCATCACCCTGAATACATCATCCCCACTGTCAAACATGGTGGTGGCAGCATCATGGTTTGGGCCTGCTTTTCTTCAGCAGGGACAGGGAAGATGGTTAAAATTGCTGGGAAGATGGATGGAGCCAAATACAGGACCATTCTTGAAGAAAACCTGTTGGAGTCTGTAAAAGACCCAAGACTGGGACAAGACAATGATCCCAAACATAAAGCAAAATCTACAATGGAATGGTTCACAAATAAACGTATCCAGGTGTTAGAATGGCCAACTGAAAGTGCAGA
Source organism: Ranitomeya imitator (assembly GCF_032444005.1). Lineage (NCBI taxonomy): Eukaryota > Metazoa > Chordata > Amphibia > Anura > Dendrobatidae > Ranitomeya > Ranitomeya imitator. The sequence continues at coordinate 557,054,033 of NC_091283.1, forward strand.
CCTCAATCCAATCGAGAATCTGTGGAAAGAGCTGAAAACTGCTGTTCACAAACCATCTCCATCAAACCTCACTGAGCTCGAGCTGTTTATCAAGGAAGAATGGGCAAGAATTTCAGTCTCTCGATGTACAAAGCTGATAGACATACTCCAAGCGACTTGCAGCTGTAATCACAGCAAAAGGTGTCGCAACAAAGTATTAAGTTAAAGGGGCCGAATAATATTGCAAGCCCCACTTTTCAGTTTTTGAATTTCCACAAAAATTTAAAATGACCAATAAATTTCGTTCAACTTTACAATTGTGTTTCACTTGTTGATTCTTCACCAAAAATTTACATTTGGTATCTTTGTTTGAAGCATGATATGTGGGAAAAAGTTGAAAAGTTCCAGGGGGCCGAATACTTTTTCAAGGCACTGTATGTTAATTGGTCCGCCATTCCTGCCAATATTTGGTCCAACTAATGTATGGAGCTTACATGTTAAAATGCTTAATTGTTAACATATTTTTGACAGACCCAGGTTTGCAAACTCTTCAACCAGTGACCTTAGAACTAAGAAGAAGGAAGATCTCCATTGCATCAGAAACTCATAGCAGCAAACGTCCACGCCTGGAAAAAAGTTAGTACGCCTAACATACTTGTATGTGTGCAGCTATTTCACACAGTAAAGAAACTGCCCGACAACTGCATATAGTTAAATGTATCTGTGACCTGAAGAGTCTGGTGTAAGTACCTTGAAAATCCATGTACAAACACTAGCCTCATCAGGTCCGTGGCCACCTTTCTTCTATCTCTACCTCTATTTAATTAACTTCCGGCTTCTACAGCACAACAGACAACTGGAAGGCTCTCTCCTTGGATCCCTCAACTATCAAATATTTATGGCATCTGTCTCGGAGTCCCTGTTAACTAGCAATGCGCAGACATCCAAAGAATTACTGTATTAAAACTTGTATAATTCCTATTATAAACCCATTGAAATACAGACTGACTACAATTGTCTATACTAACAAAAGTAGTAATACTCCCCTTCCCAGTACCATGCCACTTATGTTGGACCATTCTAATCTGTTAAATTGTCTATTTATTGTTATTTAATTTATTATTTTTTTTTCATCTAGGAAAGAGTGTTGCTGCTACATCTGAGAAAACTGAAAATGTGTCTGACGGAGAACAGCCTTGTGTGGATGAGGAGAGTGAAAAGGATCCTAAACCGGTGCAGCTGTCGCCCAGCAGAAGTCAGGAAGACAATAGTGTTGTGGATTTGAAAGCAGAATCTGCACCGGACTTGGAATTGGTGCATCGGAATGGTCCATCCGTGGAGCCAGATGGTATGTTGGTGTCGGAACTAGTGATGAGTGAGTATACTCGTTGCTCGGGTTTTCCCGAGCACGTTCAAATGGTCTCCGAGCATTTGTGACTGCTCGGAGATTTAGTTTTTGTTGACTACAGCTGCATGATTTACAGCTGCTAGACAGCTTGATTACATGTGGGGGTTGCCTGGTTGTTGGGGAATCCCCACATATATTCAAGTTGGCTAGCAGCTGTAAATCATTCAGCTTGCAGCGAAAAAAACTAAATCTCCGAGCACATACAAATATTCGGGAGACCACCCGAGCATGCTCTGAAAACCCAAGCAACGAGTACACTCGCTCATCACTAGTCATAACATTTTGATTTTTTTTTCAGTAAATTTTCGGAATTTGAAGTATGTAGTATGTAAATTTTCTGTACACCGTGTAAGCTGAATGTAATTTTCTGTATCTGTCCCCACACCGTGTTCAGCTAAACTGACAACAGAGGACTGCACACCTGTGGAGCATGTGAAACCTGAACCCCCTGAAGTGAAAGGATCGCCGCTGCCTCTAGAGGATGTTGTCAAGCCTGCGGCGGCCGAGGAGGAGTCAGGTCTCCCAGACATCAAAACTGATGGCCATGAGAATAACCTTTCTGGACCAAACGAAATTCAGATGATCACCACCCTATCAGGTGAATATGTAATGTATTCTGTAATGGCAGTCATTTTGTGTAGTGTGTATATACTATAAAGACAAACCTAGCGTGATGAATACAGGTCTGTCTGCTTCTGTTAACCTGATTTGCACAATGTCCCTCTGAAGTGGCTGCGGCTTTTCTTTACCGGATGTACGTACAGCACATTTTGGTGTTTTTTTTTAAGCTCTAGTATCTCCTTTTTAGCAGTTTCGTAGCCTATTTTACTTGCGTGGCACAGCTATACAGCATGACCTCTGCCATATCCGAAATACCAGCTTGCATGAAGGGGTAAGGGAGGGCTTCAGTCCTTTCAGTAATCTGCCACCATTTATGTCTAGCTTGACATTAGTTTCGTGCATTGTGAGTTTGGTGGTGTTAACCATATTGCCATTGAAAGGACATTTCCATCTCTGAATGTTATGACATTGCCCGGATGCCCAAGACTCCCGTGGCACCAGAGGATAGATCTTTATTCCAGAATATAGAAAAAAAAAAGTCATAGGAAGCAATGCAATGTTTTGGTCTTATCTGGCCTTTCTCTAGTCACCTTCCACGACAGCCACTTCGGAGGTTGTCTTCCCCGCCCTAATAGGGGACAGGAACACAAGAGGTTAAATACCCCTCCCCTTCCTGCACCGCCAGTGTTTTCCTGTCCCCTATGGGGCATGAAGAGTTTCTGAAGGGGCTGCCGTGGCCGGCGACGGAGCTCCACTTACCCAGAAGCCTGGCGGCATGAAGGTCGGGTTTCCCTCCTTGATAATGCCGCTCCCGTCTCCTCTCTTCGGAGCGACTCGGGACCCTCCCGCCCCTCCGGCGCTCCCTTTGGGGGCAATGCGGGGCGGTGATGTGCTTGCCGGGGGCCTCCTGCAGCCCCCCGGTTCCCTCCTCCACAGCTGCAGCGCTGGAGGTGGCGCGCGTCCGGGCTGGGGCCGGAGAGCCTGATGACTTCCGGGTTAAAGCGCGCCACTTCCGGTTCAACCAGGAAGCGTGCCATGGAGCGCACGCCGGCCGGCAATGGCGTCCAGCAGCAGAAGCACGCCATACAAACAGCGTCGGGGGCGTTCTTGGACCTACCCCAATCGGGCCACACGTGGGGGGAGGAGCACTGCACGCTGGACCACCGATCCTTATAAAAAGATCCGGGTAGCAAGGTAAGCTGTCTGACTGTTAGCAACCTGACGGACATGGACAGTGACAGACCCCCTTGCTCTGCATCTGCAGATGCCAGCGTTCCCCCTCCTACCAAAGTAAGTAGCAGGTGTTGGGCCCAGCTATCCCCTATATACATATGTGCTTTTATGTATATATGTATATATAGATATTCCTCTAAGTGGCTTAGCAAACCCTCTCTCTCTCTCTCTTAGGGAGAAAAGGTTTCCGACCCTAAAAAGTCAAGCCGCAAATGCAAAGTGTGTACGGCCAAACTCCCATCAACATACGGGAAAAAGCTCTGCCAATCCTGTACGGATGAGGTCCTGCGCGCCGAACAACCCTCGCTGTTGGATAGCATTAGATCCCTCATTAAAGATGAGGTCCATTCTTCTATGGCTACCTTCTCTCAGATGTCGGTGCCTCAGCCACCCCCTCCAAAAAAGAGGAAAAAAGCCCCAGTAGAATCCGACCCGGACTCGGGAGAAATCCAGTCCTCAGGTTCAGAGGATAACTGGGAAAACGAAGGCTCCACTTCTACCCCCACCTGTAGATCAGAAAACAAAAAATATTATTTTAGTTCTGAGGACATGAGTGAACTAATCGGTTTAGTAAGAAGCACCATGGGGGTAGAGGATGAAGAAGTTACACTCACAGTACATGATGAGATGTTTGAGGGTCTGAAACCCAAAGACCAAAAAGGGTTCCCGGTGCATAAGAACTTACGAGATCTAATTCTGCATGAATGGGACCTCCCTGAAAAAGGTCTGACTATACCATCGGAACTGAAAAACCGGTACCCATTAGATGGGGATAACTCCTTATGGGAGACCCCGAAAGTAGATGTTCAGGTGTCTAGGGTAACTAAAAAAACTGCCCTCCCCTTTGAGGACTCTTCGCAACTCAAGGATCCGATGGATCGTAAAATAGAGAGTTTATTAAAAAAGTCCTGGGACACCTCCACAAATCTGCTAAAATCTAATATAGCCTCTACTTGCGTGGCCAGATCTCTATTTATCTGGTTACGCAAACTTGAGGATCACTTGACTCAAGGCACCCCAAGAGAGGAGATTTTAGACTCCCTACCCTTACTACAGAAAGCTACAGGGTTCCTAGCCGATGCATCTGCTGAATCGGTTCGAGTAGCCGCGAAAGCTGCCGTTCTCTCTAACTCGTCCAGGAGAGCACTCTGGATAAAATCCTGGGGAGGCGATTTTGTCTCCAAGTCCAAATTATGTAGCATACCCTTTCAGGGTCATAATGTATTTGGACCCGTCCTGGACGATATTTTGGATAAGGCGGCAGATAAAAAGAAATCTCTCCCTGAGCAAAAGACCCCAAAAAAACGCTTTTTTCGTCCCTCCCGTGATCAAACCTCACAGAGAGGAAAAGGCAAAATGGGAAGATGGAGTTATCCTAAGGGAGGCAGGGGAAAAAATATCCTGGCCCCTCAGGCCCAGCAAACCCCAGATAAACAATGACTGTACTCCGGTCGGGGGTCGACTCTCACGATTTTTCACCGAGTGGCAAAACATCTCCGCAAATCAGTGGGTCCTTCGTACCATTCAAGAAGGATTAAAAATAGAATTCGTGAGACCACCCCCACATTGCGTAAAGATAACCTCCCTTCAAAACCCAGATCTCCAAAACTCCTTGTTACAAGATCTACAAAAATTAATACAATCAAATGTGATTTCTCAGGTGCCGAAGTTAGAGGAAGGACGTGGTCATTATTCACGCCTTTTTCTAATAACCAAGCCGTCGGGGAAGAACAGAATTATCATAAATTTGAAACCCTTAAACGATTCTGTCCGATACAGGAGATTCAAAATGGAGACAGTCAAATCCGTGATTCCCCTCATCGGTCAGGGTTGGATGATGGCGACTGTGGACCTGAGGGATGCGTACTACCATGTGCCAATCCATCCAGAGCACAGGAAATTCCTCAGGTTCGCAGTCTCCAAGGGTCACCAAATCAAACATTTTCAGTTCAATGTTCTCCCCTTCGACATCTCTTCGGCCCCTCGGGTCTTCACAAAGATTATGGCGGAAGCGATAATCTTCATCCGTCAGCAGGGAATATGCATAGTCCCGTATCTAGACGACCTGCTTATCATGGCTCCATCTGCCTCCCGTCTGGAAACAGACGTATCAAAGTCCCTAGAGATATTACAAACCCTGGGTTGGATCCCAAATCTGGAGAAATCGGAGGTCCATCCCTCCACAAGAAGAAAATTCCTGGGGGTGCTACTGGACTCGGATGTAAGAACATCTTTTCTACCCAAAGATCATCAAATCAACCTTGTCCGCAAGGTAACCAAATTCAGAGGCCAGCATGCACCGACCCTCAGAGAATCGATGTCTGTACTAGGGTCCCTGACCGCATGTATACAATCGGTTTCCTGGGCCCAGGCTCACACACGAACTCTCCAGACTTAGGTTCTCCTGCATTCCAGGAGACGACAGACTCCATTGAATCAGAAGATTCTTCTCCCTGGCCATGTGAAATCGGCGCTAAAATGGTGGCTAGATTATCAAAATCTCCAGAGAGGGGTCAGCTGGGACCACCTTCCCCTAAAAACACTCCGCTCAGATGCCAGCAAAAGAGGCTGGGGTGCGGTGGTAGAGGGTTTCCACTTTCAGGGACAATGGACATCGGACATCAGCAGCAGCTCCTCAAATCTAAGAGAATTGAAAGCTGTGGAGGAGGCCCTAAAGGCATCATCAGCACTGATCAAAAATCATCACGTTCGGATTTACTCGGACAATATGACCACAGTGGCCTATCTACGACATCAGGGGGGGACAAAGTATGCCTCTCTAAGAGAAGTGGCCGCAAGAATATTTTTCTGGGCAGAGAGGAACCTTCTATCGGTCACAGCAGTACATCTGAGGGGATTGGACAACACTCAGGCGGATATCCTCAGCAGGAAAGACGTTCATCCGGGAGAGTGGTCCCTAAACCAAGCAGTATTTCAGTCCCTAGCCGAAAAATGGGGTACTCCAGAGGTGGATCTATTCGCCAACAGGCAAAATGCGAAGGTGGAAACATTTTTCTCCCTTCATTACAAAGACAAGGCACAGGGAATAGATGCCTTTTCACACCAGTGGAAATTCAACCTTGCATATGCCTTTCCTCCCATTCCCATGCTGGTGAAAACCCTGCAAAAAATCAGGACAGACGAAGTGACCACAATCTTGGTTGCCCCATTGTGGCCCGGGAGGAGTTGGTACGGCGCCCTATTAGATATGGCCCTGGAAGGTCCCTGCCTTCTACCTCAAAAGACCGATCTCCTACACCAGGGTCCTCTACTACATCCGGACCTAAACAGACTGAACTTGGCTGCATGGCTACTGAAGCCACAATCTTAAAAGCTAAAGGACTCTCAGATGACGTAATCCAGACCCTTCAAAAAAGCAGAAAGGCAGTAACCAATGCCATCTACACTAAGGTCTGGAAAAAATTTACGTCCTGGTGCTTCCCAGAAGTTCCAGACCCCTTCAATCCTGATATAGCAAGGATCTTACAATTTTTACAGAAGGGCTTGGATATAGGCCTTACCCCTAGTACACTCAAAGTACAAGTATCGGCCCTTAGTAGCTTTTTTGACTCAAATTTAGCCAATCACCGCTGGATCAAGCGATTTATGACAGCCGCATCCAGAATTCGTCCTACACTCCGTACTAGGGTACCCTCCTGGGACCTCAATACTGTACTTAACGCACTAACCCAGGATCCATTCGAACCCCTGGATGCTATATCCATAAAAAACTTAACTTTGAAAACAATCTTTCTAGTCGCAATCACTACGGCTAGACGTATTGGTGAATTACAGGCCCTGTCAATACAGGAACCCTATTTAACGGTCACTGCGGATAGCATTGTACTAAAACTAGACCGATCCTTTTTACCCAAGGTGGTCTCAAATTTCCACAGAGATCAGGACATTCTACTTCCTTCTTTTTGCCCAAACCCCTCCAACCCTAAAGAACAGGCCTTCCACACCTTGGATGTTCGCAGGGTGGTTCTATTTTACTTACAACAAACTGAAGCCTGGCGAATTGATCAAAATTTATTCATTCAGTTCTCCGGACGAAATAAGGGAAAGAAGGCGGCAAAAAACACCATCGCAAACTGGATCAAACCGTCTATTTGCTTGGCTTATTCATCGCAGGGACTAGATCCACCTGCCTCTCTGAAGGCACACTCTACCCGAGCAATGGCAACATCGTGGGCAGAGAGGGGGAATGCCTCAGCAGAGCAGATATGCAGAGCCGCCACCTGGTCGTCCATCCATACGTTCACCAGACATTACCGGCTAAATTTCAATAGGGATTTAACGTTTGGCAGACGTGTTCTGCAGGCTGTAGTCCCTCCCTAGAGAAATTAGCTGTTGGTACTACTCCGAAGTGGCTGTCGTGGAAGGTGACTAGAGAAAATAGAATTATTCTTACCGTTAATTCGGTTTCTAGGAACCTTCCACGACAGCACTAATTTCCCTCCCTACCTGATATTCTTATTGGATGATTCCTGCACTTTTGTGGTAACTATACATGCTACTGTGTCCAGGAAAACACTGGCGGTGCAGGAAGGGGAGGGGTATTTAACCTCTTGTGTTCCTGTCCCCTATTAGGGCGGGGAAGACAACCTCCGAAGTGGCTGTCGTGGAAGGTTCCTAGAAACCGAATTAACGGTAAGAATAATTCTATTTTTCAGGCCTCAAAATACATCCTTACAGCTGTATCTTGAAGCTTGAGAAGGGCCAGACATGGCCAAAACGTTGCCTTGTCCTTCTATTATGATTTTTTTTTCTTTTATTCGGATATAAAGATTTAAGTTTTTAAGGTGCCTCAGGATGCTCTGATATTGTACGGTTTTTGGAACTAGTGGGAGGGCTCTACCGAGCAAGCACAGAATTTATCAATGGTGCGTAGGACTTGGCCCATTGCTAGCATGCGCTATATTAGTATGATTGTTGGCACACTCCACCACCTTTAATAACCTAATGGGACCACAGCATTTCTTTTCTCTTGCGCACACACAGTTGGGAATATGTATGTTGCTGCCTTTTCATTATCGGAATAGGTGTCTGTCTCCGTAATTGAAATCCCCAACTCTGAGGAAGTGATGGCATATACCGTATATACTCGAGTATAAGCCGAGATTTTCAGCCCAAATTTTTGGGCTGAAAGTGCCCCCCTCGGCTTATACTCGAGTCACGGTAGCGGTGGGGTCGGCAGGTGAGGGGGTGAGGGCGCTGGGGTATACTTACCTAGTCCCAGCGATCCTCGCGCTGTCCCTGCCGTCCCACGGGCTTCGGCGCTGCAGTTTCTTCCTCTCTTCAGCGGTCACGTGGGACCGCTCATTACAGAAATGAATAAGCGGCTCCACCTCCCATAGGGGCGGAGCCGCTTATTCATTTCTCTAATCAGCGGTAACGGTGACCGCTGATAGAGAAAGAAGCTGCGGCACCGAAGACAGGAGGGGACAGCGCGAGGATCGCCAGGACTAGGTGAGTATAGCATATTCACCTGTCCTCGTTCCAGCCGCCGGGCGCCGATCCATCTTCCCGGCCGGCGCCTCCATCTTCCCGGCGTCTCTGCTCTCTGACTGTTCAGGCAGAGGGCGCGATGACGCATATAGTGTGCGCGGCGCCCTCTGCCTGATCAGTCAGAGCAGAGACGCCGGGAAGATGGAGGCGCCGGAACGAGACGCCGGGAGCTGCAATCAAGGGAGGTGAGTATGTGTTTTTTTTTCTTTATTGCGGCAGCGGCGGCACAAATTTATGTGGAACATCTATGGGGCACAGTGAACGGTGCAGAGCACCGTATATGGCACAGCACAGCTATGGGGCACAGTGAACGGTGCAGAGCACCGGATATGGCACAGCACAGCTATGGGGCACAGTGAACGGTGCAGAGCACCGTATATGGCACAGCACAGCTATGGGGCACAGTGAACGGTGCAGAGCACCGTATATGGCACAGCTATGGGGCACAGTGAACGGTGCAGAGCACCGTATATGGCACAGCACAGCTATGGGGCACAGTGAACGGTGCAGAGCACCGTATATGGCACAGCACAGCTATGGGGCACAGTGAACGGTGCAGAGCACCGTATATGGCACAGCACAGCTATGGGGCACAGTGAACGGTGCAGAGCACCGTATATGGCACAGCTATGGGGCACAGTGAACGGTGCAGAGCACCGTATATGGCACAGCACATCTATGGGGCACAGTGAACGGTGCAGAGCACCGTATATGGCACAGCTATGGGGCACAGTGAACGGTGCAGAGCACCGTATATGGCACATCTATGGGGCACAATGAACGGTGCAGAGCACCGTATATGGCACAGCTAGGGGGCACAATGAACGGTGCAGAGCACTATATGGTTCACACCTATGGGGAAATATGAACGGTGCAGAGCACTATATGGCACAGCTATGGGGAAATAATGATCTATTTTTATTTTTGAAATTCACCGGTAAATGCTGCATTTCCACCCTAGGCTTATACTCGAGTCAATAAGTTTTCCCAGTTTTTTGTGGCAAAATTAGGGGGGTCGGCTTATACTCGGGTCGGCTTATACTCGAGTATATACGGTAACTCCATTTAAATAGTAGTTGTCACCAGTCTGGGGCTGCGTCCCAGATTGGTCATTATTAAATTAGGTAAGTGTCAAAAGTAACTCTATTGTCCCCTGACTATCTAGCAAAAGTTGGGTCCAAACTTTCGGCTTGTGAGATTTAACCCCTTAGTGACGGAGCCAAATTTTTGAAATCTGACCAGTGTCACTTTGTGGTAATAACTCTGGAATGCTTCAACAAATCCCAGTGATTTTGAGATTGTTTTTTCGTGACACATTATACTTTACGATAATGGTAAATTTAGGTTGATATGTTTTGTGTTTATTTATAATAAAATATCAGAAATTTGAGAAAAATGTTAAAAAATTAGCAATTTTCAAACTTTGGATGATTATCCCTTTAATCCAGATAGTCATACCACAGTAAAACATTAATAAATAACATTTCCCTCATGTCTGCTTTACTTCAGGACCATTTGTAAAATGTTATTTTATTTTGTTAGCATTTTAGAGGTTTAAAAATGTAGCAGTAATTTTTCATTTTTTCAAGGAAATTTACAAAATGTATGTTTTTAGGGACCTATCCATGTTTAAAGTGCCTTTAGTGGACCCCTATATTGGGAAACCCCCAAAAGTGATACCATTTTCAAAACAGCACCCCCTGACATATTGAAAACTGCTGTCAGGTATTTTATTAACCCTTAAGGTGCCTTTCAGGAATTAATGCAAAGTGGCATGATAAAAATGAAAATGTGTATTTTTACCACGTAAATGCCTCTAACTTCTGAACAGATTACTACAGCCGGCAGACTCTAAGGCCGCTATTTGGTCATGAATTGTCATGGCAAACATCAGGACCTCAAAATTATGATCTGAGGGCACCAATTGGGATAAAGAGGAAGCCCCCACACTCTGTTAACCATTTATAATGATGTAGTCACTATTGACAGCAGCATCTAAGGGGTTAAACAGATGTGGACGGTGCAAACACTGATCGTGGCTGATGCAGCAAGTTGTCAGCTATAGTGTACAGTGGACAGCTGCTGGATTGTCACCTGTATGGGGATGCCATTTTCTTATATCTCAGGTCAGTTAAAAGACGTATTGGCGGTCATTAAGGGGTTAAGAATGCAGAGCGGGATCCCACAACCCTCTGTGGCCCCTCTTGCAGTAAAGTGACAAGATGTTGCTCTTTGCACTAACCCTGCACTGCTGCATGCTTTACCCAGCGGGTGCTGTGCTAGTGCAAAGAGTGAGGTTTCACTGCGAGACGATGTGGGATACCTCTCTGCTTTCCAGGATCCCACAACTTCATGCCTGACTTTGGTGACAATTCGGGCCCTTTCGCTGGACATTAGAGCGTTTTATGACCGCAACTTGAAAATTTTTTAAAAATCAACAATCTGAGGCTTTTGTAAATAAAACGGACAGTCCCAGTCTAATGATGGGTACTCTTTAGGCTTTTAGAGAAATTCTCCATTTTAGCTCACCTCCCCCATGCTTGATTTCTATACTAATTGCCTGTTACTGCTCATACTATGGAACAGCGAGCGCCTCTATTAAACAAGGTACCATATATACTTTAGTATAAGCCGAGATTTTCAGCCCAAATTTTTGGGCTGAAAGTGCCCCCCTCGGCTTATACTCGAGTCACGGTAGCGGTGGGGTCGGCGTGTGAGGGGGTGAGGGCGCTGAGGTATACTTACCTAGTCCCAGCGATCCTCGCGCTGTCCCTGCCGTCCCACGGGCTTCGGCGCTGCAGCTTCTTCCTCTCTTCAGCTGTCACGTGGGACCGCTCATTAGAGATATGAATAAGCGGCTCCACCTCCCATAGGGGCGGAGCCGCCTATTCATTTCTCTAATCAGCGGTGCCGGTGACCGCTGATAGAGGAAGAAGCTGCGGCACCGAAGACAGCTGTGACAGGAGGGGACAGCGCGAGGATCGCCAGGACTAGGTGAGTATGTTATATTCACCTGTCCACGTTCCAGCCGCCGGGCGCCGATCCATCTTCCCGGCGTCTATCTGCGCTCTGACTGTTCAGGTCAGAGGGCGCGATGACGCATATAGTGTGCGCGGCGCCCTCTGCCTGATCAGTCAGAGCGGAGAGACGCTGGGACCGGACGCTGGGAGCTGCAATCAAGAGAGGTGAGTATGGCATTTTTTTTTTTATTGCAGCGGCCATGGCACAGATTTATACAGAGCATCTATGGGGATATATAAGAACGCTGCAGAGCACTATATGGGGCACAGCTATGGGCCAATATAAACCGTGCAGAGCGCAGTATGTGGAGCATCTATGGGCCAATATAAACAGTGCAGAGCACTGTATGGGGCACAGCAATAAGGCAATATGAACAGTGCAGAGCACTATATGGGGCACAGCAATAAGGCAATATGAACAGTGCAGAGCACCGTATGGGGCACAGCAATAAGGCAATATGAACAGTGCAGAGCACTATATGGGGCACAGCTATGGGCCAATATAAACAGTGCAGAGCGCAGTATGTGGAGCATCTATGGGCCAATATAAACAGTGCAGAGCACTGTATGGGGCACAGCAATAAGGCAATATGAACAGTGCAGAGCACTGTATGGGGCACAGCAATAAGGCAATATGAACAGTGCAGAGCACAGTATGGGACACAGCAATAAGGCAATATGAACAGTGCAGAGCACAGTATGGGACACAGCAATAAGGCAATATAAACAGTGCAGAGCACAGTATGGGACACAGCAATAAGGCAATATGAACAGTGCAGAGCACTGTATGGGGCACAGCAATAAGGCAATATGAACAGTGCAGAGCACTGTATGGGGCACAGCAATAAGGCAATATGAACAGTGCAGTGGTATCTATTTTTATTTTTGAAATTCACCGGTAGCTGCTGCATTTCCACCCTAGGCTTATACTCGAGTCAATAAGTTTTCCCAGTTTTTTGTGGCAAAATTAGGGGGGTCGGCTTATACTCGGGTCGGCTTATACTCGAGTATATACGGTATATTTGGGGTCCTACTTACCCTTACTAAGCATGAATTACACATTTCTCCCACCCAGTTTTGTTGGTTATGCTCTATGTAATAACCAGGGAAGATGAGGATTGTGAAAACTATTTGAATCAAGTTAAATAGAAAAGTATTAGAAAATGCAATAGAGTTTAAAACCTGTATAAATATTCCACCTTCGGCTTTATTCACACTTAAGTTGAAGCCTCTTGGATCTTTCACAGGTTCTGTTATTTTAACAAGAAAAAAGTGCAGCATATGTTGTGCTTTATTTTTTCCCATTTAAAATGAGACAACCTCTGTAAACCCAGTGGCCCCCATTGTTGTAGTCAAAGGGTCTGTCATGTAATTGATCTGTTTTCTGCTCCTATAATGGAGCACAAAAACAGAAGCCATATTGCAAGTGTGAACCTAGCCTTAACTAGTTTGTGTTCATATCTTCCTTGTATTGCATTAAAGATTAAAATAACTTTGGAAACGATTTAATTTTTTTGTTTTTAATTTCATGCTTGTTTTTTTTTTATGGGACCTTCACCTTTTAATTAACATTGGCCATATTCGGACTCTTCTTTTTTCATTACATTCCATGGAAACTGGTTTAATGGATATATTTTTCATGTGTATGTCGGTACTTTTATGCACATTTTAGCTTATTAAAGGGAACTTGTCATTTCATAAAAAGTAAAATAAAAAATGTACTCACATTCATAAATGTTGTCTGTGGTCATAGATCAGCTGATGGGCGCTCAGGAAAACACAAATTATGTCCAAGCTCTCCTATTAGACTGTGATAATGAGCTTACTGACAGATACTGGGTTAGAGGTCAGCCATTTTCTCTTGTCAGTGCAGCTTTCCTCACACACTGACCAGGACTCTTCTGTCCATAAAATGGCCCCTGGTGGATGGTCATGTCACCAGATCTGTCCATATGCCTCCTCCAGTGGAGAAGCCGCTATCCCATGTGAGGTGTTTTAACAATTGGAGGAGGCTGATGGACATGTCAGGTCACTGCTAGTCCATCAGCAGCCATTGTATGGACAGAAGTGCTGGTCAGTATGTGAGTAAAGCTGCCCGAATGAGAGAAAATGGCCGACTTCTTTACCTGAGAATCAGTCAGTGAGCTTGTTCTACCTAAGAGGAAAGAACTCTTATCTGCCTTTTTCAGCGTTCTTCTTAGCCGATTTATGACCACAGACTACGTTGTTGAATGTGCTGGGAAACCAAGCCTGTAAAAGCAAAACGGCAACATTTTTAATCAAACCCAATTGTGAGAATGAATCTTTGGCTCAAAAATGCATGAATTTAGGGAAAGTTAAATTGTCTAAAATTTGCCTGACCCCTTTTAAAGGGAACCTGTCGCCAGGAATGCTGTTAACCAGCATATATGTGATTAATCTGCAGGCTTATGATGCTGTCCGGTGCCTACACACAGCCAAATTCAGCTGGGAGAAAATTAGCGTTATTCTCCCCGTCAGCATTCAGTTTTCAGTCAAGGAGGCGGGGCGACGCTGGTCAGTGACCGCTCTTGAGTACACAGAACAGCCGCTGTAACTGCACCCCCGGCCCTGTCTGACACCGGCTGTACATTGGGGCTAAGCTTTCAGCCGGGGCCCGTTACAGGGGACGTTCTGTGTACTCACTCAGAGCGGTCACTGAACAGGCGCAGCTCCGCCCCTATGACTGAATACCAAATGCTGGCGGGGAGAAAAAAAATTCTCCCGCTGCGTGGAGGCAATGGACAGAAATGCTGTTAACCTGTAGATATGGGGTTAATCTGCAGGCTAACAGCGTCCGTCCTGGTGACAGGTTCCCTTTTAGGCCGGGTTCACATTTGCGTTTGGGGGCTTTGCGGAGGGCTGTGTACGTTCTCCGTTAAGACCTGCCTACTTCCGCATACTTTTGCATGCGTCCTGCGTACCTATCTTTAACATTGGGTACGCAGGACATGCAGATGTGTCATTTTGACGTGCCCGCCGTCCGCACAAAATGCAACTTGTGTTCCCGTGTGGTCGGCAGGGGCGTCAAAACAACGCATCCGCATGTCCTGCATACCCAATGTTAAAGATGGGTAGGCAGAATGCATGCAGGAGTAGGCGGGGCTTAACAGAGGACGTACGCAGCCCTCCACAAAGCCCCCGAACGCTAATGTGAACTTGGCCTTATATGTGTTCTGGTATGTAATACTAAGTAGCCATCAAGTGATCTTGCATAGAACTTGCCACACTTTCCAGGTCTCCCTCCATTGCAGTGAGTGCGAGATATGGATACAGCCATTGTAGCTGTTGAGTATTTTTTGTTATTTGAACAGGTGTTCTTAAAGAAGCACTCATGTTTTTCTTTCTATTAAGTCCATAAAGCTGTGTAAATGCTACTGTAGTGTCACTGTGTTAATATACTGAGCAAACTCCATCTTCTCCTGTATTCAGCACTGTCCCACTCCTCTTCGGTGTCACGTGATGGTGATTCAGACATTCCGGCGTATGTGTGAGCCACAAGGCTCTTTTACAATGAAAGTTCAGCCATGTTCTGATGCTCCATCAATTTACATTTTGTGAGTCATTAACACACTGACACTAAACTAATGTTAAGGTTTAGGGGGTAAAAAAAAATTAACTGGAGTGCTTCTTTAAAGCGGTTGTCCAGGCTTGGGGTTCAAGTTTACAGTCGTCCTATATGACTGCAGACTTTTAAATCCTCACAGCGTGCACTGGGGATTCACCAGCACCAGAGAATCCTGACTGTGCACACTGCGCTGTTAGGATCCGCCAGCACCAGAGAATCCTGACCGGGCATACTGCTTTGTGAGGATCCGCCAGCACCAGAGAATCCTGAGTGTGCACACTGCGCTGTGAGCATCTGCCAGCACCAGAGAATCCTGATTGTGCACACTGCGCTGTGAGGATCCGCCAGCACTAGAGAATCCTGACTCTGCACACTGCGCAGTGAGGATCCGCCAGCACCAGAGAATCCTGACTGTGCACACTGCGCTGTGAGGATCCGCCAGCACCAGAGAATCCTGACTGTGCACACTGCGCTGAGGATCCGCCAGCACCAGAGAATCCTGACTGTGCACACTGCGCTGTGAGGATCCGCCAGCACCAGATAATCCTGACTGTGCACACTGCGCTGAGGATCCGCCAGCACCAGAGAATCCTGACTCTGCACACTGTGCTGTGAGCATCTGCCAGCATCAGAGAATCCTGACTGTGCACACTGTGCTGTGAGCATCTGCCAGCACTATAGAATCCTGACTGTGCACACTGCGCTGTGAGGATCCGCCAGCACTAGAGAATCCTGACTGTGCTGTGAGCATCTGCCAGCACCAGAGAATCCTGACTGTGGACACTGCACTGTGCATCCGCCAGCACCAGAGAATCCTGACTGTGCACACTGTGCTGTGAGGATCCGCCAGCACCAGAGAATCCTGACTGTGCACACTGTGCTGTGAGCATCTGCCAGCATCAGAGAATCCTGACTGTGCACACTGTGCTGTGAGCATCTGCCAGCACTAGAGAATTTTGACTGTGCACACTGTGCTGTGAGGATCTGCCAGCACCAGAGAATCCTGACTGTGCACACTGCGCTGTGAGGATCCGCCAGCACCAGAGAATCCTGACTGTGCACACTGTGCTGTGAGCATCTGCCAGCACTAGAGAATTTTGACTGTGCACACTGTGCTGTGAGGATCCGCCAGCACCAGAGAATCCTGACTGTGCTGTGAGCATCTGCCAGCACTAGAGAATTTTGACTGTGCACACTGTGCTGTGAGGATCCGCCAGCACCAGAGAATCCTGACTGTGCACACTGTGCTGTGAGGATCCGCCAGCACCAGAGAATCCTGACTGTGCACACTGTGCTGTGAGCATCTGCCAGCACTAGAGAATTTTGACTGTGCACACTGTGCTGTGAGGATCCGCCAGCACCAGAGAATCCTGACTGTGCTGTGAGCATCTGCCAGCACTAGAGAATTTTGACTGTGCACACTGTGCTGTGAGGATCCGCCAGCACCAGAGAATCCTGACTGTGCACACTGTGCTGTGAGGATCCGCCAGCACCAGAGAATCCTGACTGTGCACACTGTGCTGTGAGCATCTGCCAGCACTAGAGAATTTTGACTGTGCACACTGTGCTGTGAGGATCCGCCAGCATCAGAGAATCCTGACTTGCACAATGTGCTGTGAGGATCCGCCAGCACCAGAGAATCCTGACTGTGCACACTGTGCTGTGAGGATCCGCCAGCACTAGAGAATCCTGACTGCACACTGTGCTGTGAGGATCCGCCAGCACCAGAGAATCCTGACTGTGCACACTGTGCTGTGAGGATCCGCCAGCACCAGAGAATCCTGACTGTGCACACTGTGCTGTGAGGATCCGCCAGCATCAGAGAATCCTGACTGCACACTGTGCTGTGAGGATCCGCCAGCACCAGAGAATCCTGACTGTGCACACTGTGCTGTGAGGATCCGCCAGCACTAGAGAATCCTGACTGCACACTGTGCTGTGAGGATCCGCCAGCATCAGAGAATCCTGACTGTGCACACTGTGCTGTGAGGATCCGCCAGCACCAGAGAATCCTGACTGTGCACACTGTGCTGTGAGGATCCGCCAGCACCAGAGAATCCTGACTGTGCACACTGCGCTGTGAGCATCTGCCAGCACTAGAGAATCCTGACTGCACACTGTGCTGTGAGCATCTGCCAGCACCAGAGAATCCTGACTGTGCACACTGTGCTGTGAGGATCCGCCAGCACTAGAGAATCCTGACTGCACACTGTGCTGTGAGGATCCGCCAGCATCAGAGAATCCTGACTGTGCACACTGTGCTGTGAGGATCCGCCAGCACCAGAGAATCCTGACTGTGCACACTGTGCTGTGAGGATCCGCCAGCACCAGAGAATCCTGACTGTGCACACTGTGCTGTGAGGATCCGCCAGCACCAGAGAATCCTGACTGTGCACACTGTGCTGTGAGGATCCGCCAGCACCAGAGAATCCTGACTGTGCACACTGCGCTGTGAGCATCTGCCAGCACTAGAGAATCCTGACTGCACACTGTGCTGTGAGCATCTGCCAGCACCAGAGAATCCTGACTGTGCACACTGCGCTGTGAGGATCTGCCAGCACCAGAGAATCCTGACTGTGCACACTGTGCTGTGAGCATCTGCCAGCACTATAGAATCCTGACAGTGCACACTGCGCTGTGAGGATCCGCCAGCACTATAGAATCCTGACTGTGCACACTGCGCTGTGAGGATCCGCCAGCACCAGAGAATCCTGACTGTGCACACTGTGCTGTGAGGATCCGCCAGCACCAGAGAATCCTGACTGTGCACACTGCGCTGTGAGCATCTGCCAGCACTAGAGAATCCTGACTGCACACTGTGCTGTGAGCATCTGCCAGCACCAGAGAATCCTGACTGTGCACACTGTGCTGTGAGGATCCGCCAGCATCAGAGAATCCTGACTGTGCACACTGCGCTGTGAGGATCCGCCAGCACCAGAGAATCCTGAATGTGCACACTGCGCTGTGAGGATTCACAAGTGTGCGTTCACATAGAGTAACTGCAGACTTGAACCCCAAGCCTGGACAACCACTTTAAGCTGATCAGCAAAGTATTCTGAGATAATTATGGGACAAGATGTCTACACGAGTCTAAGGACTTGTAAAGAAATAAGAATGCCATGTATAGAGCAAAAACAAACTGAAATGTATATATATAATAGTGAGTTAATGTTCACTAAGGCTGTGTGCACACGTTGCGTTTTTTTTTCACGTTTTTTCCTGATAAAAACGCTATAAAACCGCAAAAAAACGCATACAATAAGCATCCCATCATTTAGAATGAATTCCGCATGTTTTGTGCACATGATGCGTTTTTTTCCACGAAAAAAACGCATTGCGAAAAAACCGCAGCATGTTCATTAATTTTGCGTTTTTTTTTTTTTTTTTTTGCGGATTTCCCACTACAAAATGCATTGGGAAGTGTCCGGAAAAAAACGCGGCAAAACCGCATGCAGATTTCTTGCGGATTTCTTGCAGAAAATGTCCAGGATTTCTCGCAGAAAATTCCTGAGAAAAACCCGAACGTGTGCGCATAGCCTAAAGGTGGATATTTACTGTAAAGTGATACAAACACCACTAAATCATCTGATCGTGTAAGTCACTGCGAATAACTTGAGGTGTGGAAGTGCTAACTTCTTTATTTGGGTTTTTTCCTTAGCTCCTATGAAGCGGAAGCCGCGATCTGCTAAATACAGCAGAGAACCTTGTAAGATTCTTTGCTTAATCGCTTTGCACAAATATATCTCTGCGTGAAGAATATGCTCAATAGTGATCTAGTGGCCTAAAATCAAAGTTGTCACACGCCTCTATAAGTAATGCTGCTCTTTCTCCAAAGGCAAGCTTCCTGCATAACTTTCTCTATCTTTTTTTAACTTGACACATGTCTTTGCTTGTTTTTTTTCCACTGGCTGTATTTAAAGCAAAATGCCACACTTCTTAGTGCTTATCTTTGTACCAAAATTAAGTAGGATGCATTCCTTCCTTTGCTAAAAAGCTGTAATAATTCTGAAACCTCACATAGCATGTACATCGCAAGCTGTCAGGATTCTGTCTGCCGCAAGGGAACCCGGTCACATGAGCACAAGTACTGTATGTGATTTGCATACTTCCAACCACATTCCGACTAGACTTACTTGTCCTCATTCAGTTCACTTGTGTATAGCGAGGTTGCACACGTCTAGTCGGAATGTGGCTGCATGTATGCACAGTGCTTACTTGCTGTCAGACCCTGGAGAATCCTGACAGCATGTGGTGGACAAGCTGTGAGGATACAGAAGTCTGAACTTGAATGCAGATTTCTGTGTCCTGAATCTGTTAGCGTGAGTTCAGACTTTGAATCAAAAGACAGGGCCACCCCATTAAGCATGTTTCAGTATTGGGCCTGCCTGAATTCAATTACAGGGAGTTTTCACTTTAAGACAGGTTTGCTACCAATGGGATACTTAATAAAAAGAAATGGGCACTCTTCCCCTGGCCTGTATATTAGGCCATGACTCTAGCACACATCAATGCTACAATCCACCAAGCACGTTGATTGTCTGCAGTTGTGGCGTCACTGCTGCAGCTGAAACCGCTTAGGCCTCTTTCACACTTCGTCTTCTGCTGTGCGGCGTTGTGCAGCAAAATGATGTATCGACGGACGTCACGAAAATGGTGAAAAACGTGTGTAACGCATCCACTGTAATGAGCGAGATTTTCCCGGGCATGCTCAGTGCAGAAAAACTGGATCCGTCGCTGGATTCCTGTGTGTGATGGTCAGCGACTGATCCTGCGCCCATTTGCTTCCATTATAGCTGACGACGGACAGCGCAGGAACCATCGCTGACCGATTTTCCGACGTGCAGAAAAAACTGGGAAAGCGGGTGTACTTTGCTGCAAACTCATTATATTAAAAGTGGGAACACACTTTTAAGGCCTCTTTCACACTTTCATTGTTTAGGTGCCGTCGCAATGTGTCGTTCTGTGCAAAAAACGCATCCTGCAAAGTTGCCCGCAGGATGTGGTTTTTTTTGCACATAGACTTGTATTACCGACGCATCGCGACGTATGGACAAACGTTCCATACGTCGTGCACTGGATGTGTCTGTATTTGCGGACCGTCGTAGCGAAAAAAAAAAACGTTCAAGGGAACGTTTTTTCATACGTCGTGTCCTGCAATTCCTACCGCGCATGCACGGCCGAAACTTCACCCCCTCCTCCCTGGGACTATACAGTGGGCGCGTTAAAACACTGCGTCCGCTGCCCACGTTTCACAGAATTTTAACAACGTCCGTCGGTACGTCGCACCAACGCTTAGCGACTGCAGCATACCGACGGAAGTGTGAAAGAAGCTTAAGTTTAAAGGAGACCAGTTCTTGAATAACTTCCATTTCTGCTGGGCCTGAGCACACCAGCCTGACCTCTTATATGGTGAACGTGCTCTTCTCGTGATATTTCCCTTATCTGCGTGCTTTGTACATGAGTGCCGTGTGCAAGCGCAGAGCCTGATGGGTGAAACAGAAATCACCTGCATCCCTGGTATTGTAGAAGTGGAGGTGGCTGCAATCTCCTTTACTCTGTAGAAGATAGTGTGAAGCTACAGGGAGTTTCTTTACACTGGCCTGGTTGAATATGCTTTTATATGGTTTTCTTGCTGAAATTGGAACAAACCTATAAAGTTTTGGGCTTCGTTCAGACAGACTTTGAAATAATTTTTTGTACGTCGGTAGATGTAGAAAGCACTTGGTTCTCGGCAAGGGTAGACCATTAAAGGGCCACTGTCACCCCCTCCAGCCGTTATAAACTAAAAGAGCCACCTTGTGCAGCAGTAATGCTGCATTCTAACAAGGTGGCTCTTTTAGTTTTTGTTTCTGTTATTCCCACAATAAATGTATTTATAATTTCGCTGAAATGCCTATCTTTGTCCATGGAGGCGGGACTGAAGCCTCCTCTTAGAAGCGCCCAACTGCCGTCACTCTTCTCTTGTGTGAATTCCGGCGCCTGCGCTCTGCTCTTCTGCCTTGTGCAGGCGCATAGAGCATTTGCCGTCCTAGCGCTGGTGCCGGGTTCCGTTCTACGCCTGTGTGGGCAGTGCGGCCACCCTGTTACTGAATCCCCGCCCCGCACTGTGTTATGCATTATGCACAGTGCGGGGCTGGGATTCCTGGGCATGCGCACTGCGCTTCTCAGACGCTCCCCAGGTCCCCCGCCTTTCAGCGTTGCCGGAATATACAGGTATCCTTGCCGGCGTTTGGAGCAGCCGCACAGAACAACGCTGGAAGGCGGGGGACCTGTGGAGCGTCTGACAAGCGCAGTGCGCATGCCCAGGAATCCCAGCCCCGCACTGTGCATACTGCATAACACAGTGCGGGGCGGGGATTCAGTAACAGGCTGGCCGCACTGACCACACAGGCGCAGAAAGGAACCCGGCACCAGCGCTCGGACGGATAATGCTCTATGTGCCTGCGCAAGGCAGAAGAGCAGAGTGCAGGCGCCGGAATTCACACAATAACAGCGCTGAGGGGGCGGCGAAAATCTACACAAGAGATGACTGACGGCAGTTGGGCGCTTCTAAGAGGAGGCTTCAGTCCCGCCTCCATGGACAAAGATGGGTATTTCAGCAGAATTATAAATACATTTATTGTGGGAATAACAGAAACAAAAACTAAAAGAGCCACCTTGTTAGAATGCAGCATTACTGCTGCACAAGGTGGCTCTTTTAGTTTATAACGGCTGGAGGGGGGTGACAGTGGTCCTTTAAGTAATTTTTACAAAATGCTGGCACAGGCACTTAGAGTATGTGCACACGTTGCGGATTCTCTGCGGATCCGCAGCGCTTTTTGAGGTGGAAACGCTGCAGATCCGCAATTGATTTACAGTACATTGTAAATCAATGAGAGAAAAAAATGCTGTGCACACTTTGCAGAAAATCCGCCGCGGTTTAAAAGTAGCATGTCGCTTCTTTTTTGTGAATCTGCAGTGTTTTTGTACCCATTCCATTATAGAAAACTGCAGGTGTAAAAAACGCAACAAAAACGCTGCGGAACCGCACAAAAAAACGCGACCAATCCGCAGGTGCGTTTTCTGCCAGGAGAGGCAGAATCCGCACCAGAAATTCCTAAGCCTAATCCGCAACACGTGCACATAGCCTTAAACAGGTTTTCTCAAATTCTGTCTTCAGAAGCGCCTGATGGTTGAGAATTTGGGCCAGCGTCATGGATGGGCCACTGGCCCGATCTGTGCACACTCTAATGCTGCAAGCAGATAAAGTTCTGCTCCGCTTCAGGGCGGCTTTTCAAAGCATTGCACACCTTGCATTGGAAACTGGCCATCTTTGGTAGACTGTAGAGGTGGCCCCTGTACTGTGGAATTAATAATTCCCACCTCCATATTCTGTTTTTACAAGAATTCTGCAATTTTGCCCATTTTAAGAAAATGAGACAATCCTTTCAACAGGACTCTATAGCCAGGTTTGTTTTCCAATCAGAGATCCATATAAAGCCATGTTCCTACAATGAGTATTTAATGTGTGTTTTTTGCAGATTTATGTAGCATTTCTGCACCAATCAGCTAATTTAGGCTTGTTTTTTTTTTTTTTTTTTTTTGCTTTCTTTTTTGCCCATTCTATTATATAAATTTTTCCAGTGTCGTCTGCTGAAAATCTGCAAACACCATGATGTTCCCTTGTTGGTCTCTCGGTCTCTCTCTCCTCTCTCCTCTCTCCTCTCTCTCTCTCCTGAAAAGCTGGTGTTACACAGTGCAAATCGCTACAGCGCACAAGCGACAACATGGCGATAGGCGTCCACGCCCCTAAGACCTATGTCATCACTCTGCCCACGCCCCTTCATTGGCTGAAAAAAATGGTGCCAAGCGCGTCATACGAAACGCGACTTTGGCGCGAAAGTCGCATACCGCATGGCCGACCCCACACAGGGATCGGGTCGGGTTTCATGAAACCCGACTTTGCCAAAAGTCGGCGACTTTTGAAAATGAACGATCCGTTTCGCTCAACCCTAACGGTGTGCATTATGGAATCCAAAGAGTTCATTTTTGGTGTCCTGACCAGACTGTTCTCCCAGTAAGTAGTTCAGTCTTGTGGAAATGTGGTCGAGGAAACTTTAACCCCTATCTGACCTTGGACGGGATAGTACGTCCAAGGTCAGATCCGTGGCTTTGATGCAGGGCTCCGCGGTGAGCCCGCATCAAACCCGGGACATGTCAGCTGTTTTGAACAGCTGACATGTGCCCGTAATAGGCGCGGGCAGAATCGCGATCTGCCCGCACCTATTAACTAGTTAAATGCCGCTGTCAAACGCAGACAGCGGCATTTACGGTAACTACTGCATCCGGCCGGGCGGCCGGAAATGACGTCATCGCCGACCCCCGTCACATGATGGGGGGTCGGCGATGCGTCTCCATTGTAACCATAGAGGTTCTTGAGACCTCTATGGTTACTGATCGCCGGTGGCTGTGAGCGCCCCCCTGTGGTCGGCGCTCACAGCACACCTGCATTTCTGCTACATAGCAGCGATCAGCAGATCGCTGCTATGTAGCAGAGGCGATCGCGTTGTGCCAGCTTCTAGCCTCCCATGGAGGCTATTGAAGCATGGCAAAAGTAAAAAAAAAAAAAAAAAAAAGTTTAAAAAAATGTAAAAAAAAATAAAAAAATATAAAAGTTTAAATCACCCCCCTTTCGCCCCAATCAAAATAAATCAATAAAAAAAATATAAAATCTACACATATTTGGTATCACCGCGCTCAGAATCGCCCGATCTGTCAACTAAAAAAAAAAGCATTAACCTGATCGCTAAACGGCGTAGCGGGAAAAAAATTCAAAACGCCAGAATTACGTTTTTTTGGTCGCCGCGACATTGCATTAAAATGCAATAACGGGCGATCAAAAGAACGTATCTGCACCGAAATGCTATCGTTAAAAATGTCATCTCGGCACGCAAAAAATAAACCCCCCAGATCACGAAAAATGGAGCCGCTACGGGTATCGGAAAATTGCGCAATTTTTTTTTTTTTTTTTTTTTTTAAAGCAAAGTTTGGAATTTTTTTTCACCACTTAGATAAAAAATAACCTAGTCATGTAAGGTGTCTATGAACTCGTACTGACCTGGAGAATCATAATGGCTGGTCAGTTTTAGCATTTAGTGAACCTAGCAAAAA
The DNA here is from genome assembly GCF_032444005.1 of Ranitomeya imitator. Lineage (NCBI taxonomy): Eukaryota > Metazoa > Chordata > Amphibia > Anura > Dendrobatidae > Ranitomeya > Ranitomeya imitator. The sequence goes on from NC_091283.1 coordinate 557,078,481, forward strand.
AGCCAAGCAAAAAACAAGTGTGGGATTGCACTTTTTTTTGCAATTTCACCGCACTTGGAATTTTTTTCCCGTTTTCTAGTACACAACATGCTAAAACCAATGATGTCGTTCAAAAGTACAACTCGTCCCGCAAAAAATAAGCCCTCACATGGCCAAATTGACGGAAAAATAAAAAAGTTATGGCTCTGGGAAGGAGGGGAGTGGAAAACGAACACGGAAAAACGAAAAATCCCAAGGTCATGAAGGGGTTAAACACGCTTGAACATGGTTTTTGTTCAGAAATGAAGTTTTGCGTGGTAGGCCATGGAGGTTGAGTGAATGACTTATTGTATTCTTTGAAACAATTGTACCTGCTGATTCCAGCTCTCCACAGGTGGCTCTTGGACGTGATAACTTTTTTTTTTTTCCATTCCTCTGTCAGAAATCTTGCTGGGAGCACCCAGTCGTGGAAGAAACTTATAGTAAAATGATGTTCTTTCACCTTCTGGATTATGGCCCCAACTGGAACATTCAGCGGTTTAGAAATTCAGTTTAGTTTAAAAATGTTTTTGTAACCATCAGGATGTATTGCAAAATCAAATTGCAAAGCTCTTGAGACGGCTCACTGGGTTTACCCATCATGAGGGGTTTCTTATGTGGCACCTTGGTAATGAGACCCCTTTTTATAGGCCATCAGTTGAACCAGCTGATATTTTTCACTAAGTGGCAGGATTACTTTCTAATTACTGATAGATTTCAGCTGCTGTCATGACTTTCCATGGCTTTTTTTGCCCCACTTTCTCATTATTACACATTGCTTAATTTATGGACCTCGATGGTTTAAGTTCTTTGCCTATGTTGATTGGATAGTTTGTTGAGAATTTCATGTCAATAGCACCTTTTAGAACTAGATTTACTTGGAATATTGATGACGTGTTCAATACTTATTTCACCCACTGTATATTGAAAACTTCATGTCAAGAGCTCATATCTGAGGGCTTGGAAAGATGCAGTAAAAAAACAAAAAAACTTCTTAGAAACTACAGCAAAAACCCTAGCTAATGACCCAGCGTTGGATCAAGTCTTCTGCTCACATGGGGCAGCATGAGCTTTGTGACAGATTCTCTTTAATTATGGGATGGGAAAATGAGACTGTAATCCCTCACCAACTCTTTTAAAATCGGTCAGTAGGACATGCCAGTATACACTACCGGTCTTTAAAGGGAACCTGTCACCCCGAAAATCGCGGGTGAGGTAAGCCCACCGGCATCAGGGGCTTATCTACAGCATTCTGTAATGCTGTAGATAAGCCCCCGATGTTACCTAAAAGAGGAGAAAAATACGTTATATTATACTCACCCAGGGGCGGTCCCACTGCTGGTCAGGTCAAACGGGCGTCTCCGGTCCGCTGCGGCGCCTCCCATCTTCATTACAAGACGTCCTCTTCTGATCTTCAGCCACGGCTCCGGCGCAGGCGTACTTTGCTCTGCCCTGTTGAGGGCAGACAAAGTACTGCAGTGCGCAGGCGCCGGGCCTCTGACCTTTCCGGCGCCTGCGCACTGCAGTACTATCCTCTGCCCTCAACAGGGCAGAGCAAAGTACGCCGGAGCCGGAGCCGTGGCTGAAGATCAGAAGAGGACGTCTTGTAATGAAGATGGGAGGCGCCGCAGCGGACCGGAGACGCCCGTTTGACCTGACCAGCAGCGGGACCGCCCCTGGGTGAGTATAATATAACGTCTTTTTCTCCTCTTTTAGGTAACATCGGGGGCTTATCTACAGCATTACAGAATGCAGTAGATAAGCCCCTGATGCCGGTGGGCTTACCTCACCCGCGATTTTCGGGGTGACAGGTTCCCTTTAATCCCTTTCTGACCTCGGACGGGATAGTACGTCCGAGGTCAGATCCCCTGCTTTGATGCGGGCTCCGGCGGTGAGCCTGCATCAAAGCCGGGACATGTCAGCTGTTTTGAACAGCTGACATGTGCCCGTAATAGGCGCGAGCAGAATCACGATCTGCCCACGCCTATTAACTAGTTAAATGCCGCTGTCAAACGCAGACAGCGGCATTTAACTACCGCTTCCGGCCGGGGGTTGGCGATGCTTCGGAATAGTAACCATAGAGGTCTTTGAGACCTCTATGGTTACTGATCGCCGGCAGCTGTGAGCGCCACCCTGTGGTCGGCGCTCACAGTACACCTGATTTTCAGCTACATAGCAGCGAACAGCAGATCGCTGCTATGTAGCAGAGGCGATCGTGCTGTGCCTCCTTCTAGCCTCCCATGGAGGCTATTGAAGCATGGCAAAAGTAAAAAAAAAATGTGAAAAAAAATAAAAAAAAATTTAAAAGTTTAAATCACCCCCCTTTCGCCCCAATCAAAATAAATCAATAAAAAAAAATCAAATCTACGCATATTTGGTATCGCCGCGCTCAGAATCACCCGATCAACTAAAAAAAAAGCATTAACCTGATCGCTAAACAGGGTAGCGAGAAAAATATTCGAAACGTTTTTTGGTCGCTGCGACATTGCATTAAAATGCAATAACGGGCGATCAAAAGAACGTATCTGCACCAAAATGCTATCATTAAGAACGTCATCTCGGCTCGCAAAAAATAAGCCCTCAACCGACCCCAGATCATGAAAAATGGAGACGCTACGGGTATCGAAAAAATGGCACAATTTTTTTTTTTTTTTTTTTTTTTTTAGCAAACTTTGGAATTTTTTTTCACCACTTAGGTAAAAAATAACCTAGTCATGTTAGGTGTCTACGAACTCGTACTAACCTGGAGAATCATAATGGCAGGTCAGTTTTAGCATTTAGTGAACCTAGCAAAAAAGCCAAACAAAAAACAAGTGTGGGATTGCACTTTTTTGCAATTTCACCGCACTTGGAATTTTTTTTTTCCCGTTTTCTAGTACACGACATGCTAAAACCAATGATGTCGTTCAAAAGTACAACTCGTCCCGCAAAAAATAAGCCCTCACATGGCCAAATTGACGGAAAAATAAAAAAGTTATGGCTCTGGGAAGGAGGGGAGTGAAAAACGAAAAATCCCAAGGTCATGAAGGGGTTAAAAAACAAAAAACCTGCTGAACCAATACTTGCCTTATTTAGAAGGAATGTCATTGCTCCCTTGTTCGTGTTTGTACATGCTCATTGGCAGGTTGATGTAGTTGGCACTATTTTGAGGGCATCTTGCCAACAGATTGTCTTGTAGTGTAGGCGGTTTAATGTTGATCTGTCACCAGATTCCTAAATAAAAACTGAATACATTTTACATAGATTTTTTTTTCCCCAGGGATTTGAAAGAAACTCCTGCATTGCTGACTTAACCTCTGCTCCACTGCTGGCTCTTGGTGTTTGATGGTCTGCAACGGTGATATCACAACTACAGCATATGTGACTCCAGTCAGTAACTGGGTTCAGCGGCCCTGCTCATTGACACTGCATGAGTTGGCTGCAGTGGTCATGTGTGCCCATCAAAGACCAAGAGCATTGTTGGACAGCAGGAGTTAGTATCACATCGCTAACTTCATTAGTTTTTATATACAGCCGTATTTCCCAAACTCTAGCCCTGTTTTCAGGATTCCTTAGTATTGCACAGGATAGGCTAGGTTCACATTAGCGTTTCTGTGCTCAGCGTATCTGCATGCGCAAACGCATACCAAAACGCATGTTTATGCTGCTGTTTTACTCCGTATCATCTTATGCATGACTCCTAAAAAAACAAAAAAAAAACACTGCGTGTTCATTATTAATAATAATAATAATAATAATAATAATAATAATAATAATAATAATAATTATTATTATTATTATTATTATTATTATTATTATAGCGCCATTTATTCCATGGCGCTTTACATGTGAGGAGGGGTATACATAATAAACAAGTACAATAATCTTGAACAATACAAGTCACAACTGGTACAGGAGGAGAGAGGACCCTGCCCGCGAGGGCTCACAATCTACAAAGGATGGGTGAGGATGCGTTTAAATGCGTTTTGGCATGAGTTTGCGTTGTTTATGCGAATGGTGGAGGTAGTGAAATCATTTCCTGGACATGCGCCGTCTAAAGTACGCATGCATATGCATGTCCTTGCTTATCAATGCATTCCCATAGACAGTAATGCATTGTTTTGACACAATCGTCCGCATGATTGAGCGATATTTGATGCCTCAAAAAATGTAACATGTTGCATTCGCCGATCAGCGCCGCACACCGCGAAATGACTCATACATATATCCATTTGCATGCAAACGCATGTCACTGCGTACACCATGTTAAAGATAGATCCGCATATATACGCATGCGCTGCGCACAGATACGCTAATGTGAAACCAGCCTGAGAGAATTCCTGATGCCTTGATGATATTTCCATCACCTTTGCAATACTAAGGAAATCCTGAGGACTGGAGTTTGGGGAAACACTGATCTGCTGTAGCAAGCTGATCAAAATGGATTTTCCATCCATGCATTTTTTTTTTAAGTGAGCGTTTTGAGTCCAGATGAAGAACGGAAAGAGGTGGAAGTGTAGTCTTTCCCTGCCCATCTAGTGCAAATTACCAGCAGCAGGGAAGAGGCATAAGAGTGTAACCTCAGTCTCCACCTAATTGGTTACGCCTCAAATATACGGGATAAAACAGATATTCTGACATGGGTTGGCAAGGTAAGTATACCAGCCTCATCTGGTGTTAAGATCTGTTTTATAATGTGTGCCATCTGATGACAGATCCACTTTAAGAAGATTTTACCATTTTATAAATTGACTTGACTTGAACATTTGAAACGTCCTATTGAGTATTCTGGCGTGCACGAAGAAATGTAATGCTTTCTTAGTGACTTTTACTAACCATTTCTCTTGTATATTCGTACCCTATTCTTGCCGCAAAGCTATTGTAGTTGCTCTTAGAGGCATTCAGCTTTTAGAATCTCCATGTATTTCTTTTAGGCCGGGTTCATTTACAGATGCTCAGTGTGGTTAGGGAATACTTATCCTATTAGGAAGCGTATTTGCTGTAGTTTTATCATTAATTTTATATTTAAAGGGAACCTGTCACCCCGTTTTCTCAGTAGGAGATAAAAATACCGTTAAATAGGGCCTGAGCTGTGCTTTACAATAGGGTATTTTTTGTCCCCTGATTCCCTACCTATGCTGCCGAAATACCTTACAAAAGTGGCCTTTTTCGCCTGTCAATCAGGCTGGTCAGGTCGGATGGGCATGGTCACAGCGCTGTTTCTCCCCCACATCTTGCTTATGTTCCCGTTGGTGGCGTAGTGCTTCTCGCATGCGCAAGTGCCGAATGCACTGCGCAGCTGTAGAAAAAGAGCGCGCTCGCCGCTATTCAGCGGTTTCTTGGTGGGCGCGGCCATCTTCCTGAGGCCGCGCGTGCGCAGATGGAGTCTCCTGCTTCCCGGGACTTCAGGAAAATGGCCGCGGGATGCCGCGTGTGCGCAGATGGACATCGCGGCGGCCATTTTCCTGAAGCCGAGATTGTAGGGAATGTAGGGAATCGGGACAAAAAATACCCTATTGTAAAGCACAGCTCAGGCCCTATTTAACGGTATTTTTATCTCCTACTGAAAAAACGGGGTGACTGGTTCTCTTTAAGAACCTGAAAATTGCTATCCAAATTTTTTTTTTTCCTCCATTACCCCCACAATCAAATGTTTGGCTCAGCCTAGCGTTCATGTGTTTTCAAAGGGGCGAAAGGAGAAATCTACTGCCAGGCTCCCCTTGAGACACCATGCACAGTAACACCAACGTCAGCCGAATCAGCTGATATCGATGGTTTCAGCCTACAGTCTGTGTATGGAGGTCCCCGAAAGGTTATTGTTGTTGGAGATGAGCATGTCAGATTTCAGAATGCTGATCCTTTTTGTTCTCTGAAATAAGCCACCGCCAGAAATGTCTGGCACCATCTCTCAGAAAATACAAGCGCTCCTGTGTGTGGGCATGGCAGCTGGCGGCCTATAGCTGGAAGCGATCTAAAGTCAATACATCGGTTTATCTTCCCATTGAAATTCCCAGATAGCCCATGGTGGCCCTCATACACATCAGATGGTGGGCCGCACCTCCAAATGATCTCCTTCCTTTAATGTGTATGGGGACCCAAAGTGAGGATTGAAAATTCCTTCTGGTCTTGTATTAGCTAATAAGGATTTCCGTACTACTACGTGAACTCTGTTTGAACCCGACCTTCAAGCCTCCCCTCCCCCCAACTTGGAGAATAAATGATAATCAGCAGAGCCACTCTCTTTAGTTGCCTTTTTTTGTTTTTAGCTTCTTTTCCTTTGATTTAATTTCCTACATTTTTTTTTATTTTTTTTTTATTTTTTTTCTTGTTTTGTTATGTCCTTACAGTAACAAATACTTTGAAGAAGCCAGATGATCCAGCTGCCAAAGCTGTGACCTTGGAACTGGACGCCAACAGGTTTAAATGCAAAATTTTGGATTGCTCCAAATCCTTTCGCAAAGCCAAATTGCTGCATTATCATATGAAGTATTTCCATGGAGTTGAAAAGGCAGAGCAGGATCTGGTGCCTAATGCCAGGCATATGCAGACAAGAGGCTCTTTAGCTCACGAAAAGCTCAGCCAGCAATCATCAAAAAGGAGACGCACCACGTCTGGTTCCTTGCGTAAGACTGTTTGCCTTTATGTCCTGTGGCTCTGTTTAGGTGTAGACTGTAGTGTTCTTTAGTCATGTCCTATGCTTTACTGGATCACGGTTGAGACACTGGTCAGTCCCTGCCCTAGATGTGTTTAACCTATTGTAGTGAGTGTTGATTACTATTCTTTCCTCTCGTTTCTCTTGCTTTTATTTTGACTACAAAAAATGACTATTTTAGACGAGGCCTTTAAAAAAAAACAAACAAACAAACAAACAAAGCAAACAAACCCTTTCTATTTACTGGATTACTCAGAACATCTACAGATATACATATACCCTACTGATTTATGCAAAAACGTATCTAACAAGTATGTATGCTGTAAAGACACTGCTCAAAAGGGAGCCACCCTAGCAATCTGTCACAGCATCTGCAGCTGGCAACACATTGCCTGCAGCTGAAAAGTATCCTTACACTGCACTCATTCTAATGTAATAATGGGCTTACTGGCTATGGTGCTATTGAGTACAACATGTGACCACTGAGGGCAGCAAAATGCTTATCTAGTGACATGATCTTTTCCACAACACAAAAGATCATCGTTCTCGGCAGTGCTTCATCCTGTGTAAACAACGCTTGCACTACCGAGAACCTTTGCAACGTAAGTGCACCATGCAATCTATCACAGATGGCTCCGTGCCCAATGTTTTAGTTTGCCTTTATAAACAGGCTGGTATATGATCGCCAATTGGTAAAGGTTTACTGATCGGCGGTCAGATCATGCCACGTTTGTGAGCAGACATTAGCTTTTTGCTTGCACAGCAGCATACCCCATTCTAGATTACATAGGTAAGTATTTCCAATGAGGAACAAAAGCTGCCTGATGCTGTCAAGCATGTATTTTGAATGTGACCTGCCGTCATGCATTTTCTCCATCGTCTCATTGGGGGACACAGGACTGTGGGTGTATGCTACTGCCGCCAGGAGGCTGACACTAAGTAGGTATAAAAAAAAAAAAAAAAAAAGTTAGCAGCTCCTCCATAGTATACACCTTGCCACTGGCCCTGACAGCTCCAGTTTATGCTTAGTGTCCGTAGGAGGCACATCTCTGGGTTTTCCCAGATGCTTTTTTCTCTGAAGATAAGACAGGGGCAACGGACCCTTTTGAAGGGGTTCGATCTCCCCAAACCAACAACGGGCGAGCACGTGGAGTGTCGCCTCCACGTATCCTCTCCCTCGACATGGGATTTTTTTTTTGCCGGACTAAGAACCTGACCACCCTGAGGTAACGTAACCCTAGGTTGTACAGGCATTCATTCCTTGTCCGTGCAGCCTCCACTTCATCACCAATGCACGACTACGGTGTTTAAAGGAGGCAGACTGTCCCTCTCCTCGCCGTCTGAAGGGTGTAAGGAGTTAGGGTGCCTGCACCGTCTTTTAATATTTATATATGTGTATATATATATTTATTTGTGGATTTTTTTTTATGTCTAACCTTATGCGCTGTCAGAGGGCTGCACAGGGGGGGCTCCTGCTTCATCGCGCGTTCTGCTGGCGACTATATCCGGCGCTGTGCTGGGTTCCAGCGTTTTTCCCCACAAGCAAACTTCAGCAGAGGCATGGGCGGAAGTCCCGCCCCTTTTTTTCGGTGGTTTCCTGTTCACCTGAGGCATTATGGATCTTGTAGTCTGAGCATGGGCGGAAGTCCCGCCCCTTTTTCGGCGGCTTCCGGTTTTCTCTGTATGGCCTGTGGCATTATGGGTCTTGGAGTCTGGGGGAAGTCCCGCCTCCATCGGCGGCGGTTTACTTCCGGTTTCGAGCACCCAGCTTTCCCGGGAGAGCAGGGGAAGGAGTGAAATCTAGTTCCCTGCTTTGGCCTAAACCGGGTCCATGCGCGGTATCTCCTCCCACTTTTTCAGGCATCCGCCCTGTAAATTAGTTTATATGTGTGGTTTGCACAGGAGATATGGTTCAGTGTTTGAGAGCATACGGGGACACAGGACTGGGGTAAGTGCTACTTCCCTCAGCCTGACAACAGTATTTGTTCTAGACCTAGTAGCTCATAAGGAGATACGGAGCATAGCGGCTTTAGAGTCATGTCTAGAAACCCTAAGACTCACTCAGTTCTGTATTCCTCATGCATTACCTGTCGGTCTGCTTTTCCGCATGCGCAAAGTAACCATCTCTGTGAGGCTTGTGATTCCGAGCGCGTGCAGGAGCCCCCGTCTGCTACCCTGTCTGCTACCCCGCCGGCTATCCTGCCGGGTGTGCCTGTACCTGGGTCGGCAGTGTCTCCCCCTGAGTGGGTCATATCATTAACGCAGTCTATGGCGTCTCTAACAAAGGCGGTTGAGTCCCTTCAAGCCCCTGTCAGGGACATTCATCCGCCTGTTTTGGAAAGATCCTCCGATTTTCAGGATCCTCCGGCCTGCAGGGGCCGTACTCCCTCTAGGCAGACAGTGGAAACGATCCCACACAGCGTCTCCCGGTCCGTCAGGTGCATCAGCATCTTTAAATCCTGTCTCTCGATCTCCCTCTCCTGCGGAATTGAGTGAGCACGGTTCAGACTATGACTCAGAGGGGTCTTTTGATTTAGAAGCTCCTGGTTATCAGGAATCTGTTGACAGTCTCATTGAGGCCGTTAACCAGACTTTGGGAGTAGAGGATGTGGCCACCTTACCTTCTGGTCATAAGGTGTCCTTTAAGAAATTCAAGCAACCTCATAAGGTGTTTTCTACTCATCCTGAGTTTGAGGATTTAGTCCAACGTCACATGGAGCGACCAGATAAACGTTTCTTAGGCCAGAAGGCCCTAGGTGCAAGGTATCCGTTCGCTCCAGAGCTTTGTAAAAAGTGGGCAGAAGCCCCTTCAGTGGATCCTCCCGTGTCCCGTTTGGCCTCTAGTACGTTGCTGTCTCTTCCTAATGGGTCGTCTATTAAGGATCCGACCGATCGGCTCCTAGAGAGTCTAGCTCGGTCTCTGTTTGAGGCTTCAGGGTCAGCCCTCGCACCGTCTTTTGCGGCCACATGGGTTGCCAAAGCTATGATAGCTTGGTCAGAGTCTGTAACTAAGGGTACCGTCACACAGTGGCATTTTGATCGCTACGACGGTACGATCCGTGACGCTCCAGCATCGTAACAATATCGCTCCAGCGTCGTAGACTGCTGTCACACTTTGCAATGTACGACGCTGGAGCGATAATTTCATGACGTATGTGCGATGTAGAAGCCGTTGGTTACTATGCGCACATCGTATACGATATGTTACACCATGCGATCATGCCGCCACAGCGGGACACTAGACGACTAAAGAAAGTTTCAAACGATCTGCTACGACGTACGATTCTCAGCGGGGTCCCTGATCGCAGGAACGTGTCAGACACTGCGATATCGTAACTATATCGCTCGAACGTCACGAATCGTACCGTTGTAGCGATCAAAATTGCACTGTGACGGTACCCTAAGGCTCTTCAGGATAAGGGGTTTCCTGTAGAGGTGATAGAGATGTCAAATCAGATATCTTTAGCAGGAAATTATCTGATTAATGCATCCTTGGATGCGGCAAATTGTTCAGCATTGGCTGCGGCAAATGCTATTGCTATCAGAAGGGCCCTATGGCTAAGAAATTGGCGGGCGGACTCTACTTCAAAAAAGTCCCTTACATCCCTTCCTTATCAAGGTGTCCGTCTTTTTGGCGAAAAATTGGATCAGCTTATATCTGATACCACGGGAGGTAAAAGTAATTTCCTTCCTCAACAAAAGGTTAAGCAACCTTTTCGTCGCCAATTTCAAGCAAGATTTAAATCCTTTCGTAACTCCCGGTGGTCTGCGGCACCAAGCGCAGGTCCCCCAAGTCGGCCTGTCCAAGACCGGGAGCACCAGGTCTCCTATAGGGCCAATCCATTGGCAAGAATGCGGTATCAACCGTCAAGATCTAGGGGATCTAGATATCCTCGATCTTCGGCTAAATGACTGGAGGCAGCCTCTCGTCGCTTCCAACAGAGTAGGCGGTCGCCTACTACTGTTCCATCAGTCCTAGCTGTCAGTTGTTCACGACAGATGGGTAAGAGACCTGGTGGTTTCAGGGTACAAAATAGTTTTTCTGTCTCCCTCCAGGCCGGTTTTTTCCGTCCAGTCTTCCCAGTTCAAAAACCCGTCTAAGAGCTTTATTCAGAGCAGTCGAGTCTCTTCAGTCCAACGGGGTCATTGTCCCTGTTCCAAAGGAAGAAAGGTTCAAGGGGTTTTATTCAAATCTGTTTACGGTTCCCAAAAAGAATGGGACCGTGAGACCCATTCTGGACCTAAAGTGTCTAAACAAATTCATCAGCACTCGTCGCTTCCGTATGGAATCTCTCCGCTCGGTCATTGCGGCTATGGAAAGGGGAGAATTCCTGGCTTCCATAGATATTCAAGACGCCTATCTGCACGTTCCTATATTTCTTCCACATCAAAAGTTTCTACGGTTTTCCATAGGCGAGTGACACTTCCAATTCACTGCATTACCTTTCGGGCTCGCCACTGCTCCCAGGCTGTTCACGAAGGTGATGGCAACAGTGGTGTCAATACTGCACTCTCGAGGCATAGTTATTCTGCCTTACTTAGACTATCTTAGTCAAGGGATCAACTTTTCAGGCATGCAGGGACAACGTCAACATCTCTTTGGACACCCTAGCTCGTCTAGGGTGGCTGGTCAATTTAAAGAAGTCATCTCTAGTACCATCTCGGAAGATCTCTTTCTTAGGGATGATCTTCGACACCTCTCGGGGGCTAACTATTTTACCCCAGGACAAGGTGCTTTGTCTCCGGCAGGAGGTAAAAATTCTTCGGCAGCCGAGTTTCCATTCAATCCGGTTCTGCATGAAGGTCTTGGGCAGGATGTTAGCAGCTATAGAAGCGGTTCCATTCGCCCAATTCCATCTTCGTCCACTCCAACAGGCACTTCTGTCAGCCTGGGACAGGAGTCCTTTGTCTCTCAACCTCAGGTGTCGTCTGGCTCCTGGGGTCAGGCAATCCCTGATATGGTGGATGAGGAGTTCCTCCCTACTTCAGGGGAAAGCCTTTCCTCCAGTTCATTGGCTGGTAGTCACTACGGACGCCAGCCTTCTCGTTTGGGGAGCAGTGTTTCTCCAGCACACGGCTCAGGGTCGTTGGTCCCCAAGGGAATCAACCCTTCCAATCAATCTGTTGGAAATAAGGGCAATTTGGCTGGCTTTGCAGCACTTTCACCATCTTCTGGCGGGTCGCCCGGTGCGGATCCAATAGGACAATGCCACGGCCGTGGCCTACGTAAATCATCAGGGGGGCACTCGCAGCAGATCAGCCATGCGCGAGGTAGGACAAGTCCTCCGCTGGGCCGAGAACAATCACTCTGTGATCTCGGCAGTTTACATCCCGGGCAAGGAGAACTGGGCAGCAGACTTTCTGAGCCGACAGGGTCTTGCGCCCGGGGAATGGTCTCTTCACCCCGATGTTTTTCGGCAGATATGTCTACGCTGGGGAATCCCGGACGTGGATCTAATGGCCACCGGGTCGAATACCAAAGTACCCAGGTTCGTTGCACGGTTTCGAGATCCAGGAGCAATTGCCGTAGACGCACTAGTCCTATCTTGGAACCAATTTCGTCTTCCATATCTGTTTCCCCCTCTGGCGCTGCTTCCAAAGGTCGTCAGGAAGATCAAGTTAGAGGGAGTTCCGACCATTCTAGTCGCCCCAGATTGGCCTCGGAGGTCATGGTACGCAGACCTAGTTCAGCTGATCGTCGGGGTTCCTTGGCAGCTACCAATGCAGCCAGATCTTCTGTCGCAGGGGCCGATATTCCACCAGAACTTAGAGGCCCTGCGTTTGACGGCTTGGCCGTTTAATCTTGGATTCTGACCCAGGCCGGTTTTTCTCAGAAAGTAGCCTCAACTATGGTTAATGCTCGAAAGTCAGCTTCAGCACGCATTTACCACCACACCTGGAAAGTCTTTCTCTCATGGTGCAGGAAGAAGGGTCTTCCTCCTCTTCGGTTTTCCATTCCTAATGTCCTAGCCTTTCTCCAATCTGGTCTAGACTCGGGTCTCGCTCCAAGTACCCTTAGGAGGCAAATATCAGCCTTATCGGTTCTTTTCCAGCGCAGGATCGCTACCAATCTGCAAGTAAAAACTTTTTTGCAGGGATTCTCTCATATAGTCCCTCCTTACAAAACTCTGATAGAAGCTTGGGACCTTAATTTGGTCTTGAGTGCTCTTCAGGAACCTCCATTTGAGCCCCTCCAAGACGTTCAAGACGTTCCTTTAATGTACCTTTCTTGGAAGGTTTTGTTTCTGGTAGCTATAACCTCCATTAGGCGGGTATCGGAATTAGCGGCCTTGTCCTGTCAGGCGCCGTTTCTACAATTTCATCAGGATAAGGTGGTGCTGAGACCAGCTCCTTCTTTTCTGCCAAAAGTAGTCTCATCATTCCACATTAATGAGGACATTGTCTTGCCTTCTTTTTGTTCTGCGCCTACACACCGGGTGGAAAAAGCTCTCCATACTCTAGATTTGGTGAGAGCTCTGAGAAGATACGTTTCTCGGACCGCTTCTTTTCGAATGACGGATGTTCTGTTCGTTCTTCCTGCAGGTCATAAAAAGGGACTCGCAGCCTCTAGATCGACCTTAGCCAGATGGATAAGAACCACTATTCAGGAGGCCTACCGTATCAAGGGTGCAACCATCCCGGCTGGGATCAGGGCACACTCTACTCGGGCGGTAGGGGCCTCCTGGGCGCTTTGGCACCAAGCTTCAGCAGAGCAGGTTTGCAAAGCGGCAACTTGGTCCAGCCTGCACACTTTCTCTAAACATTATAATATCCACACTCAGGCCTCTGCTGATGCAAGTTTGGGAAGGAAAATTCTTCAGGCTGCGGTATGGGGGGGGGGGGGAGGGGAGGGGGCTCAATTGTGACAAGGAAGTTTTCCATTCAAATCAGAGTTGGCAAAGAACTTTAATCCAGTGCCAGTGATTCTTGCTTCATTGGTAGCTGTATTATTAGCGTGACCGTGATGTCATCAAAGGTCCTTTGCTCATTGCATCCTTAGGAACAGAGGCCGCTGCTTGCACCGCTGAGAGCCGCGGGCCGTCAGAGGCTAAATATATATAATTTTTTTTTTTTACATGAATATGGATCCCAGGGCCTGAAAGAGTCTCCTCTCCTCCAGATCCTGGGAACCATACAGGACCGCTCCCTGCACACGCCGTACCCGGCGTATAAGACGACCCCCGAGTTTTGAGATGATTTTCAGGGGTTAAAAAGTCATCTTATTATACGCCAGAAAATATGGTATATACAGTATTTTCCCAATTCTGTCCTCAAGGAACTTCAGTAGTCCATATACTAAGCATTTACCATAAAGATGCATGCTATAAAATACAATTACGGTATTAATTTGGCAGAACCATTTAAAATACTGTAAATATTAGTTGTTTTTTTTCCTACACTGGAATCAGCTATCCACACAATAGTGGAGGTCAAATACAAACTTTTCATCTGGCGATGTGGGTGCTGCTGCAAGGGGTTAAAGGGACACTGTCACCTGAATTTGGAGGGAACAATCTTCAGCCATGGAGGCGGGGTTTTTGGGTGTTTGATTCACTCTTTCCTTACCCGCTGGCTGCATGCTGGCTGCAATATTGGATTGAAGTTCATTCTTCATAGTACTACGGAGGACAGAGAATGAACTTCAATCCAATATTGCAGCCAGCGGGTAAGGTAAGGGTGAATCAAACACCCAAAAACCCCGCCTCCATGGCTGAAGATTGTTCCCTCCAAATTCAGGTGACAGTGTCCCTTAATCTATCTGCACTCACTCAGTGTTGCACTCCCCTGGGGCTTCACACTCCAAAACACTGCAGATAATAGTCAAACAAATGGGGTGATGAGTTCCCAAAACACCCACTTTCCAACGAAAAATGCCAAACCCTCTCAGAAAGGCTGTGGATTCTTTAGAACATACAAGGTCCACAAGTATTAATGATTTGGGCTTTAGTATCCAAAGTACAGTGCTTACTAGAAAAATGTGCAAAACGCGACAAAATAAAGTGACCTATGCAGAACAGTTGTAAGGTAAAAGGGAGAAATTACAGATATCTTTAGATATTCACATGTAAAGCGCCATGGAATAAATGGCGCTTAAATAATACATAATATTTTCTATCTATAGAGATTGTTCTGGTTCCTTCAGAGTAAGATAACTATGGAGCACACCCAGACCCAGCTGAACCTTTCCCCCCTTCCCCCAATATGACCACCTTTCCGTTGTCCAAATCATCCTTTTTATATTCTTGGTTCTGGGCTCGGATTTCCGGGACCAACTGTTATTTTCAAGGGAATTTTTAGGTCTATAACTGGACAGACTTAAAAGGGTGTCCACTATTAAGACAACCACCTTGATCAAAAATGTGTGGTGCCGATTAAAATAAACAAAACTTGCATTCTCCTCCCATGTCGGAGTCGTTGCAGCAGTGTCTGCACTTGCTTTCGAACGGTTATGACACGTGAACCTGCCGCCCAATCAGTGTTGGCATCACTGGCCCCGCCTTTGGACAAATCGAATATCAAGAGGAAGTGAGAGAGCAGCCGTAACCCCGACTTCCTCTTGATTGCTTTTGTCCCAAGGCGGGGCCAATGATGCCAGCGCTGACTGGGCTCCACGTGACATAACCGCACAAGAGTCCCGGGAATGCAAGTGCCCGCACTGCTGGAAGGGCTCCAGCACGGGAGGTGAGCACAAGCTTTATTTTAATTTTATCGGGGCCAAGTGGTGGACAACTTCTTTAATGGGGAAGTACAATGAATATTAAATGTTTAGTTTCTTCTGCCTCCACCCCCACTATAACATCCCTTCTATAGAGAAAGATATTCCGTTTGGATAATGTATGTCCATGGGCCCATCCTTTTTGAAGCTTCTGCCCACCAGGCTAGGTGTCGAGAATGACACTCTCTACTCCATGAGGTAACCTACAGTACCTTAGTGTTCTGGTTTTACTGATCCCGCAATGAAAGTTGAGTTTTATGGTCCTTTGTACAAAATTAACCATACGGATGTCATTTAAATTAAAATTTCTTGTACAGGTGATAATTAGATTGGAGAGGGTCCCATTGGCTACCGGGACATGAGAATTGAATGGAGTGCTCTGCCACATCAAAAACTTTGTTACTGCCCCAAAGGACAAAGGACTGCACTCTGCTGCCATTGCCAATAAAAGAAGCCGCTGGACACCTGCACAACTGCCCATTCCACTTAGGCCCTCCAATATGGGGGGTTCCTAGTGGAGTGATTCGCACAGGGTTTTCTAGTGGAGACGGCGTCAAGAAATGCTGCTTCTTTCAGGAGTTTTTGCTTTCCTGAAGAGGTTTGGAAAGTTATGGGGAATCTGAATCTGGGTAATCTGCTCCAAAGTAGTAACATGCACTTTTGTTCACGATCGCTTCATTGGGGGGCACAAGAAACCATGAGTGTATGCTGCTGACACTATGCACAACACGTTAGCCCCTCCTCAGCAGTATACATACACCCACCGACCGGCAGGAAGCTAATCCGTGTTAGTTTAGTGTCAGTAGTAACATGCACTTTTTTTTTCCAACCAGAAGTTATTCAAAACCTAAAGTGGAGGGAAAAAAACACTCAAACTGAACACAAACTCAAAATGGGTTTTAGAATAGAAATGAGTAGTCTGCAAATCGGTTTTTAGGAACTTGACCCTCCTCCAAAATGTGGCCATTGCCTCAGCTATCCAGTGAATGTGTTCAGCAGTGGCTTTTTGGCTTTTATGGAGGGCAGGCTCGGGGACCTGTAGGTTATTGGATTGTTAAAGATTGAAGTGACGTTTCCTAGTTATTTACTGCCCAGTATTCTATATTGTTATACACACCATGCCCTCCAGTATTGGCAGTAATGTTGTTTTTTGGTAAGGAAAGTGTAACCTTGAATCATGGAGCTGGCCATGACTTGAATGTTGGCCGCTTTTTGCACCAACAGTGCCGATTCTTACAGCATGCATGTTTGTCACTGTTTGCTTAGGAAGCATTTTATTACAGCTCTCAATTTACAATGCATGCTTTGTTCTTTTTCTTTATGGTATGTAATAGATTGCTAGTGATGCAATCACTATCAACCATGCCATCAACCATCTTCAGCAATACATTTTTTTTTCTTTCAATCATTAGATTAAATGGTGGCACAGTTGGTGGCTATTGGTTTTATTGTGACTGATTTGGTCTATTGGTTACGATTTTAAGCACTTTGCCTGACGGTCTCAACCCTGGTTTGAGTACATTAAAGCATGATTGATGTTTGTATTGTCTGTTGTCCTATTTCTTTGTGCCTCTATAAATGTGTTTGTCACTTTACCATGTGGTTTATGTCAAACTTTTATTGATACATCTATGGTCTCTTTAGATCCCCCACTTCAGATTTCTCTACGGAGCTCTCCCCATCACGGGAAAGACTCAATTTGTGAGAAGAGACGGCATTCGAGCCCGGCCACCAATAACTCAAACATCCAAAGACCCACACTCAAAGAGAAAAGCAAAGAAAATCAGATTCAGAAGACTTGTCGCAGGCCAGAGAAGAGTTCCGATAACGGTAAGGGTCATTCCTTCATTCAGGCTAATTTTCTCCAAATCTCTTTTCATAGAAACATTACAATTTTGTGTCTTCAGCTCCTTTGCAATCCTGTGTTCCCATGGTTCCATTATGAAAATGTAGTCTGATCCTGCAGTGTTGTTGTTTTGTTGTTGTGTTTTTTTTTTTTTTTAACTTCATAAATGTTTACTTTATCTTTTTAAAGGGGACCTGACAGCTGATACATGCTGCCGATTTACGGGCAGCATGTATCACACACTGGCTATGTGGTTGCGTGCCTGTGTAGGGTGATACCTGTCACTGGTTTTCTATAAAATGCCTGATTGGTTTCAGAGTCGAACATACATGGCTGAAATCATGCAGTGTCTTCATTCATGGTGCTTGGGGAATCAGGCAGTATAGAGCGACTGTAAGGTTCCCTTTAAACTAAGGCTATCTGTAAATTTGCTTCATTATTACTATAGTTGCATTGGAGCGATACATTTTTATTGGAGATGCCATGGTTTAAGGCTTTGATGTCCCGGGGCAGCTACTTCCACTCATAAATGGCTGTCTATGTAATACATGGATGGATTGTAGCTTACCAATGAGCCATTGGGTGTGGGTCCCATAGGGATTTTGAGCAGAGCATTCATGCAATCCATGGGACACCTGATAACTTGCTGACCAGTAAGTGCACAACCATCACTTAAGGCCCCTTCACATTAAGCGACGCTGCAGCGATACCGACAACGATCCGGATCGCTGCAGCGTCGCTGTTTGGTCGCTGGAGAGCTGTCACACAGACAGCTCTCCAGTGACCAACGATGCCGGTAACCAGGGTAAACATCGGGTAACTAAGCGCAGGGCCGCGCTTAGGCTACGTTCACATTGGCGTTCCGCCAATGTGCGTCGCTGTTGCGCCGGCGACGCGCCGGCGACGCAGCGGCGACGCAGCGGCGACGCGCCCCTATGTTTAACATAGGGGACGCGTGCGTCGTTTTGGTGGCGTTTTTCGCCACGTGCGTCGTTTCCGACGCTAGCGTCGGACGCAAGAAAACGCTACATTGTAGCATTTTCTGTGCGTCCGATTTTCGTCAAAAACGACGCACGCGTCGCAAAACGCGCGCGTTTTTGCGCGCGTTTGCGCGCGTTTTTACGTGCGTCGCGCGTTGCGTCGCCGACGCAGGGCGGCGCAACGCTAGTGTGAACCTAGCCTTAGTAACCCGATGTTTACCCTGGTTACCATGCTAAAAGTAAAAAAAAACAAACACTAGATACTTACCTACAGCCGTCTGTCCTCCAGCGCTGCGCTCTGCACTCCTCCTGTACTGGCTGTGAGCACAGCGGCCGGAAAGCAGAGCGGTGACGTCACCGCTCTGCTTTCCGGCTCACAGCCAGTACAGGAGGAGTGCAGAGCGCAGCGCTGGAGGACAGACGGCTGTAGGTAAGTATCTAGTGTTTGTTTATTTTTTACTTTTAGCATGGTAACCAGGGTAAACATCGGGTTACTAAGCGCGGCCCTGCGCTTAGTTACCCGATGTTTACCCTGGTTACCAGTGAAGACATCGCTGGATCGGTGTCACACACGCCGATCCAGCGATGTCAGCAGGAGTCCAGCGCCGAAATAAAGTTCTGGACTTTATTCAGCGACCAACGATCTCCCAGCAGGGGCCTGATCGTTGGTCGCTGTCACACATAACGATTTCCTTAACGATATCGTTGCTACGTCACAAATAGCAACGATATCGTTAACAATATCGTTATGTGTGAAGGTACCTTTAGCTCTTAGCATTTTAGAGCTCCATTCATGGGACTGGTGGTGGTCCCATCAGTCAGACTCACAGCAAGCAGCAAATTAACACCTGCCCTGTTGATAGGAGTCACAATACCAAGTTATCAACACTGGTGTATGGCAAGCGGAGTACACGGCACCAAATTCATTAGGAGACGCCTGCCACTTAATTTGGCATCTCTGGTAAGTGGAGTGTGCTTTGTGCGCTGCGCCAGAAATGTTAGTCCAATGAAGGACTGGAGTAGCATTTCTCGTGTAAAAAATACCGGCAGATTTGATTAATTCAGTGAGGGCGTAGCCATAACCCCACCCTTCCCCCAGCTCTGCTTATTTTGGTGGAGCTGATAAAAAGTGGTGCGAAAACAATAAAAGTTGGAACATTTTTTGCAGCTTTTCATCGCGCCAAAAAAATTACTTTTCAAAGCTTTTAACCCACTTATGTAGCATAAAGATGAGATGAGATGGCCCTGTTTGTGTCTTCCACATTTCATATTTTGGCTTGAGTGAAATGCATATAATGGGAGCCATCGTCTAAGAGGACCTTTTTCTCCCTGTTAATATTTTGGAACTATCCTGAAAATATGAATAAGCATATGCTTTCAATATATTGCCCAAACGTTCCTACAATTTGAATAACTTTCAATCCTTATCTACAGTTAAGGACAATGTAAAAGAGAAATGTAAAGAGCTTTTGAGCCTTAAATCAAAGAAAAAGAAAAAAAAGAAGAAAAGAACAAAGTCAGGTAATTTTATGTTTTCATTTAATTTGCAGTTAGGGAACATTGACATATTAGATGATTTATTCATATACGAGATACTTTTATATCCGGCAAATAACAGAAGTGGATCCAACATAAAACACCACCGCCTTTTGTTCCAAAATTAGTTACTGGATGACGCGAAGGGCTGTCAATATTGTGCCCATGGGGTTTGTAATGGAACATCAATTACCTTGGCTATTAAGTGGAAATAGGAGAAACGAAAGCTTAAATGGATAGTACAGGCTTGGGGTTGAAGTTTGCACTCAGTCACTCTCAAACTGCAGCCTTGTGAATCCTCAGTGCGCACACTGCACGCTGTCAGGATTCATTGACTGCACAATTTGCATAATTGTGGTTACCATCGCAGCCTTTGTCACAAGCGTTTTCCACAACTAGGAGTTGCATAAAACTGTTGCACCTTTATATTGTGTTCATGCCACTTTAAATCAGCTCCACCAAAATGGGCGGAGCTGGGGGAGGGGAAGGGTCTTGGCTATGCCTCAATCGAATTAATCAAGTCTGCCTGCATTTTCTATGAACGCACCACTTACCGTACGTGCCAAATTAATTGGCATGCGCATCCTAATGAATTTGGTGCCGCATACCCTCGACCCTGGTGAATCAGGAGCTTGCGCTACACCAATCTTCATGAATCTGTCCCAAAGTCTGCACCTGTTCCATTAGTTCTTTGTGTAATTTCATAAAAGAAAAATGCAGTGCGACTGTCTGGTAGAGAAAACCTGCTTTCAGATACTTCAATAAAGATTTAAAGGGGTCTTACCAGATTGACACGTTACCTTCTATTTACAGGGTAAGTATTAAGTTGCTGATTGCTGGCAGTCTGACCGATGGAACCAACACCAATCTCAAGAAGGGTACTCGGTAAGATGCTCAGAGCGGAGTGATGGTTGTACTGAGTAGACACAATGTGGCTGGAGGTATTCAAATTGTATTCTTGCAGTCAGCATGTCTGCCAACTTCTGGCTCCAGAGAATCCCCACATCGAGCATTTTGCTCTGTGAGGAAGTCACAAAGATTGCATACTTTTGGCCACAATCCAGCTATACTTGTCCAGTCTTGCTCTATTCTCTTATATTGAGTGAGGCCACACACTTATAGTCTGCATGTGATAGCATGCATGCAGCTCGTGCTGGCAGGGAAGTATCTTGACAACGTTCACTGTAAAGATTCACAAGGCTACAGTCACACAGTGGAACTGCAGACTTTTAACCCAGAGCCTGGACAACCCCTTTAAATCACCATTCTGGCGTGTCGTTTAGTTTTTTTGCCTTTATTTCAGAATTTGTACTTTCAGCATTTGTAATGTCTCTTCAGTAAGTGCATTGAACCTGTTGCCAAGGTCTTCTCTTGATTTTCCAGTGCTATTCCGATCCCTTTCCTCCATCTTGTGACTGCAGCTTGCCAGATCACACTGTGGACTGTTACCAAATTTTGAATGCAAGTTTGAGTGCCTCGTTCTAAGTCTCATAGGCTTACATAATTGTGATTGTAGGGGGCATTGTGGGGGGCCGGGGAGAGGAGGAATATAGAAGGGTGATTTCTGACTTTGTGGATTGGTGCCAGACTAAGGCTAGTTTCACACTAGCGTTTAGCCGAGATGCGGAGGGGTGCAGACTTCTTCCGTGAAGCTCTACCCACTGCTGCGCCTCTTCATTCAGCTCCGCTTATGGCTGCATGCGGCGTGCGCACCCTATCTTTAACATTGGGTATGCAGGACATGTGGATGTATGCGGATACCGCCGCATGCGTCGTTTTGAGAGTGCGGCATCTGCACGAAATGGCAACTCGTTGCGTTCGGCACAGATTGTCGCACCATCAAAAGGACGCATGCGGAGGCATCTGCATACAGCGGCATGGCCTGTGTACCCAATGTTAAAGATGGGGTGCGCACACCGCATGCAGCCATAGGCGGAGCTGAACGAAGAGGCGCAGCAGTGGGCGGAAATTCACGGAGGAAGTCCGCAACCCGGCTAAACGCTAGTGTGAAACTAGCCTTACTGTCTAGAACTAAATGTAAAGAAAACCAAGGAGATGGTGAGTTATAGAAGGAAAAGCGAGGATTACTTACCAATCACTATTGCTGGCCAGGAGGTTGATTGTTGAGCTACAAATATATGGGGGTTCACCTTGACAGTAAACTCGATTGGAGGTGTCATACAGAAAAGGTTTACAAGAAGGGAATGAGCAGACCTGAGCTTCCGAAGAAAGTACAATGTGTGCAGTAAAATGCTGGGAATGTTCTACCATCCGTTGTGGCAAGCGCCATCTTTTTTGCTATCATATGCTGGGGTAGTAGTGTGCGAGTATCTGATGCTAATAAGCTCAACATACTTCTCAAGAAGGCAAGCGCGGCTGTTGGCCTCCATCTTGACTCTTTTTTTGAGGAGGTATTGGAGGATAGAATTCAGAAGAAGTGTAGGGCTATAATGATCAATAATACACACCCACTATACCAGCTGTTCTTGAAGCAGAAGAGCCCATTTAGCAGTCTCCTAATCCTACTAAGGTGTAAGAAGGAGAAATTCAGGAAATCGTTTGTACCTACTGCTATGGGGATGTATAATAATTTCCTAAGGATGGTAGACCACAATGACTGATTGCTGGTGTACTATGTCAATTAACAGTGACTTATATACCTCATCCTCCCACCATTTATTTATGTAATGTTGGTATCCTTGTGCAAGATTCATGTCCTAATATTTTATGTTCCTAATATTTTATGTACTGCTGTTTGTATTGCTGCTGTAATACCGTAATTTCCCCCCGGGATCAATAGTGTATCACATCGTATCGTATAAAAACCATTACTTCTGGTCACACAGCGTGTGCTGGCTGGTCAAGGTACGGTCACGAGGTCCAGGAGGGGGAGTTCAGCAGTGCCGAAAATGGCAAAAGACTGATCAGTAATTTAATGCACACACTGATCACACTTCACTTATGGCTCACAGATCGTGAAATAAGAAAACGGCTGGTACTTTTTCTATATTCTTATGAATTTAAGGACAAAATTATCATAATCATCTTGACTTTAATTTAAAATAAAGCCATTACCAATATACTCAGGATTTATTTGCAAATTGTACTTGCGTTCCTTACTCTTCTTGCCATGAAATATCATGAACAGGACCTAAAAGGCTAGTCACGCATCTTGTGTGCCCGCCGCATGTTCTTTACACTTGTTCTTTGTTAGCACATTATTACACTGGCTTCTGACAATCCATTCGTGTCGTTTCTGTAGAGCTATCTGGAAGTGAAGAAAATGTTGATATCTCAAAGGCACTGTCACCCAAAAACACAAACCCCGTAAAGATTGGTGCAGATTATAAAATTTCTTGTTCCATAAAAACCTCTGATCATGTGAAGCGCAGAGAAACAACCAGGATAAGTGGTAAGTAGCTGTGAGCTGCTGGGGGTACTGACAGAATGGCAAGTCAAAGGGATTCAATTCGTGTATCAAATAATTGAGCGAGGTGAATTGAAATTATTTTCCCAATTACAGGCGGAATTTGGTCTTGGGACTGTGGGGGAATTTCAGTATTTGTGGATGAGGCATGCTTTTGGAGCTCAGAGTAGAAACGGAGGTATTGGAATTCAGAGGGATATAGTACTGGAGTATGTGTGTAATGAAGGGACTACTGGAGGAGTCATATCTACTTTGTATAAAGATCTGTTGCACACTTTCCAATTGGGGTTTCCAATAATGGCGAGAGCCAAGTGGGAGAGGGATCTGGGTCCAATGGAGAATGAGACTTGGGAGTCGGTGCTAGAATGGGTCCCACGATTGTCACTGAGCGAACCGTATAGACTGTCACAGCCCTATGTGATACACAGGGTTTATAAGTCACCGATGGTGCTATATAAGGCTGGTTTGCGTGATGATTCTGATTGCCCGAGGTGTAAAACTGCAGATGCTGATATACTCCATATGATGTGGACGTGTCCGAGACTGGCTGCTTTTTGGGTGGTAGTTTTGAGTCGTATGGAAGGTGCGTATGGATGTAAGGTGCCAAGGGATCCTATAGTGTGCTTGTTGGGATGTGTGGATGAGATTGGAGTGGATAACAACCTGAAGATAGCTATTGCCAGATTGTTATACATGGCTAGGAAGGTAATAGCTCGAAATTGGATTAGGGAAGAACCGCCGTCAAGAGGAGAGTTCCTCCAGTATGTGAAGCAGGGCCTGACACTGGAAAAGGGGTTTTATAAAAAAAGAGGGAAAATCGAAATGTTCAATAAAATGTGGTCTCCGTGGATTGCTATGGGATAGGGGTATTATAGAGGGAGAGCTAATTAAGGTTCCTAATTAATGGTAATGTTAAATGTGGCTTATATTATTGGCCGAGGGATTAGATAGTATATTGGTCTAATGATGGAAGTGCTAAGCAAGGTGAGCTGCTTTGTTGGGTGGGGTTGGGGGGTGGTGGGATTGAAGGGGAATGTTTGAAGGGGGGGGAAAGCTTTGTATTGAAAATGAGAATGTAACATGTCATTTTTCTTGTTATTCTTAATAAAAATTTATTTGAATAAAAAAAAAAAAAGTAGCTATGAGCTGGGTAGTATTAAAGGCTGCAGTCACTCTATGCGTCTTAGCCACAATTTCATAAAAACCTGTCAAAAAAATGCATCAAGGTTTTGGGAGTTCATGACACAAGAGTGAAAATCCGTTTATCGAATGTTCTTTGGGGGACATAGGAACTATGGGGGTTGGCTGCTGCCCCTGGAAGGTGGGGCACGAATAGTGCACAAAACAGGTTGATGCAACCTGCGAGAAGAATGCAATCTGCTGGTGTAGCTACTTGTCATGGAGGAGTAATAATAAACAAGCAGCCCAAGAAATCCCAAACCACTGGGAGGATAACACTTCATCATACATAAATACATAATGACCGCTGGGAAGAAAAGATCTCAGGACAAGGAGTGAGCAAAAAAGATTTATAGTATAAAAATATTTTTTTAACCCCTTCCCGACCTGTGACACAGCGTATGCGTCATGAAAGTCGGTGCCAATCCGACCTGTGACGCATATGCTGTGTCACAGAATGATCGCGTCCCTGCAGATCCGGTGAAAGGGTTAACTCCCATTTCCCCCGATCTGCAGGGACAGCGGGAGTGGTAGTTTAGCCCAGGGGGGGTGGCTTCACCCCCCCGTGGCTACAATCGCTCTAATTGGCTGTTGAAAGTGAAACTGCCAATCAGAGCGATTTGTAATATTTCACCTATTATAACTGGTGAAATATTACAATCCAGCCATGGCCGATGCTGCAATATCATCGGCCATGGCTGGAAACACTAATGTGCTCCCCCCCCCACCCCATCATACTTACCGAGCCTCCCGTGGTCCGTCCGTCTTCTTTCCTGGGCGCCGCCATCT
This sequence comes from Ranitomeya imitator, assembly GCF_032444005.1. NCBI lineage: Eukaryota > Metazoa > Chordata > Amphibia > Anura > Dendrobatidae > Ranitomeya > Ranitomeya imitator. The sequence continues at coordinate 557,103,603 of NC_091283.1, forward strand.
TCCAAAATGGCGGGCGCATGCGCAGTGCGCCCGCCGAATCTGCCGGTCGGCAGATTCGTTTCAAGTGCATTTTGATCACTGCGATAAAACCTATCGCAGTGATCAAAATAAAAAAAATACTGAATGACCCTCCCCCTTTGTCACCCCCATAGGTAGGGACAATAATAAAATAAAGATTTTTTTTTTTTTCCCTTCCACTAAGGTTGGGGTAAGAACTAGGGTTAGGGTTTCGGTATGTGCACACGTATTCTGGTCCTCTGCGGATTTGATAAATCCACAGTGCTAAACCACTGCGGATTTATGGCAGATTTACCGCGGTTTTTCTGCGCATTTCACTGCAGTTTTACAACTGCGATTTTCTATTGGAGCAGTTGTAAAACCGCTGTGGAATCCGCAGAAAGAAGCGACATGCTGCGGAATGTAAACCGCTGCGTTTCCGTGCAGTTTTTCTGCAGCATGTGTACAGCGATTTTTGTTTCCCATAGGTTTACATTGAACTGTAAACTCATGGGAAACTGCTGCGGATCCGCAGCGTTTTCCGCAGTGTGTGCACATACCTTTAGAATTAGGCCATGTGCACACGGTGTGGATTTGGCTGCGGATCCGCAGCGGATTGGCCGCTGCAGATTCGCAGCAGTGTTCCATCAGGTTTACAGTACCAAGTATACCTATGGAAAACCAAATCCACTGTGCCCATGGTGCGGAAAATACCACGCGGAAACGCTGCGTTGTATTTTCCGCAGCATGTCAATTCTTTGTGCGGATTCCGCGGCGTTTTACACCTGTTCCTCAATAGGAATCCGCAGGTGAAATCCGCACAAAAAACACTGGAAATCCACGGTAAATCCGCAGGTAAAACGCAGTGCCTTTTACCTGCGGATTTTTCAAAAATGATGCTGAAAAATCTCACACGAATCCGCAACGTGGGCACATAGCCTTAGGGTTAGGGTTGGAATTAGGGTTGTGGTTAGGGGTGTGTTGCGGTTAGGGTTGTGATTAGGGTTATGGCTACAGTTGGGATTAGGGTTAGGGGTGTGGGGGGGTTAGTGTTGGAGGTAGAATTGAGGGGTTTCCACTGTTTAGGCACATCAGGGGTCTCCAAACACAACATGGCGCCACCATTGATTCCAGCCAATCTTGTATTCAAAAAGTCAAATGGTGCTCCCTCACTTCCGAGCCCCGACGTGCGCCCAAACAGTGGTTTACCCCCACATATGGGGTACCAGCATACTCAGGACAAACTGTGCAACAATTATTGGGGTCCAATTTCTCCTATTACCCTTGTGAAAATAAAAAAATGCTTGCTAAAACATCATTTTTGAGGAAAGAAAAATGATTTTTTATTTTCACGGCTCTGCGTTATAAACTTCTGTGAAGCACTTGGGGGTTCAAAGTCCTCACCACTCATCTAGATAAGTTCCTTTCAGGGTCTAGTTTCCAAAATGGGGTCACTTGTGGGGGGTTTCTACTGTTTAGCCACATCAGGGGCTCTGCAAACGCAACGTGACGCCCGCAGAGCATTCCATCAAAGTCTGCATTTCAAAACGTCACTACTTCACTTCCGAGCCCCGGCATGTGCCCAAACAGTAGTTTACCCCCACATATGGGGTATCGCCGTACTCCGGAGAAACTGGACAACAACTTTTGGGGTCAAATTTCTCCTGTTACCCTTGGGAAAATAAAAAATTGCAGGCTAAAAGATCATTTTTGAGAAAATAATTTTTTTTTTTATTTCCATGGCTCTGCGTTATAAACTTCTGTGAAGCACTTGGGGGTTCAAAGTCCTCACCACACATCTAGCTTAGTTCCATTTGGGGGTCTAGTTTCCAAAATGGGGTCATTTGTGGGGGATCTCCAATGTTTAGGCACACAAGGGCTCTCCAAACGTGACATGGTGTCCGCTAATGATTGGAGCTAATTTTCCATTTAAAAAGCCAAATGGCGTGCCTTCCCTTCCGAGCCCTGCCGTGCGCCCAAACAGTGGTTTACCCCCACATATGAGGTATCGGCGTACTCAGGACAAACTGGACAACAACATTTGGGGTCCAATTTCTCCTAATACCCTTGGCAAAATAGGAAATTCCAGGCTAAAAAAATCATTTTTGAGAAGAGAAAAGTTATTTTTTATTTTCATGGCTCTGCGTTATAAACTTCTGTGAAGCACCTGGGGCTTTAAAGTGCTCAATATGCACCTAGATAAGTTCCTTGGGGTATCTAGTTTCCAAAATGGGGTCACTTGTGGGGGAGCTCCAATGTTTAGGCACACAGGGGCTCTCCAAACGCGACATGGTGTCCGCTAACAATTGGAGCTAATTTTTCATTCAAAAAGTCAAATGGCGCTCCTTCCCTTCCGAGCCTTACCATGTGCCCAAACAGTGGTTTACCCCCACATGTGAGGTATCGGTGTACTCAGGAGAAAATGCCCAACTAATTTTAGGATCCATTTTATCCTGTTGCCCATGTGAAAATGAAAAAAATGAGGCTAAAAGAATTTTTTTGTGAAAAAAAAGTACTTTTTCATTTTTACGGATCAATTTGTGAAGCACCTGGGGGTTCAAAGTGCTCACTATGCATCTAGATAAGTTCCTTGGGGTGTCTAGTTTTCAAAATGGGGTCACTTGTGGGGGAGCTCCAATTTTTAGGCACACGGGGGCTCTCCAAACGTGACATGGTGTCCGCTAAAGAGTGGAGCCAATTTTTCATTCAAAAAGTCAAATGGCGCTCCTTCCCTTCCAAGCCCTGCCGTGTGCCCAAACAGTGGTTTACCCCTACATATTAGGTATCAGCGTACTCGGGACAAATTGGACAACAACTTTCGTGGTTCAGTTTCTCCTTTTACCATTGTGAAATCAAAAAAATTGTTGCTAAAAGATAATTTTTGTGACTAAAAAGTTAAATGTTCATTTTTTCCTTCCATTTTGCTTCTGCTGCTGTGAAGCACCTGAAGGGTTAATAAACTTCTTGAATGTGGTTTTGTGCACCTTGAGGGGTGCAGTTTTTAGAATGGTGTCACTTTTGGGTATTTTCAGCCATATAGACCCCGTAAACTGACTTCAAATGTGAGGTGGTCCCTAAAAAAAAAAGGGTTTTGTAAATTTCGTTGTAAAAATGAGAAATCGCTGGTCAAATTTTAACCGTTATAACTTCCTAGCAAAAAAAAATTTTGTTTCCAAAATTGTGCTGATGTAAAGTATACATGTGGGAAATGTTATTTATTAACTATTTTGTGTCACATAACTCTCTGGTTTAACAGAATAAAAATTCAAATTGTGAAAATTGCGAAATTTTCAAAATTTTCGCCAAATTTCCGTTTTTATCACAAATAAACGCATAATTTATTGACCTAAATTTGCCACTAATATGAAGCCCAATATGTCATGAAAAAAACAATCTCAGAACCGCTAGGATCCATTGAAGCGTTCCTGAGTTATTACCTCATAAAGGGACACTGGTCAGAATTGCAAAAAACGGCCAGGTCATTAAGGTCAAAATAGGCTGGGTCATGAATAAATCATATTAAAATCAGCCATACTGAATTAAAATAAGGTGCCTCATGCCAAATAGATGCAGAGGCAAATCATTAAGTAAGCAGGAATAGTAATAAGCGAATCACAATACTGTGTTCAGTATTCTTGGTACCGGTGTACTATATCAAAATAAACTAAGATATTAGTACAAAGCCTACAGTGGATCCCTTTCCAGCTATGGGTATAAGAAGTTGATTTTATCTAAAACTGCTGATGACTTCCACATGAGAAATTGTGCTGCGTCCCTTCACCCTGAGTCGTGTTTTCACCTTGTTTCTTCTGGGGGTGTGGAAGAAGCAAGGCGAAACGTGCATCGGGGTGGAGGGGCGCAGCACGTTTTCTCCTGTGGAAGCAATCAGCAGTTAATTATTATTCCTGCTTTAAAGAATTACTGCTGCATCTCTTTGGTATGAGGCACCATATTTTAATTCTATTTTAGTTTTTTGTTCTTAGCTGTCTTTGTGTTCATTGTCCTGTAGGAAGCAGACACTGGGATCACTAGATCTTTTTTTACCTAGTTTTGTGGGTTGTTGTTTTTTTTTGTTTGTTTGTTTTTTTTAAACTCCATAGGCTGGTAAACATAGCACAAAGTGGCCACTTTGGTATCCCACTGCCTTGGGATCAGTGTTGAGTCTGTCTCCCCTCTAATCTGACTGGCAGGGCAATATTGCCTATTATCTTGCCCCCCCACCCCCAAGCAGCCAGTACTCGGGACAGGCGAGTATCTCTTGCTCACATGCCACTATCTGCCCATTTTGTCCTTCTGACCAGCACAAGCTACTTTGTCCCCTGCTAGTCTCTGGTCCCCTTATCTCTGCTACTGACACTGAACTTCTGCTAATTTAGTGCCTGGCTCAATTATGGCCTCCGTGATTGCTCCACATCCCTTCTTCTGCGGACCTATCAGTGGCAGCACTGGCTTCCCTTGCGTTTTCTTCCTCCTGTCCCCTTCTTCTCCTGCTGGATTGTCTTTTCGCCTTTATTCTACAACTGTAATCAGGACCTGGTAGGCGCTATTTGACTTTGGGGTCTGACATTAGGCTTCACCTCGACCGATGCCATCCTTTTCAGCCACCTATTCCTCCTTTGCCTATCATGTCTGACTCAAGTTGAGCGTTTAGATCAGTCTGTTGCCACTTGCTGTGCCTGAGCCCACCCATCGCGCCAGTCACAAATTGCCCAGGAGACCCCCATCACTCAGCAATGTGTTGTACCCTTCCTGTTTGTTTGACTGTCCTGTCTTAATTAGGGGTATAGCTAACAAGGGTTTTTGATTTCTTGATCGTCATGACCAACCCTGGTACTCTAACCCAGGGGTCCCCAACTCCAGTCCTCAAGGCCCACCAACAGGTCATGTTTTCAGGATTTCCTTTGCATTGCAAAGGTGATGCAATTATTACCTGGGCAAGACTAAGGAAATCCTGAAAACATGACATGTTGGTGGGCCTTGAGGACTGGAGTTGGGGACTCCTGCTCTAACCCACCTGCAGAGATCCCCGGCGTGGCAGGTCACCTAAGCTGTGTGACAGCCCCTTCAAGTGCTAGTGGGTGGGTGTGTCGGCCTTCAGGGGGCAGCAGCCAATGCCCATGGTTCTTGTCCCCCCCAATAAAGGCTAAGATTTTACGGCAAGTACCAAGAATCCTCTTCATGTTCAGTGCAATGTCTAGTGCATGGTTGTAACTTACTTTTCGGTTTGCACAGACGAGGAGACACTAAGTGATTCATGTACAGAAAGCCTGCTTTGGAGCGATGATGACGACGACTACAATGAAGAAATTGACGTCACCAATGCAGAGGACGATGAAGCAGAGTGTGAAATTGTTCGCTGCATGTGTGAGGTGCAGGAAGAAAATGACTTCATGATTCAGGTAGAATCTGGAGATGTGATTCAGATGGCTGTCTACTTAGTTTCACAACTCCTTGGCCTCCATGTGTGTATCTTACAGATGGCTTCGCACAAGATGAACTGAATGGCTTTGCATCCTATGTTATGTAGAAATGTTTTTAAAAACAAAAGTGTCTGGATCTGACCTTAGGTTCCAGTTTAGTGTATTAGGTTGCATTACTAGAGGAGCAGTACATCTTTATAGATGCAAATGAATCCACCACAAATGGCGCCTTCCTCTAAATGGAGAATCGCCTTGCATTTTGTCATTCATATGGCTCTAGATATGGCACAAAGATAGGATTAAAGAGGTTTTCTACCTTTTGGAAATTGACAACCCAGCTATCTTCAGATTGCTCGATCTTCCCATCTCTTTCCCCAATTGATTTGTTATCCCAACAGAATTTACAAAGACTCGTATTCACTAAAGATAAAGACATATTGACATGCTGCCCTTTAATAAGCAGTCTTATTGGCTGGAACTAGAATTCTCCACTCATTTTCTCCCATACACTTTGGCAGTGTGAAGAATGTCTTTGCTGGCAACATGGAGTTTGTATGGGGTTATTAGAAGACACTGTGCCTGAAAAATACACTTGCTACGTCTGCCAGGATCCACCCGGTACGTTTCTTGTTTGTGTGTTTTTGTGTTTATTTTTTTTGTTTTTTTTGTTTTATAGTTTACATTTAAAGACCCTGTCAGCGGGATTTTATAAAGCAAACTAATGGTGTATATATATACAGTTGCTTTAAAGGAAACTTGTCACCAGAAAAAATACAATTTTAGGCTATTAATGCTGCGTATTTTTCTGCGGCAGAATCGCATCGCGGAAAAATACGCAGCATGCTCATTCTTTGCACACACAGGAATGCATTGATCTGCGTACTTCTCTGCATGGGGCTATGCCCACCATGTGTAAAGTAAGCTGATCATCTGCGGATGGCAACCCAGGGTGGAGGAGAGAAGACTCTCCTCCAGGCCCTGGGAACCATATACTTATATTAAAAAAAAAAAAAAAAAAATAGGGATATACTTGCCTTCCGACAGCCCCCGGAGTTCTCCCACCTCTCAGCAGTGCACGCGGCGGCTTCCTTTCCTAGGGATGCATTGCGCGAAGGACCTGAGATGAAGTCGCGGTCACGCGACCGTGACGTCACAAAGGTCCTTCGTGCAATGCATCCCTAGGAAAGGAAGCCGCCGCATGCACTGCTGAGAGGTGGGAGAACTCCCGGGGCCGTTGGAAGGGAAGTACATCCCTATTTCATTTTTTTTTTTTTTCTTTTTTTTTTTATTGCATGAATATGGATCCCAGGGCCTGAAGGAGGGTCTCCTCTCCTCCAGACCCTGGGAACCATCCGGGACCGCTCCCTGCTCCATATGCGGCGACCTCAGAGCTCCACACACGCCGTATAAGATGACCCACGACTTATACTGCGAGTATATCCCAAACTCTATATTTTAAATGGAAAAGCTGGGGGTCGTCTTATACGCAGGGAAATATGGTACATTGCCTAGTAGATTCTGCTTCTAAACACCATCAGTGACCAGCCAAATCCATGCACATGGGGATTAATTATTGTAATGGGTTTCTACAGTACAGGAGTCCTCCTTTTGCTGATGCTCCTTTTTCATTTTCCCAAGACTGTTCCTACGTCACTAGGTTATTTGGACTTCATTAAAGGGAATCTGTCACTATATTTTTGCTACCTCATCAGAGAGCAGCATAATGTGGGGGAAGAGACCCTGATTCCAGCAATGTATCACTTGGTTTACTGGGTGCAGCTGTTGTGCTATAATCAGTTTTTATTTGTAGTAGAGTTCAAAAGCTGACTCGGTCCATACCTCTGATTAGTAGCTTTCTGTGTACATTGTATATTTACAGTAAAATGCTAATCAGTGCTGGGGCAAGGTTAGACCAAGATGCACACAGCTAGTCCAACAGTGCTAATCTCCTGCGTATAAAACACTTATTGTATTGGAACTGCGCATTGATTAGTGATGTGTCACTTATTAGGCTCTCATCTACAGTACTACCTTATGCGGTTTTAGAATTACATAGCGAAACCTGCTGCCAGATTCCCTTAAATAAACAGCCTTGATTTATTGAATGAGTAATTCTCTTTTTAATTTGTTTACCTTTAGTAAGGTCGTTTATTTATTTTTTTGTTTTTTTCCTGCTTTCTTTTAGGACAACGTGTGAGTCTAAAGTACTGGTACGATAAAGAGTGGCTGAATGAAGGTCATATGCATGGATTATCATTTCTTGAGGAAAACTACTCCCATCAAAATGCAAAGAAGATTGTTGCAACACATCAGCTCCTAGGAGATGTGCAGCGTGTGATTGAGGTCCTGCATGGATTGCAGCTGAAGATGAGCATATTACAGTAAGTACATACTATACATTATAAGACTAAATCCTGCCAAGTAAAAATGCTTTACTGCTTGTGTCTCAGAGAAATGCAGTGGTGGAAGAGCTTAATAGAAGTGTGTGTTCACACTTGGAATATTTGTTGCAGAAATTTCTACAAGGGTCTCATTTGTTTTTAATTTGGCTTATCTGTGCACATAAATGGAAAGCATTTTTCAGTTGCAGAAATTTCTCCAGCAATTTAGTGTTTTGTTTAACCCCTTTACCCCCAAGGGTGGTTTGCACGTTAATGACCGGGCCAATTTTTACAATTCTGACCACTGTCCCTTTATGAGGTTATAACTCTGGAACGCTTCAACGGATCCTAGTGATTCTGACATTGTTTTCTCGTGACATATTGTACTTCATGACAATGGTAAAAATTCTTTGATAGTACCTGCGTTTATTTGTGAAAAAAAACGGAAATTTGGCGAAAATTATGAAAATTTCGCAATTTTCCAACTTTGAATTTTTATGCAATTAAATCACAGAGATATGTCACACAAAATACTTAATAAGTAACCTTTCCCACATGTCTACTTTACATCAGCACAATTTTGGAACCAAAATTTTTTTTGTTAGGGAGTTATAAGGGTTAAAAGTTGACCAGCAATTTCTCATTTTTACAACACCTGTTTTTTTTAGGGACCACATCTCATTTGAAGTCATTTTGAGGGGTCTATATGATAGAAAATACCCGTGTGACACCATTCTAAAAACTGCACCCCTCAAGGTGCTCAAAACCATATTCAAGAAGTTTATTAACCCTTCTGGTGCTTCACAGGAATTTTTTGAATGTTTAAATAAAAATGAACATTTAACTTTTTTTCACAAAAAATTAGCTCCAATTTGTTTTATTTTCCCAAGGGTAACAGGAGAAAATGGACCCCAAATGTTGTTGTACAATTTGTCCTGAGTACGCTGATACCCCATATGTGGGGGTAAACCACTGTTTGGGTGAATGGGAGAGCTCGGAAGGGAAGAAGCGCCGTTTGACTTTTCAATGCAAAATTGACTGGAATTGAGATGGGACGCCATGTTGCATTTGGAGAGCCACTGATGTGCCTAATCATTGAAACCCCCCACAAGTGACACCATTTTGGAAAGTAGACCCCCTAAGGAACTTATCTAGAGGTGTGGTGAGCACTTTGATCCACCAAGTGCTTCACAGAAGTTTATAATGCAGAGCCGTAAAAATAAAACACAAATTTTTTCCCACAAAAATTATTTTTTTTAGCCCCCAGTTTTGTATTTTCCCGAGGGTAACAGGAGAAATTGGACCCCAAAAGTTGTTGTCCAATTTGTCCTGAGTACGCTGATACCACATATGTTGGGGGGAACCACCGTTTGGGCGCATGGGAGGGCTCGGAAGGGAAGGAGTGCCATTTGGAATGCAGACTTGGATGGAATGGTCTGCAGGCGTCACATTGCGTTTGCAGAACCCCTAATGTACCTAAACAGTAGAAACCCCCCACAAGTGACCCCATATTGGAAACTAGACCCCCCAAGGAACTTATCTAGATGTGTTGTGAGAACTTTGAACCCCCAAGTGTTTCACTACAGTTTATAACGCAGAGCCGTGAAAATATAAAAACTTTTTTTTCCCCACAAAAATAATTTTTTAGCCCCCAGTTTTGTATTTTCCCAAGGGTAACAGGAGAAATTGGACCCCAAAAGTTGTTGTCCTATTTGTCCTGAGTACGCTGATACCACATATGTTGGGGTAAACCCCTGTTTGGGCACACGGGAGAGCTCGGAAGGGAAGAAGCACTGTTTTACTTTTTCAACGCAGAATTGGCTGGAATTGAGATCGGACGCCATGTCGCGTTTGGAGAGCCCCTGATGTGCCTAAACAGTGGAAACCCCCCAATTATAACTGAAACCCTAATCCAAACACACCCCTAACCCTAATCCCAACAGTAACCCTAACCACACCTCTAACCCTGACACACCCCTAACCCTAATCCCTACCCTATTCCCAACTATAAATGTAATCTAAACCCTAACTGTAACTTTAGCCCTAGCCCTAGCCCTAGCCCTAGCCCTAACCCTAACCCTAGCCCTAACCCTAACCCTAGCCCTAATGGGAAAATGGAAATAAATACATTTTTTTAATTTTTCGCTAACTAAGGGGGTGATGAAGGAGGGTTTGATTTACTTTTATAGCGGGTTTTTTAGCAGATTTTTATGATTGGCAGCCGTCACACACTGAAAGACGCTTTTTATTGCAAAAAATATTTTTTGCGTTACCACATTTTGAGAGCTATAATTTTTCCAGATTTTGGTCCACAGTTATGTGAGGTCTTGTTTTTTGCAGGACGAGTTGACGTTTTTATTGGTAACATTTTCGGGCACGTGACCTTTTTTGATCGCTTTTTATTCCGATTTTTGTGAGGCAGAATGACCAAAAACCAGCTATTCATGAATTTCTTTTGGGGGAGGCGTTTATACCGTTCTGCGTTTTTGGTAAAATGGATAAAGCAGTTTTATTCTTCGGGTCAGTACGATTACAGCGACAACTCATTTATATCATTTTTTTATGTTTTGGCGCTTTTATACGATAAAAACTATTTTATAGAAAAAATAATTATTTTTGCATTGCTTTATTCTCAGGACTATAACTTTATTTTTTTGCTGATGATGCTGTGTGGCGGCTCGTTTTTTGCGGGACAAGATATCGTTTTCAGCGGTACTATGGTTATTTATATCTGTCTTCTTGATCGCGTGTTATTCCACTTTTTGTTCGGCGGTATGATAATAAAGCGTTTTTTTGCCTCGTTTTTTTTTTTTTTTCTTACGGTGTTTACTGAAGGGGTTAACTAATGGGCCAGTCTTATAGGTCGGGCCGTTACGGACGCGGCGATACTAAATGTGTACTTTTATTGTTTTTTTGTTTTTTTTATTTAGATAAAGAAATGTATTTATGGGAAATATATATATATTATTTTTTTTTTTTTCATTATTTAGGAATATTTTTTTTTTTTTTTTTACATATTTGGAAATTTTTTTTTTTTACTTTGTCCCAGGGGGGGACATCACAGATCGGTGATCTGACAGTTTGCACAGCACTCTGTCAGATCACCAATCTGACTTACAGTGCTGCAGGCTCTGTGAAGCCACCTCCCTCCCTGCAGGACCCGGATGCCGCGGCCATCTTGGATCCGGGCCTGTAGCAGGGAGGGAGGTGAGCAGACCCTCGCAGCAACGCGATCACATCGCGTTGCTGCGGGGGGCTCAGGGAAGCCCGCAGGGAGCCCCCTCCCTGCGCGATGCTTCCCTGCACCGCCGGCACATCGAGATCATGTTTGATCGCGGTGTGCCGGGGGTTAATGTGCCGGGGGCGGTCCGTGACCGCTCCTGGCACATAGTGCCGGATGTCAGCTGCGATAGGCAGCTGACACTCGGCCGCGCTCCCCCCGTGAGCGCCGCCGATCGCGCTGGACGTACTATCCCGTCGGTGGTCATAGGGGCCCACCCCACCTCGACGGGATTGTACGTCCGATGTCAGAAAGGGGTTAATATGTATTGATCTCCTTTACTATTTACCAATATTATTTTGGTGATAGTCCAAGCCGTTTGATGGGAGGAAGAGTATTTCTTAAAAGTGGTAGTCTCATCTTCTCAAAGTGTCTATCTTCTTAATATATTCCAATCATCATATTATGTAGCACTGTGTACTTAGAACTGAAGAATTAACTTTATAGAAAGGCAAAATGATCAATTGTATCTGCTCTGTCTAAACAGTAAGTCTCTTGTCCTTGCAGAAATCATTTCCCTTTTTATCTCTTGATCCAACTGCTCCTTCTGCCAGGGACTTTGCAGTGACTTCTATTTCTTCAGAGTGCTTGGGATTCAGCTCGTCCGTTTTAATTATGTGATCTCATAGACCTAAGGGTACCGTTACACTAAGCGACGCTGCAGCGATACCGACAACGATGTCTATCGCTGCAGCGTCGCTGTTTGGTCGCTGGAGAGCTGTCACACAGACGGCTCTCCAGCGAACAACGATCCCGAGGTCCCCGGTAACCAGGGTAAACATCGGGTTACTAAGCGCAGGGCCGCGCTTAGTAACCCGATGTTTACCCTGGTTACCAGCGTAAACATTAAAAAAACCAAACACTACATACTTACCTTCAGCTGTCTGTCCTCCGGCGCTCTGCTTTCCTCTGCACTGTCAGTGCCGGTCAGCCGGAAAGCAGAGCGCTGACGTCACCGCTCTGCTTTCCGGCTGGCCGGCGCTGACACAGGATGCAGGAGTGCAGAGAAGCACAGCGCCGGGGACAGACAGCTGAAGGTAAGTATGTAGTGTTTGTTTTTTTTAACGTTTAAGCTGGTAACCAGGGTAAACATCGGGTTACTATGCGTGGCCCTGTGCTTAGTAACCCGATGTTTACCCTGGTTACCAGTGAAGACATCGCTGAATCGGCGTCACACACGCCGATTCAGCGATGTCGGCGGGAGATCCAGTGACGAAAGAAAGTTTCAAACGATCTGCTACGACGTACGATTCTCAGTGGGGTCCCTGATCGCAGTAGCGTGTCACACAGCGAGATCGTAACGATATCGCTGGAACGTCACGGTTCGTGCCGTCCTAGCGATCAAAGTGCCACTGTGTGACGGTACCCTAATGGGAAACAGAAGCATTAGCTGGGTAGAAAGGTAAAATGAGCAATTGTAAGTTCACAGTGCTATACAATATGGTGACTGTGATGTATTAGGAGTATAAAATCTCTGATGGGAGGAGGGGTGCTTCTTAAAAAAATTCACTGCCATAATCTGTACTCCAAATGAGTTCTCATATCAATGCAGGAATATAGCCTAGGAAAAGGCATGGGTTTGGAAGCCATTTAAAGACAATTTTTTTTTCCACTGGAATGAAGACAAATCCTCTAGAGTGATTTGCATAACTAGTTTCCATAACTTGCCGTGCTGGACAAAAATTGGGCAAAATTGTTAAAAATATGTCCAATTACTTAACATTGCAAAGTGCTTGTAAAAACTTTGCTATTTAAATAAAATTCTCTCCACTCTCGAACGTAAGATTGTGTTAGTTTCCTAGGTTATGCAACATGTCCGTACTGTCCAGTCACCTAGGTCTCTTTTCCATAGAGCCACCATAAGTGCTGCTTTGATGCTGTCCCTGCGCTCCTCTGATGCTGCAGAGGGCAGAGTTCAGGCCAGCGGTGCGGTCATGACGCTGGTCTGAACTGTCACTCATGCAGGAGTGCATCGTCCCGAGGAAGCCAGGAGGGATAGTAGCTGTACTCCTCAAGACAGAACATTTATTTCTTTATTTTACTCGCTTATATAGCGCCATTAATTCCACAGCACTTCACATTATCGGAAGTGTCCCCATTGGGGCTCATAATCTAGATTCCCTATCAGTATGTCTTTGGAGTGTGGGGGGAAACTGGAGACCCCCAATGAAATCCTCACAAACACGGGGACAACATACAAACTCGTTGCAGATGTTGTCCTTAGTGGGATTTGAACCCAGGATTCCAGTACTGCAAAGCAACAGTGCTAACCACCGAGCCACCGTGCTGGCCATGGGACAAACTCTATAGTTCCGGGGAATCTGTTAGGCTACGTTCACATTTGCGTTGTGCGCCGCTGCGTCGGCGAATCAACGCACAATGCAAATAAAAACGCACCAAAACGTGCGTTTTGCGACATATGCGTTGTTTTTTGCTGAAATTTGGACGCAAGAAAAATGCAACTTGTTGCGTTTTCTTGGTCCGACGCTTGCGGCAAAAAAGACGCATGCGTCGCACAACGCAACAAACAAAAACGCATGCGTCCCCCATGTTAAATATAGGGGCGCATGACGCATGCGTCGCCGCTGCGTCGCCTGACGCAAACCCGACACAAACTAGCATAACGCTAATGTGAACGTAGCCTTAACTGGTTTTAGCTCTGCAATTTGAGAGCAGCAGGATGTTTAAGCCGACACTCTGATGTGTTATTAAGGTACCGTCACACTCAGCGACGCTGCAGCGATATAGACAACGAGCCGATCGCTGGAGCGTTGCTGTTTAGGTCGCTGTAGAGATGTCAAACACAGCAACTCCAGAACGATGCAGGAGCGATCCAGTGACGTAACGGCGACTCACTTAGCTCCATGTAAAACGTTGCTGGCATCGTTGCTTTTGCTGTCAAACATGACGATACACGCCGACCTGGCGACCAAATAAAGTTCTGGCGACCAAATAAAGTTCTGGACTTCTAGCTCCGACCAGCGATGGCACAGCGGGATCCAGATCGCTGCTGCGTGTCAAACACAACGAGATCGCTATCCAGGACGCTGCAATGTCACGGATCGTTGTCGTTCTCGTTGCAAAGTTGCTGAGTGTGAAGGTACCTTTAGGCTGTGTTGCTATTTAAATACAACCAGTGTTTTATCAGCAGGAGATTATCACTACAGGACAAGCTGATAACCCCCCCCCCCCACAAACACACAGTCCAACCACGCCACCACCACTTATTAGCTTATTACTGGCAACTTGCAATGTCCACACAATCTGCGAACCAGTGATCTGGGCGGGGGGTACACATGACTTGACATTCTAAGCTCTGCTAAATCGGCAGCAGAGAAAAATGTGATTCTAAGAGTATGTGCACATGTTGCGGAGTGAACTGCGGATCCGCAGCAGTATTCCATGTCGTGTACAGTACCATGTAAACGTATGGAAAACAAAATCTGCAGTGCACATGCTGCAGAAAATTCCATGCAGAAACGCTGTGGTTTATTTTCTGCAGCATGTCAATTCTTTTTGCGGAATCCGCAGCGGTTTACACCTATTCCATAATGGAAATCCGCAGGTGTAAAACCGCAGGGAATCCACAGTAAATCCGCAGGTAAAACGCAGGGCCTTTTACCTGCAGAATCCATGCAGAAAAATCCGCAATGGAATCCGCAACGTGTGCACATAGCCTTAGTGAGACATCGCTGCAATCAGGGTCTCTGCCCCAATATCATGCTGCTGTCAGATTATATGGTAAAACCTGCTGAGATTCCCTGTATATTGGGTTTTGTATACCATTTTTATTAATTGTCATGTCTTGTCCTTAGAATTCCCTGCAGGAACAATTACATTTATGATTTTAGTGGAAAAATCTCCCTAATTGTTTTTAAACCTGCATTGGTGAAAGGGAATCTGTTGTGTTGTACATGCAGTCCGATCTGTGGACACTGCGGTGTAGAGAAGAGGAGTAGAATGACTTTTACAGGTCTGTGGAGTAGATTTCAGTATAACTTGTGTGTTATTCTTTGCTATCCCTGGTATCTGTATACATGAGTCCAGTGGGCGGTCATTCTCAGTGATTGACCGCTATCTCTGCATGCAGTCATACAGCCAAGGCTGTCGATCACTGAATAGGACCGCCCACTGGACTTGTATGCAGGAATTGCAAGGAATAAAATCTTTACTGAAACTTTGTCCACAAAATTGTGCGAATGTGACCATCTCTAGGACGGCCTGCGGATGAGATCCCGCTGTTACATTGAGGGGTTCTTTTTTATGATTTAGAATTCCTCCCCATCCACAGGGTGCTGACGGACCCTGCGTGGGGCTCTGCAATGCCTCCTCTTAATGGGCCGGTGGCCGGACATGCACAGCCCCGCACCTTCTGTTACCAGTGCTGATAAGAGCACAGCTCTGCGCTTTTTCTAGGAGAAGGTGGTGTCCATATCTGGGCTCTGCGCTGTCAGACAGAGCTCTGTGTCCCCAGTCTGTGGATAGCTGACGAAATGTAAAGATGGGAGTAACCCTTTTAAGCTGTACTAAATGTTTGTCGTGCAGACCAGTAAAACCATCTCTGATTTACACAGAAGCAAGGAGCATCCAGATCTTCGGTTTTGGGGCCATCCATGGAAGCAACATGCATTAAATGACAGATGTTACATCAGGCGAACTGTGGAGGAAAACTCCTGTAAAGAGGATTCCACAAACTACAGGACTTACAATGGTGCAGTGGATAAGCCTTCCCCTATTCCTTTTGTGGAGGAATCTTACATCACCAGTGAACACTGTTACCAAAAACCTCGGACCTATTACCCTGCGGTAGAGCAGAGACTGGTTGTAGAAACTCGCAGTTCATCCTTGGACGGTGGAGTAGACCGAATACGGCAAAACAGGGAAGAGTCCATTGCTGAACGATTAGGCTGGGAATTGGACAGAGAGTTGCTAAAGGTAGAGAGCGAATCAAAGCATAATTATTGTAAGGTGGGTAATGGAAACTTGGAGAATTCTCACTTGGGTTGGTGACAGATGATTGTGTGGCACTTTTCAGCTTGTCTGTGACTTATTGTGACTATTGGGGTATGTGCACACGTTGCGGATTTGACTGCGGATCCGCAGCAGATTGGACACTGAGGATTCGCAGCAGTTTTCCATGCGGTTTACAGTACCATGTAAACCTATGGAAAACCAAATCCGCAGTGCATATGCTGCGTAAAATACCGTGCGGAAACGCAGCGTTGTATTTTCCGCAGCCTGTCAATTCTTTGTGCGGATTCCGTAGCGTTTTACACCTTTTCCTCTATGGAAATCCGCACGAAAAACGCAGGAAATCCATTTTTCAAAAACGGTGCGGAAAAATCCGCAATGTGGGCACATAGCCTGACTTGTCTGCAACTTGATTTTTATTTACAGCAAAGTCTCATTTCACATTCAAGTCTATGAAAAGTAAGTCATGTGTGACCTGTGACTGTAAATCCAACACTGACACAGGTCACAGCCCAGCACCATAGGACGTCATTACATCCAAAATTGCAATGGTTCACTGTGATTTTAGTGCCACGATGCCATATAACCTGAGCTTGAAACTTATTAATCTGTGATAATTTTCTTAAATTGACCTAACAGGCAAGCCCTGCATGTGTTGCGGCTATCGAACAGCCGTGAGACATACAGTAGTGGTGACCCGAACATAATAATAATTTTTATTTATCTAGCGCCAACATATTCCGCAGCGCTTTACAGTTCAACATTTTCAAACACAACAGTCATAAGTAACAACGTTAGGCTACGTTCACACTAGCGTTGTGCGCCGCTGCGTCGGCGACGCAACGCACTGAAAAACGCGTGCAAACGCACGCAAAAACGCTGCGTTTTGCGACGCGTGCGTCGTTTTTTGACGAAAATCGGACGCAAGAAAAATGCAACTTGTTGCGTTTTCTTGGTCCGACGCTAGCATCAAAAAAGACGCACGTGTCGGAAAACGCAACAAGCAAAAACGCATGCGTCCCCCATGTTAAACATAGGGGCGCATGACGCGTGCGTCGCCGCTGCGTCGCCCGACGCTAGCGCGACGCACACTAGCCGAACGCTAGTGTGAACGTAGCCTAAAAAATACAATAATTAAAGCAACACAAGACGACCCTGCTCGTGAGAGCTTACAATCTACAATGAGGTGGGGGAGATACAAAGCACAGGTGTGTATTTACAATGATGTATTTACAATGATGGTCCAGCCATCTTCAGGGAGTGGGGTATAGATAGAGATAGTGAATGGGCTACACACGCTTCCACATAAAATGACTTTGATTAGGAAGCATGAAAGGCCGCTCTGAACAAATGTGATTTGAGCTAGCTCCTAAAACTGCAAGTTGTGATTGGTCCTAATTTCTTGGGGTAGAGCATTCCAGAGGATTGGCACAACGCGGGAGAAGTCGACATAGTATATAGAGCGTAGTATTCGAGTACGCTGAAGATGCTCTGTTGGCACCTGAGCGTGCTGGGATAGCACCTTATCTGAGCATGTTCGCTCAACACTGTTATCTCTGAGCTTGTTGGTTGAGACGAGCTGCGATGAGCTACTATCTCTTCCATACACAGCACACACAATAAGATGGATTAATTATACAGCAGTACTGAGCTGTGTGGCTGTGACTCTAGCACAAAATTAAATTTGCTTGAAGCTGTGCAGCTCAATCTGCCTGATATCTCTCAGTAGGCTCAACACTCCTCATCTCCCATCTCTCTCCACGGAGTATAATGGTAGGTGACCTGATACCTCACTGACATGGTAGTTTTTGTTTTGTCTTGATCAGGAGGTATTTGAATTTTTTTTTTTTTCCTTCTCAGCGAAGATGAGTTTAGGACGGGGGAGGGGAGTTGGGGAAATGGCATGGAAGTACAGTAAGAAGACCTTTTCTGATTAGATATACTACAAGGTTTTTCTGTATTCACTTGTAGGCTTTATTCATTGAAAGTTTGATTAAAATATTTATAGGTTGTGATATTGGGGGATAGTCTGACAGACCACAGTCACGGAACATAAGAATACATTAGTTGCATATGCACAGTGTTATGTTCAGCCTATTGCCTGACCACTACAAATGAGAAATGCCCATGCATGGATCAGACTCCCTCTTACAAAGCTGGTCATCAACTGCAATTGCAATTTTCAAAATCTTTGTATACTCCCTGCTTTATCCACGTGTGGATTGCCAATTTCTCCATCGCCACATTGGGGGGGACAGGACCGTGGGTGTATGCTGCTGCCACTAGGAGGCTGACACGAAGTAAATACAAAAAGGGTTAGCTCCTTCTCTGCAGTATACAGCGCCCACTGGCTCCGGATAATACCAGTTCTTGCTTAGTGTCCGTAGGAGGCACACTGCGTCTGTTTTTCTCGAGACGTTCTTCCTTTTTTTTTAAGTTTATTTTTAACTTTGCGCAAGAGGATGATTGGGCGACGGACCCTTTTAACCCTGCTGTTCTGTTCGGTCTGGGGAGACCTATTTTGAACTTTGGTATTTTTTGGGGTGTTCAAGATGCGGTTCTGAAACTTGTGGTTGATTGACTTAAATGAGGATGGGTCGGTCGGCCACGGGTTTCAGAGCCGCATCTTGAATATTTTAAAGAATATTGAAGTTCAAAGTCGGTCATTTTTGACCAACAGAACAGCAGGGTTAAGGGGGCCGATCGCCCCCAAAACATCAACAGGCGAGCACGGCAAGTTTTACTCCCCGTGCCCTCTCCTGCGACGTGGGATTTACGGCCGAGAACTAGCCCTGTGAAATCCTAGGGGAGTGAACCCATAGGATACACAGAGGCCACCTTCCAATAGGCACAGTCCGGCCGCCCTCCCTCTGCACCACCACTGAAGAACAGCGGTGCTGCATGGAGCTCCCCGGTCCCTCTCCACCTCCTCATCAAGAGGGTGGTGGATCGAGGTTGACTGCACCTCCCCTCATACCTTGCCTTCACTTCTTGCACCTCCTGTCAGGCTGTGCTACCAAGCGGGCATACTGTTCTGCTCTGTAATGCTTGTGACCCAATGCGCTCAGGAGCCCCCCCGCCGCAAACGAGCCCGCAGTGACCAGTCCCCCTGAGTGGGCTTTGTCACTTTTGCAATCTATGGCTTCTTTGACTAAAGCTATCGAGTCCCTCCAGGATCCATTCAGGAGCAGGACCACTAATCCGCCTATTCTAGAAGCTTCCCCTACGGCTGCGGATTCTTCAGCCTGCAGGGGCCGCTCTCATTCTAAGCACAAGCGGCCATCTAGGAAGCACGTCCGTAGCTCGTCTCCCAGGCTCTCTGGTGCCTCGACGTCTGGTAGCTCCGCTTCCCGCTCTCGCTCCCCAGGCACCTCTTCCGACCAGGACTCAGAACCTGAGTCTAATGGGCCTCTTGATCTGGAGTCGCAAGGTTATCAGAGCACTATAGAGCATGGCATTTAACGGCCAGTTCCCCTGGTTCGGGGCGCCGGGCCGGCAGAGACAAAATCCCACAGGCCTCGTACAGGCCCAACCATTCCTGGAGGGGCTGCACCACGCAGTCTAGGTCCAGGGGATCCAGACCCCAACCATCTTCTAAATGACTCGCAATCTCGTCCGGACGACACCAGCAAAGTAGGCGGACGCCTTCTCTTGTTTCGTCATGCCTGGCTCGCAGTCGTTCACGACGAGTGGGTGAGGGATCTGGTGTCCTCCGGTTACAAAATCGAAAGCTCTTGAACAGATTTGTCAAAGTCCGTCATTTCAGAATGGAATCCGTCCGTTCCGTCATTGCCTCGATGGAACAAGGCGAATTCTTAGTATCCATCAACATCCGGGATGCGTACCTCCACATCCCAATCTTCCCACCTCACGAAAGGTTTCTTTGCTTCGCCGTCAGAAAGGAACATTTTTGGTGCACGGCCTTGCTCTTCGTCCTCGCCACCGCCCACAGAGTGTTCACAAAGGTCATGGTGGTGGTCATGGCCATTCTACATCCTCTGGGTCTAGTAGTGCTTCCCTACATAGATGACTTACTGGTCAAAGGCCCATCTTTCCAAGCCTGCAAGGAGTGCATCTGCATTTCCTTAGATACTTTCTTGGCTGGGCTGGTTGGTCAATTTGAAAAAAAAAAAGTCATCTCCTGTTCCGGCCCAATGGATTTCCTTCCTGGGCATGACGCTGGACACCTCCCTAGGGTTGGTGCTTCTTCCTCGGGACAGGGTCCTGGCTCTTCAACAGGGGGTCTGAAAGCTTATTCAGCGGTCTCCCTGTTCCATCCGTTTCGGCATGAGGATTCTTGGGAAGATGGTGGCAGCAATGGAGGCGATTCCATTTGCGCAACTACACCTCCGTCCCCTCCAGCACGCTCTGCTGGACGTATGGGACGGGAGACCATTTTCACTCGACACTCTGTCCTCTCTCTCCTCGGGTCAAGCACACACTCCAATGGTGGATGCTCCGAACCTCTCTTCTCCAAGGGAGGTCCTTCCTCCCAGTCCATTGGCTGGTAGTCACTACCGATGCCAGCCTCCTGGCTGGGGAGCGGTCTTTCGCATCACACTGCGCAGGTAACATGGACTCATCACGAGTCTTGCCTTCCAATCAATATCCTGGAAATGCGTGTGATTTGGCTGTCCCTAAGGCGGTTCCATCATCTCCTATCAGGCCGCCTCCTCTGTATCCAATCTGACAATGCCACGGCTGTGGCTTATATAAATCATCAGGGGGGCACACGCAGCAGTGCTGCAATGCACGAGGTAGAGCACATCTTTCGCTGGGCCGAAAACAACCACTCGATCATATCGGCCGTTCACATTCCAGGAGTGGAAAATTGGGCCGCGGACTTCCTCAGCCGGCAAATGGTCTTTCCATCAGGACCTATTCCAACAAATCTGCCTTCGTTGGGGTACTCCGGACGTAGACTTGATGGCTTCCTGGTTCAATGCCAAGGTAAAAGAAAAGAGCCTTCGCCTCAGCCAGCTCACCGACAACCGCAGGTGCACGGAACTTCGTCTTGACTTGACGTGCACCTGTGAACTACCACTTTTCCTTCACATCAATGCCAAGGTACCTCAGTTTGTAGCCCAGTCTCGGGACCCGAGAGCAATCGGGGCGGATACGCTGGTCCTTCCTTGGAGTCAGTTTCGCCTTCCTTACCTGTTTCCTCCCCTGCCCCTGCTTCCCAGAGTCATCAGAGATATCAGGGCGAAGGGTGTCCCGATTTATTCTCATTGCCCCAGATTGGCCTCGCCGGGCGTGGTATGCAGAGCTGGTCCAACTCATGGCAGACGTTCCTTGGCGTCTACCAGATCGTCCGGATCTACTTTCTCAGGGCCCGATCTACCACCAGAACTCGGGGGCCCTGTGTTTGATGGCTTGGCCGTTGAATCCAGGGTTTTGACTCAAGCAGGTTTTTCCCGCGAGGTAGTTTCCACTTTGATCAATGCCCGAAAGCCGGTGTCATCACGCATCTATCATCGGACCTGGAAGACCTTCTTTGAATGGTGCAGAATCAGAGGTCTCCCTCTGTTGGTTTTCAACATCCCTACCATCCTGAATTTCCTCCAATCTGGTCTGTACTTGGGGCTTTCGCCGAGTTCCCTTTTAAAGGGCAGGTCTGGGCCTTGTCAGTCCTTTTTCAATGTAAAATTGCTTCCAAACCCCAGGTCAGAACGTTCTTTCAGGGAGTCTCCCATGTGGTGCCTCCCTACAGAGCACCTCTAGAGGCTTGGGACCTTAATCTGGTCTTAGGTGTCCTGCAGGAATCTCCCTTCGAGCCGTTGCAGGACATCTCTCTACCTCTCCTTTCATGGAAGGTGGCTTTTCTTGTCGTTATTACATTGATCAGATGAGTCTCAGAATTGGCTGCCCTTTCCTGTCGGACGCCGTTCCTTACACTCCACCGAGACAAGGTGGTCCTCAGACCGTCCCCTACCTTCCTCCCAAAGGTGGTGTTTTCCTTCCACCTTAACAAGGATATCGTACTTCCGTCATTTTGTCCTGCTCCGACGCACCACGTGGAGAAGGCTCTTCACTCTCTGGATCTTGTGAGAGCTCTCAGGAAGTACGTGTCTAGGACTGCACCTTTTCGACAGACGGAAGCTCTGTTCGTGCTCCCGGCAGGACACCAGAAGGGACTGGCCGCTTCTAAGTCGCCAGTCGCCAGATGGATTCGGTTGGCTATTCAAGAGGCTTATCGCGCCAGCGGCAAGCCTATCCCAGCGGGTCTCAGGGCAGCGGTAGCGCACCTGTAGACAGCAGGTACCATGAGTTAACACTGTTGTTATTTCCCGCCCAGGGACTGCTTTTGGGGTCCTGTGTTCACCAATGTGGTGATGGAGAAATAGGGATTTTTGTGTACTCACCGTAAAATCCTTTTCTCCGAACCACTCATTGGGGGACACGGCACCCACCCTTGTTTTGGCCTGTTGCCTATGATGAGTGTTTTAGTCTCTGACATGTTGTTCCTACGGTTATTTTTTGTTAATCTCCTACAGCTTTGCTACTGAACTGGTATTATCCGGAGCCAGTGGGCGGTGTATACTGCAGAGGATGAGCTAACCCTTTTTGTATTTACTTAGTGGCAGCCTCCTAGTGGCAGCAGCATCCACCCACGGTCCTGTGTCCCTCAACGAGTGGCTCGGAGAAAAGGATTTTACGGTGAGTACACAAACATCCCTATTTTTTATATACTTAATTCTAGCTTTAAAAAAGCACAATAATATAACTGTATATTAAGTAGTTAAACGTGCTGTTATTGGCATTATGTGGATGCCCACTACTGTACAAACATGCAGTACTTTCAGAAACATTAATATCAGCATAGTTACACATCTGTGGAAATGTTAGAGGTTGTCTGCTACTAAGATAGTGACCTGTTCTCAGGATGCGTCATCAGTATCAGAATGTTGATCAGTTGTTACCAGCGACAGACTAATCTAGTGCCAATTGAGATTAATATGAGCTGAGCTGCAGTATCCAAGAACATCCCAAGTACAGGTCATCAATATCAAGGTAGTTTACAACCCTTTTATTATTGGTAGAACGCACGCCCGAGAGTTTCCATTATGCGCAATATTCATTATGTCCAGAAACCTTAAGTGACACATTCTCATATCAGAACCAGATAATTATAAACTGAGTATTGCTATATGGGCGCTTCTGATCTTATCACTGTAGTTCTCACTTTGCAAGAGGTTCTTCAGAAGCTGCCTCAGCTGCTGCAGACCACAAGATTAATTTTCTTAAATAAAAAAAAAACACACCTACGTACTTATAGTATAACATTAATGTTCACATGCGCAATTACACTTTGGCTTCATTCATTTGTCTATGGGAGAAAGTCTATTTTCAGCAGTCCTACAGACATTGAATTGAACATGTGCTCTCCTTCATAGCATAGCTCTGCAGAACCTGGTTCCTAGGTTCCAAATAACAATTTTCAGGATTCTCCAGCTATCAGTAAGTTTATTGCCTGTTCTCTAGATAATGTTTGATTTATTACTGTCTTGGGAATAACACATTGATACCATAAATGTATTTTAATCAATGGCTCACCTTTTAGAGGACAGTGCAGAATTACAGGACATGATTGTGTAGAACTGTGGCAGTTTATGAATTGATCAGTATAGCTCATTCCTACTATACAATAA
Organism: Ranitomeya imitator; assembly: GCF_032444005.1. NCBI lineage: Eukaryota > Metazoa > Chordata > Amphibia > Anura > Dendrobatidae > Ranitomeya > Ranitomeya imitator. Next base: position 557,127,304 of record NC_091283.1, read on the forward strand.
ATAAAGCATAACTCTTGAAGTTCCTCCTGATCCTTATTTTTATGCCCTTTTGAACTAAGTACTGTAGCCTAATTGTTTCAACCTGAGGGCGCAACATGCCACATCGCCTGAAATTGGCTTGGCGGCCACCTAGTGATATGTTCCCAGGGTCTGTTGTGGGACAATCTCGTGCAATTTTTATTAAACATGTCATGAACTGCAATCCCTTGTACACTTATAATTTAACTGACTGTCTTCGGTATGCCCCTACGGGTGCTTGTTTAATATAATGGAGAGAGTCGTATCTCGGGGGCCAGCAGAAAGGCATGATTTTTGCTTATAAATGTGGAATTTTCATTACTTCCTTTTGGTCTTTAGGGAAGAGAGTGTCTATCTAAGAGGAATCCACCTCCGGAATCTCCTCACACCCAGCCCGCAGACAATGGGGACGCTACAGTCAGTTCACAACTACAGTGGCAACTTAACCTTCTGACACATCTGGAGTCCTTACAGGATGAAGTTACTCATAGAATGGATTTTATAGAGAAGGAACTTGATGGTGAGCAGTTTTTTATTCAGCTTTTTTTTTAATTTATTTTTTATTTTTTGCCGCTTCCCCTCCCGTTAACTTTTAGTACAATCTGAATGTGAGGAGGAAGAGCGGTGATATTGATTCAGCCATTATCCCTTTGGGATCTTCAGTTACGTGCTACCCTTTTGATATACTCGAATCTCCTAATCTTGTATCTTAATTTCATGAGTAATTATGGGGATTATAGATTCTCTGCCCTCCTGTAATCGCCAACATTTTTTTTTTAAATGCCTCAAATGCTTTGTTTTTATTTTTACCACAGAGGAGGAGCTTGGCGGTCTTGTATTTTTGTGTTGGTGCCAAATGACATATGTTGTGTGCATAGTGTCAACTGGTACATATCACGTGGAGTGGTTGCTTATGGTAACCAAACATAATGCTGCATTCATTTTCCAAAGGCCTTGTGGAAAAAATGAGCTGGAATTGGTTTGGTTGATTTGGATTGAGAAATGCTCCACTTTTTGGACATGTTTTGTTCCTTTCATTCCATTTTAAAGTCATTGTCCACTATTAGGAAAATCCCTTCTTAAACTAAATGTTCTTTCCGATTTTAAAATAAAGCCTATACTCGCCTCCCGTTCCGGCGACGTTCCTGCTGTGTCACCACTCGCTTTCCCCAGTGCTGTGATGCGGTGTTGTGACACGTGATGCCGACACCCAATCAGCTCTGGCGTCACTGTTTGCCTTCGTACAAACTGAACATGAAGAGGAAGCCAGGGATCAGCTGCAGCCCGGACTACCATGTCATGTTCAGTTTGTCCGATGGTGGAGACAGTGACGCCAGCGCTGATTGGATGCCAGTAACACGTGTCATTCCACCGCATCACAGCCCCGAGACTGCAAGTACCAACACCGCTGGAACGTCGTCAGCATGGGAGGCGACTATTGTCTTTATTATTTTATTGGGAATTAACATTTAGTTTTGTTAGGTTGAACAATAAGAAATGTTCACTCCAGTTGCCTACTCGTGGCCTAATGGATATATCAGGTGCGCACTAAAGAAATAACATCAGACAACACACAGTCAGATGTAAACTCTCCTTGATCAATCTATAGCTCAGCTCCAAGGGCCTTTATTTAGTCAGAACACAGGTTTATATAACCCCTGTAAGGGGGGCTCGGTTAGCTCTAAAATGGGAGTGATCGGATGTTTTCCATTGGTTAGTGGGTTGGGCAATGAGCAAGTCTGTAGGCGGATCCATGAGGTCATCAGGGTGGGTTGGTCATGAGGTCTTCAAGGTGGGCATCACTGGGTGGATCCATGAGGTCATCAGGGTGGGCGTCATCTTGGATATCAGCACATGGTGTGGTGAAACAGGAAATGGCAGCCATCTTTAGTGTCTTACTTTGATCTGAGAAAGCATATGTAAGGTTAAACCATACACGTTAAGGGTTGCTTCTCTCAATCTCTTATGTCTTGAGGTTAGTTAAGTATTTGATCTTATGGCTCTCCTCAACAGTTTAAGAGGTTGTCCTAGTAGTGGACAAACCCTTTATTTTCAGGTTATCCACCTGACAGCACCATGGAGGTTGTCCTTTTTATCCATAGTGGGACAGGAAACCACGAGAGTATAAAAGGACCCTCCCCCTACCAACTGTCAGTGTTTTTCCTGTCCCACTGTGGATAAGAAGGACAACCTCCATGGTGCTGTCAGGATGGATTCCTGGAAATACAATTACCGGTAGGTCTAATTACCATTTTTTTTTTCTTTCTAAATAAAAGGATGCTTATTGGAGTGTGGCAACTTTATTAAAGCTTTGCTTTCATTCATTAATACTCAGTTTGGTTTTTCTGTTTTTTTTTTTTTTTTTAAGGACGTAATATATTAATTCTAAAGACCACTCTTGTTCTTGCTTTGCAGTTCTAGAGAGTTTTTTGGACTACACTGGTGAACTTGAGCCACCAGAACCACTTGCGAGGCTTCCACAACTAAGGCATCGGATCAAACAGCTTCTAATGGACCTTGGCAAAGTTGAGCAAATAGCTCTTTGCTCGACATGAAAGGGACTCGAGCCGATGATGGAAACTGCTCCATGAAACAGAAAAGCAAGGCTTCCAGCACTGCAGAGCCTGGAGTAGCATGCAGGCTGCATGTAACGTGGACAGACTGCTGGGATGAAGGAGGATATTGCTTGTTCTCCATACAATGAGAGCCAAGCTACTCATGCTGTCTGATACAGGATAGAATATTACCTGAATGTAGTAACAAGGCTTAAATTCTTTTCAGTTTGTTCATATTTCTCTTGGTTGTCTGGAATTGTTAGTTGCTATATTGTTTTGCTTTTCACCTGATGCTTTTTGCCCGCTGCATTTCTTGTATTAATTTTTCTCCTTAAACTGCTATTAACTAAATACAGTAAAATCAACTTCATGTTCTCCCCTTGAACCGGCATTTAACATGTAAATTTAAGAATATTATATTTTTTGTTCATGAAATTAATATTGGCACTGAAAGAATAGCGGAAAGGGGCAAAAAAAATTCTTTTTTTTCTTTTTTTTTTTAAAACCCCTCTTGCAATCTCAGCTTACACCTTACTCTGGTGGAGTCCTAGAGCAGTATTTAATCACTAAGAATATTGTCTTGCCTTCTCTCTCAAGTATCGCAGTGGAGAAATGTTCTAATTTCAATTGTATTTTATTGCTGCAATGTTAAGTAGGTATTATGTTCCGACTCTTTTTGCTGCTTGCGGTAGTGGTACATGAGCACGGTTATTCTTATAGGGCATGACTTCCGGCAAACGTAGTAAATGGTGCATTATGCTTTCTGTCTAATAAGTTATGGTAAATCTGGGCCTACACAGTGAGGGAAACAAATCAATATATTTGAAGAATGAATGTTTGTATATAACATGACGTTCCATATTGGCTCTACGGTATGTAGTTTGAGTTTTTTTTGTTTTTTTTTTTGTTTTGTTTTTTTGTTTCAACTGCAGAATTATTACAGGCTTAATAGAAAAATGACAGGATGTGCTTTGCTTGTTTGGATAGTACTTGAAGAAAAAAAAAAAAGTCCTGGGGTACGTTAATATGTAGCTCAATGGTTGCTGTAGTATCCTGTGCAGTGCAGATGTTGCATTGTAGTGAATGCAATTTGTTAGGTTATCATCACTGACAACATTGAGGCATACAAAATCGTGTGATGCTTCAATCTGAAAAAGAGTGATAAGAGGGCTTTGTGCTTTAACAGATCTGTGCTTATTTCAGCACTTAGTTGTGATAGGTCCATAGTTGTAAAGCTTCCTGATCACACCGATCTTTGTGGCCATACCCTTGAAGGCTCTTCAACTCCATAAATCAAAGGTTATCTGAATTTTTTTTTTTGCTTATATATTACATTCATGTACTTTTGCCAAAAATTAGTCTCCAATGAACCCTTTAGATGGGATCAATTTCAAATATCTGCAGGTAACACAAGCATTGAAAACGAGGCCATGTGATGGCTTCCTTAGTTATTATATACTCTCGCATGTTTGGAATCCCATAAGCAGATTTGCAAATTTCCATTCTGTTTCCTTTTTTCTTATTTGCTTTTGTACATATGTATGTATATTTATTTACCCTGTCACAGCTTGATGGAAGTTGGGCTGTAAGCAGGTTTGAGTTTATCTTGTCCTCAATGTTTTTTTTTTTTTGTAAGATCATCATGATTTGATGATTGAGGCCATGTCGCAGGTAAAGAGGAACAATTGTTACCTTTTTGGATGTTTCTTGTAGTTTTTTTTGTGAGACCCAATTGGTTATGCATCCTAGATGTCTTGGCTGGAGACTTGATTGGGCATGGTCTGTTGATAATGAGGCCTACACGTCCTTCAGGGTAAAGGTACCTTCACACTAAACGACGCTGCAGCGATCCAGACAACGATCCGGATCGCTGCAGCGTCGCTGTTTAGTCGCTGGAGAGCTGTCACACAGACAGCTCTCCAGCGACCAACGATGCCGGTAACCAGGGTAAACATCGGCTTACTAAGCGCAGGGCCGTGCTTAGTAACCCTATGTTTACCCTGGTTACCATCCTAAAAGTAAAAAAAAACAAACGCTTCATACTTGCCTTCTGCTGTCTGTCCCCGGCTCTGTGCTTCTCTGTACTGGCTGTGAGCACAGTGGCCGGAAAGCAGAGCGGTGACGTCACCGCTCTGCTTTCCGGCCGCTGTGCTCACAGTGAGTGCAGGAAAGCAGAGCGCCGGGGACAGACAGCGGAAGGTAAGTATGAAGTGTTTGTTTTTTTACTTTTAGCATGGTAACCAGGGTAAACATCGGGTTACTAAGCGCGGCCCTGCGCTTAGTAACCCGATGTTTACCCTGGTTACCAGCGAAGACATCGCTGAATCAGCGTCACACACGCCGATTCAGCGATGTCAGCGGGAGAGCTAGCGACCAAATAAAGTTCTGGCCTTCTAGCCCCGACCAACGACATCACAGCAGGATTCTGATCGCTGCTGCGTGTCAAACTGAACGATATCGCTAGCCAGGACGCTGCAACGTCACGGATCGCTAGCGATATCGTTTAGTGTGAAGGTACCTTAAGTTAATAAGAGAATCCACAGCAGAAATCTGACACTTAAGATTTCTGATACAGATATGCAGTTTAACTGTGGAACCGTACAAGAACTAGCCCTCCTTATGAGTTGTTTTGGTCTCCCGCCCTTTTACTTTTCATAGATATTTTTCTGTAACAAGGACAAAAACACAACCAATTTTTTTTTTCCCTTATGCATATTGACAGTGTTAGTAAAACTCTGTTAACTATTCTATGCTGGGTTTTTAGTGAACGTTTCAGTGTGGAATTTGTGCAGAAAACCTGATCAATACGTAGGATCTAAAAACTCTCAACAAGTAATTCAAAATAAAGTTCCACTTACTCAATTGGCTTTATTAATCAATGTTAGACCAGTTTTACTCATCTGTGTTATCACGGACCGTGATGTACTGGCCAGCATTGGATCTCCTGACCCCGAATGCGACAGCTTCATAGGCATATATATGGATATAGATTCTGGGCCAGGAGACCTACTGCCGGTCCATATTCTGACCATGATACACAAATGTGTGAAGCTGGCCTTTTATATGCATGTGACATGTAATCAGATTTGGATTTGGAAACGGACAATTCTCTTAGGCTACTTTCACACTAGTGTTGGTACGGGCCCGTTGCAGTGCGTCGGGCCGACGCATGCTGTGAAGTAAAATCACAACGGGGGCAGCGGATGCAGTTTTACAAATAATCCACTGCCCCATTGTAAGGTCTGGGGAGGAGGGGCGGAGTTCTGGCTGCGCATGCGTGGTCGGAAAAAGCGGACCCGACGGACAAAAAAACATTGCGAGCAACGTTTTTTGTCCCGATGGACTGCAAAAACACATCGCATCCATCGCACGACAGATGCAACGTGTGGCAATCTGTCGCAATGCGTCGCTAATGAAAGTCTATGGAGAAAGAACGCATCCTGCAGGCAACTTTGCAGGATGCGTTTTTTCTTCAAAACGACGCATTGTGACGTGCGTCGAACGACGCTAGTGTGAAAGTAGCCTTAAGGGGTTGTCCCCTTCCTGAATATTTTCCTTTTTTTTTTTTTTTTATTGGACTGCTGACAAGAGAAGCTCTGAAGGTAAAGAAGCAGTGGTTCTACTGAGCTGGTAGTTTTCTCAAGGGTGAACAACCATCTGTAACACCTATAACTCATCCAAGTGATAGTTATTGGCCAAAGCAGATCATTTGTCTGAGCACCGGTTTTTGAAGATGCATGTGCACACAAAGCAGTGCCCTGAATCTATACACCATGGCCCCCCCAGGACTATACATGTAGGACTCCTAACTCTGGAACACTATACATGTAGGACTCCTATCTATGGAGAACCCATTTTACTTTAGCCACATGTTAAGTACAAGATGTTTTATAGGAGCTCTTTTCTCCTTCCCATTGATTCTCCTTAGCAGCATCCTTTGTGCTATGTAAAAGGTGTGTTTGTTCTTTATTTACACCGGAATTGTAACGTACCAAATAATGGATTTTGGTTGGGCAAGGTACCCTTCTGTTTTGTTATGGTAATATGCTGCAAATAATGATTTCTGTAAATCTTAACAGACTAAAATATTTTCAAGGAAGGGTTGTATGTTTTTATTTTTCTCCTTGTTTTACAATTGGTGGGGGGAGGTTTAGCTATACTATTCATGCATTGGTTTATTAAAACAGATGTGTAAGGTAATGCCAAACATTAAAACGGATTATTTGGCCAGTCAAGCTGCTCTATTTGATCTTCAGATTGGTATATATTTATTACAGATCAACCACAGTCCAATATCTGACGCTTCTATCTCACTCCAGTCAGGCCAGAGGGTAACCATTCCTGCCAACTCTATAGCTGTCAGTCATTGTGTGGGTAAGGGAAAGGCCACTCTCCGCAGTTTCTAACTCCGTTTGTCTCCTGGCCCCTGGCAGTAACAGAAATATCAAGCTTTTCGGATGGGGCAGCAGGATCAACCAGCCAGGGCCCACTTTATTTAATTTTTTTTGAGGGGGGGTGTGTCGGGAATTCTGAACTGCACAAGAAATGTCCTTGCAGGACCCTATTTTCCTCTATAAAATTTTTCTTTGACGTTTTTTCCTAAAATAAAAAAAATCTATTCAACTGTACTGGTGAATGATGAGATGTTACTTCATTTGAAATTAAAGGTGGATATAGTGTCCGTAATTAAGGGTAGTCCTTCTGATAGCACATCGCTCATGAGATTCACAAGGTGTAGACAGTAGTGATGGATATCCAGGTTTGGCCAAACAGTTAGGAAAAAAAAAATGGTTTGGGTACCAGAACGGAACCTGAACACAGACCCCATTCACATGAATGGGGTCCGAACATCCAGTATTTTCCACCCTGTCATCTGCATGACAGCAGGGAAACACAGGCTCTCTGATCTTCGGTAAGATTATTGCCACTGGACAGAGCTCTGCGAGTCCCTCACTGTCAGGATCTTCCCACTTGCCTTTTGGCGGTGGCAAATGGGGTTCATATTTGTGGAGTTGACGTCACCTTTGTATAGTCCTTTACGTGAAATTTAAAAAAAACTTTAACAATAAGGCTCTTTCACACATCCTGATATTTTTGGTACTGAACAAAACTGTATCTGAGATATCTGTGTACGTGTGTTTAATATGTGAGGCAACAGTGTGCCGCATCAGTATCGCACGTACTGGTGCCTGGGAATCAGCGGTACTGTTTGTCATTTTCCCCCGGCACCGGGTGCAGAAAACAGCTCACATAATTGTATCTTGCTTGTGCTCTGATACGTGCAAGCAGAGGACAATGATAAGAGTTGTATTCAACTGAACCAGCGAGAGCAGGCGGCGGCTGATAGTGTTCATCAGCCTGCACCATAAATACATTTTTTAAATACTTTTTTTTAAAATGTCGTTGGTTCCCCTGTATTTTTGATAACCAGGCAAAGCTGACAGCTGCAGGCTGCAACCCCCAGCTGTCAGCAAGACTGGTTAGCAATAAAATAGGGGTCTCACACCGTTTATTAAAATTATTTAAATAACTTTAAAAAGTTTGGTCTCCCCCACATTCTTGACAACCAGCCAAGCTAATGCAGGCAGCTGTGGGCTGATATTCTCATGCTGGAAAGGGGCCATGGATACAGGCTCATCATGTCACCTTTGTATTGACAAGTGACATCAAGCCCACTGGTTAGTAATGGATAGGCGTCTATAAGACACCTATCACATACTAATCTTTTAGTAATATTGTAAATAAACACGTCCAGAATAGTATTTTGCTTTTATAAAGAAAAAAAAAACACTTAGGTGAGTATAACTTTAATTTAAAAATAAAAAAAGACAAAGTAAAACACCTATTCCACCAAAGCCCTCCTCTCCTGTAATGAAACAAAAAAAAAAACAACCCTATCATTCATGGGTCTGTCGTTCTGTCTGAGGCCGGCGTCACACTAGCGAGTTTTACGGACATATGAGCGCATAAAATACGTCCGTAAAACATGCATTACACACGGCCCAATTATTCTCTATGCCCCTGCTCCTATCTGCCGTATTTTACTGATCCGTATTATACGGCTTTGTACGGCCGTAGCAAATCGCAGCATGCTGCGTTTGTCACCGTATTGCGCTAAATAGTCACCAATGAAAGTCTATGGAAGCCAGAAAAATATGGATTACACACGAACCAGCAGTGTGACTTGCGAGAAATACACAGCGGTGTTAGAGAGAGAAACCGGCAATTCAGTGCGGTGTACAGTAAAATCACACTGACAGCTTACAGTAGAATAGGTAGAATAAATGTTTACACATAGAATAGGGGTATGTGTATGAATGTGTATGTATGTGTATGTATGTATGTGTGTATGTATGTATATGTGTGTGTATGTGTGTGTGTGTGTGTGTGTGTGTATATGTGTGTGTGTCTATTCTATCAGTGAGACACATATATGTATATATATATTATTTCATCCAGCGCTAGATAGCTTAAAAGCCGGTAATTCAATTGCCGGCTTTTGCCATCTCCTTCCTAAACCCGACATGATATGAAACATGGTTTACATACAGTATCTCATATCCCCGTTTTTTTTTTTTTTTTGCATATTCCACACTACTAATGCTCATGGCTGAAAAACCCCGGGGAATGAAGGTAAAGTAGGTCAATGACCTATATTTGCCTTCATTCGTGGTGATGCGCCCTCTGCTGGTTGTCCCTCGAGCGTGGGAAATTTCCTAGAAAGCTCCCAGGCTCGAGTTCATATGAGGACAACCAGCAGAGGGCGCCTCACCGCAAAAGGTAAATATAGGTCATTGACCTACTTTACCTTCATTTCCCGGGGTTTTGCAGTCACGAGCACCGCTGCATTAGCAGAGCTCCTGGCTGTAAAATATTTTAACCCCTTCAGATGGATTTACATCGTGGGACCTTACAGATCTTCGGAAGGTATGTATATTGTTGGTATATTATTTTTACTTTGTTACAGAGCGAGGGTCTTCAGCAAATGGATTGAGTGTAGAATAAAATATTACAACAACCTTTGTTTTTATTTCATTAAAATACTTTGTAATAATGTGTTTTTTGTTTTTTTTTAACCCTTTACTACTATTGAATTAATAATGGATAGGTGTCATAATTGACGTCTCTCCGTTATTAATTTGACTTAATGTCACCTTACAATAGCAAGGTGGCATTAACCCTTCATTACCCCATATCCCAGGGAAGAGAGTGGCCAAGTGCCAGAATAGGCGCATCTTCCCGATGTGCCTTTTCTGGGGTGGCTGAGGGCAGGTGTTTTTAGCCGGGGGGGGGGGGGGGGGGGGGGGGGGGGGCAATAACCGTGGACCCTCTCTAGGCTATTAATATCTGCCCTCAGTCACTGGCTTTACTACTCTGGCGGAGAAAATTGCACGGGAGCCCACGCCAATTTTTTCTGCCATTTAACCCTTTAATTTAATAACTAGAACGGCCAAATTAACAGTAGTGTGGAATATGCAAAAAAATGGGGATATGAGATGGATTACTGTATGTAAGCCATGTCTTATATCATGTCGGGTTTAGGAAGGAGATAGCAACAGCCGGCAATTGAATTACCTGCTTTAAAGTTATCTAGCGCTGAATGAAATATTAATATATGCACATATGTGTCTCACTGATAGAGATAGAGATGAGAGATGATAGAGATTAGAGAGATGATAGAGATGATTGAGAGAGATAGAGATGATAGAGATGATTAATAGAGAGAGATGAAAGAGAAAAATGATAGAGAAAGAGATGATAGAGAGAGAGATAGAGATGATAGAGATGGAGATGATAAAGAGAGAAAGAGATAGAGAAAGATGATAGAGAAAGAGATAGAAGTGATAGAGAAAGAGATGATAGAGAAAGATAGAGATAGGGATGATAGAGATACAGATGATAGAGAAAGAGATGATAGAGAGAAATGATAGAGATAGAGATGAGAGAGAAAGAGAGAGAAAGATGATAGAGAAAGAGATGATAGAGAGAGAGATGATAGAGATAGAAATGATAGAGATAGAGATGATAAAGAGATAGAGATGATAGAGAAAGAGATGGAGATGAAAAAGATAGAAATGATAGAGAAAGAGATAGAGATGATAGAGAAAGAGATAGAGATGATAGATATAGAGATGATGGAGATGATAAAGATAGCGATGATAGAGATAGAGATGATAGAGCGAGAAAGAGATAATAGAGATAAAAGAGAGAGATGATAGAGATAGATGATGGAGAAAGATAGAAATGATAGAGAAAGATGGAGATGATAGAGAAAGATGGAGATGATAGAGATGGAGATGATAGAGATGGAGATGATAGAGATGGAGATGATAGAGATGGAGATGATAGAGATGGAGATGATAGAGATGGAGATGATAGAGATGGAGATGATAGAGATGGAGATGATAGAGAAAGAGAAAGATAGAGATGATAGAGAAAGAGATAGAGATGATAGAGATAGAGATGATAGAGAAAGAGATGATAGAGATAGAGATGAAAGAGATAGAAATAATAGAGATGATAGAGATAGAGATGATAGGGAAAGAGAGATTATAGAGAAAGAGATGATAGAGAAAGAGATAGAGATAATAGAGATAGAGATGATAGAGAAAGAGATAGAGATGATAGAGATAGAGATGAAAGAGAAAGATAGAAATGATAGAGATGATAGAGATAGAGATGATAGAGACAATAGAGATAGAGATGATAGAGAAAGATGATAGAGATAGAGATGATAGAGATAGAGATTATAGATAGAGATGATAAAGATAAGATGATAGAGAGAGAGATGATCGAGAAAGAGAGATAATAGAGAAAGATGATAGAGAAAGAGATAGATGATAGAGATGATAGAGAAAGAGATAGAGATGATAGAGATAGATGATGGAGAAAGAGATAGAGATGATAGAGATAGAGATGATAGAGAAAGAGATGGAGATGATAGAGATGGAGATGATAGAGATAGAGATGATAGAGAAAGAGAGAGATGATAGAGATAGAGAAAGAGTTGATAGAGATGATAGAGAAAGACATGATAGAGATGATAGAGAAAGACATGATAGAGATGATAGAGAAAGACGTGATAGAGATGATAGTGATAGAGAAGATAGAGATGATAGAGATAGAGATGATAAAGAGATGAAAGAGAAAGATAGAGATGATAGAGAAAGAGATAGAGATGATAGAGAAAGATATAGAGATAGAGATGATAGAGATAGAGATGATAGAGAAAGAGAGAGAAAGAGATGATAGAGAAAGAGATGATAGAGATAGAGATGAAAGAGATAGAAATAATAGAGATGATAGAGATAGAGATGATAGGGAAAGAGAGATTATAGAGAAAGAGATGATAGAGAAAGAGATAGAGATAATAGAGATAGAGATGATAGAGAAAGAGATAGAGATAGAGATGATAGAGATAGAGATGAAAGAGAAAGATAGAAATGATAGAGATGATAGAGATAGAGATGATAGAGACAATAGAGAAAGAGATGATAGAGAAAGATGATAGAGATAGAGATGATAGAGATAGAGATTATAGATAGAGATGATAAAGATAAGAGATGATAGAGAGAGAGATAATCGAGAAAGAGAGATAATAGAGAAAGATGATAGAGAAAGAGATAGATGATAGAGATGATAGAGAAAGAGATAGAGATGATAGAGATAGAGATGATAGAGATAGAGATGATAGAGAAAGAGATAGAGATGATAGAGAAAGACATGATAGAGATGATAGAGATAATAGAGTAAGATAGAGATGATAGAGATGATAAAGATAGAGAAGATAGAGATAGAGATGAAAGAGAAAGATAGAAATGATAGAGAAAGAGATAGAGATGATAGAGAAAGAGATGATAGAGAAAGAGATGATAGAGAAAGATATAGAGATAGAGATGATAGAGAAAGAGATGATAGAGAAAGAGATGATAGAGATAGAGATGATAGAGAAAGATATAGAGATAGAGATGATAGAGATAGAGATGATAGAGAAAGATGATAGAGATAGAGATGAAAGAGAGATGATAGAGATAGAGATGATCGAGATAGAGATGAAAGAGAAATAATAGAGATAGAGATGATAGAGATAGAGATGATAGGGAAAGAGATAGAGATTATAGAGAAAGAGATGATAGAGATAGAGAGAGAGATGATAGAGAAAGAGATAGAGATGATAGAGAAAGAGATAGAGATGATAGAGATAATAGAGATAGAGATGATAGAGAAAGACATGATAGAGATGATAGTGATAGAGAAGATAGAGATGATAGAGTAAGAGATAGAGATGATAAAGATAGAGATGAAAGAGATAGAGATGAAAAAGATAGAAATGATAGAGATAGAGATGATTGAGAAAGAGATAGAGATGATAGAGAAAGAGATAGAGATGATAAAGAGATAGAGATGATAGAAATAGAGATGATAGAGAAAGAGATAGAGATGAAAGAGATAGATGATAGAGATAGAGATGAAAGAAATAGAAATGATAGAGATAGAGATGATAGAGATAGAGATGATAGAGAAAGACATGATAGAGAAAGACATGATAGAGATAGAGATGATAGAGATAGAGATGATAGAGATAGAGATGATAGAGAAAGACATGATAGAGATGATAGTGATAGAGAAGATAGAGATGATAGAGTAAGATAGAGATGATAGACATGATAGAGATGAAAGAGAAAGAGATATAAATGATAGAGAAAGAGATAGAGATGATAGAGAAAGAGATAGAGATGATAGAGATAGAGCTGATAGAGAAAGATCTAGAGATAGAGATGATAGAGATAGAGATGATAGAGAAAGAGATGATAGAGAAAGATGATACAGATGATAGAGATGGAGATGATAGAGATAGAGATGATAGAGAAAGATATAGAGATAGAGATGATAGAGATGATAGAGAAAGAGAGAGAAAGAGATGATAGAGAAAGAGATGATAGAGAAAGAGATGATAGAGATAGAGATGAAAGAGATGATAGAGATAGAGATGATCGAGATAGAGATGAAAGAGATAGAAATAATAGAGATAGAGATGATAGAGATAGAGATGATAGGGATAGAGATAGAGATTATAGAGAAAGAGATGATAGAGATAGAGAGAGATGATAGAGAAAGAGATAGAGATGATAGAGAAAGAGATAGAGATGATAGAGATAGAGATGATAGAGATAATAGAGATAGAGATGATAGAGAAAGACATGATAGAGATGATAGTGATAGAGAAGATAGAGATGATAGAGTAAGAGATAGAGATGATAGAGATAGAGATGAAAGAGAAAGAGATAGAAATGATAGAGATAGATATGATGGAGAAAGAGATAGAGATAGAGATGATAGAGACGATAGAGATGATAGAGATAGAGATGACAGAGATAGAGATAAGAGAGAAAGAGATGATAGAGAAAGAGATGATAGAGATAGAGATGATAGAGATAGAGATGAAAGAGAGATGATAGAGATAGATATGATCGAGATAGAGATGAAAGAGATAGAAATAATAGAGATAGAGATGATAGAGATAGAGATGATAGAGAAAGAGATAGAGATTATAGAGAAAGAGATGATAGAGATAGAGAGAGATGATTGAGAAAGAGAGAAAGATGATAGAGAGAGAGATGATAGAGAGAGATGATAGAGAAAGAGATAGAGATGATAGAGATAGGGATGATAGAGATAGAGATAGAAATGATAGAGATGATAGAGATGGAGATGATAGAGAAAGAGAGAGAAAGAGATGATAGAGAAAGAGATGATAGAGAAAGAGATGATAGAGATAGAAATGATAGAGATAGAGATGATACAGATAGAGATGATAGAGATGATAGAGAAAGAGATGATAGAGATGATAAAGAAAGAGATAGAGATGATAGAAATAGATAGAGATGATAGAGATAGAGATGATAGAGAAAGAGAGAAAGATGATAGAGAAAGAGATGATAGAGATAGAAATGATAGAGATAGAGATAATAGAGATAGAGATGATAGAGATAGAGATGATAGAGAAAGAGATGATAGAGAAAGGGATGATAAAGATGATAGAGAAAGAGATAGAGATGATAGAGAAAGATGATAGAGAAAGAGATAGAGATGATAGAGATAGAGATGATAGAGATAGAGATGAAAGAGAAAGAGATAGAAATGATAGAGATAGAGATGATAGAGATAGAGATGATAGAGAAAGAGATATAGATGATAGAGATGATAGAGAAAGACATGATAGAGATGATAGTGATAGAGAAGATAGAGATGATAGAGAAAGAGATAGAGATGATAAAGATAGAGATGATAGAGATGAAAGAGATAGAAATGATAGAGATGATAGAGATAGAGATGATAGAGAAAGAGATGATAGAGAAAGAGATAGAGATGATAGAGATAGAGATGAAAGAGATGATATAACATAGTAACATAGTTAGTAAGGCCGAAAAAAGACATTTGTCCATCCAGTTCAGCCTATATTCCATCATAATAAATACCCAGATCTACGTCCTTCTACAGAACCTAATAATTGTATGATACAATATTGTTCTGCTCCAGGAAGACATCCAGGCCTCTCTTGAACCCCTCGACTGAGTTTGCCATCACCACCTCCTCAGGCAAGCAATTCCAGATTCTCACTGCCCTAACAGTAAAGAATCCTCTTCTATGTTGGTGGAAAAACCTTCTCTCCTCCAGACGCAAAGAATGCCCCCTTGTGCCCGTCACCTTCCTTGGTATAAACAGATCCTCAGCGAGATATTTGTATTGTCCCCTTATATACTTATACATGGTTATTAGATCGCCCCTCAGTCGTCTTTTTTCTAGACTAAATAATCCTAATTTCGCTAATCTATCTGGGTATTGTAGTTCTCCCATTCCCTTTATTAATTTTGTTGCCCTCCTTTGTACTCTCTCTAGTTCCATTATATCCTTCCTGAGCACCGGTGCCCAAAACTGGACACAGTACTCCATGTGCGGTCTAACTAGGGATTTGTACAGAGGCAGTATAATGCTCTCATCATGTGTATCCAGACCTCTTTTAATGCACCCCATGATCCTGTTTGCCTTGGCAGCTGCTGCCTGGCACTGGCTGCTCCAGGTAAGTTTATCATTAACTAGGATCCCCAAGTCCTTCTCCCTGTCAGATTTACCCAGTGGTTTCCCGTTCAGTGTGTAATGGTGATATTGATTCCCTCTTCCCATGTGTATAACTTTACATTTATCATTGTTAAACCTCATCTGCCACCTTTCAGCCCAAGTTTCCAACTTATCCAGATCCATCTGTAGCAGAATACTATCTTCTCTTGTATTAACTGCTTTACATAGTTTTGTATCATCTGCAAATATCGATATTTTACTGTGTAAACCTTCTACCAGATCATTAATGAATATGTTGAAGAGAACAGGTCCCAATACTGACCCCTGCGGTACCCCACTGGTCACAGCGACCCAGTTAGAGGCTATACCATTTATAACCACCCTCTGCTTTCTATCACTTAGCCAGTTACTAACCCATTTACACACATTTTCCCCCAGACCAAGCATTCTCATTTTGTGTACCAACCTCTTGTGCGGCACGGTATCAAACGCTTTGGAAAAATCGAGATATACCACGTCCAATGACTCACCGTGGTCCAGCCTATAGCTTACCTCTTCATAAAAACTGATTAGATTGGTTTGACAGGAGCGATTTCTCATAAACCCATGCTGATATGGAGTTAAACAGTTATTCTCATTGAGATAATCCAGAATAACATCCCTCAGAAACCCTTCAAATATTTTACCAACAATAGAGGTTAGACTTACTGGCCTATAATTTCCAGGTTCACTTTTAGAGCCCTTTTTGAATATTGGCACCACATTTGCTATGCGCCAGTCCTGCGGAACAGACCCTGTCGCTATAGAGTCACTAAAAATAAGAAATAATGGTTTATCTATTACATTACTTAGTTCTCTTAGTACTCGTGGGTGTATGCCATCCGGACCCGGAGATTTATCTATTTTAATCTTATTTAGCCGGTTTCGCACCTCTTCTTGGGTTAGATTGGTGACCCTTAATATAGGGTTTTCATTGTTTCTTGGGATTTCACCTAGCATTTCATTTTCCACCGTGAATACCGTGGAGAAGAAGGTGTTTAATATGTTAGCTTTTTCCTCGTCATCTACAACCATTCTTTCCTCACTATTTTTTAAGGGGCCTACATTTTCAGTTTTTATTCTTTTACTATTGATATAGTTGAAGAACAGTTTGGGATTAGTTTTACTCTCCTTAGCAATGTGCTTCTCTGTTTCCTTTTTGGCAGCTTTAATTAGTTTTTTAGATAAAGTATTTTTCTCCCTATAGTTTTTTAGAGCTTCAATGGTGCCATCCTGCTTTAGTAGTGCAAATGCTTTCTTTTTACTGTTAATTGCCTGTCTTACTTCTTTGTTTAGCCACATTGGGTTTTTCCTATTTCTAGTCCTTTTATTCCCACAAGGTATAAACCGCTTACACTGCCTATTTAGGATGTTCTTAAACATTTTCCATTTATTATCTGTATTCTTATTTCTGAGGATATTGTCCCAGTCTACCAGATTAAGGGCATCTCTAAGCTGGTCAAACTTTGCCTTCCTAAAGTTCAGTGTTTTTGTGACTCCCTGACAAGTCCCCTTAGTGAAAGACAGGTGAAACTGCACAATATTGTGGTCGCTATTTCCTAAATGCCCAACCACCTGCAGATTTGTTATTCTGTCAGGTCTATTAGATAGTATTAGGTCTAAAAGTGCTGCTCCTCTGGTTGGATTCTGCACCAATTGTGAAAGATAATTTTTCTTGGTTATTAGCAGAAACCTGTTGCCTTTATGGGTTTCACAGGTTTCTGTTTCCCAGTTAATATCCGGGTAGTTAAAGTCCCCCATAACCAGGACCTCATTATGGGTTGCAGCTTCATCTATCTGCTTTAGAAGTAGACTTTCCATGCTTTCTGTTATATTTGGGGGTTTGTAACAGACCCCAATGAGAATTTTGTTACCATTTTTCCCTCCATGAATTTCAACCCATATGGACTCGACATCCTCATTCCCTTCGCTAATATCCTCCCTTAAAGTGGACTTTAGACAAGACTTTACATAGAGACAAACCCCTCCTCCTCTCCGATTTTTACGATCCTTTCTAAACAGACTGTAACCCTGTAAGTTAACTGCCCAGTCATAGCTTTCATCTAACCATGTCTCGGTTATTCCCACTATGTCAAAGTTACCTGTAGATATTTCTGCTTCTAGTTCTTCCATCTTGTTTGTCACGCTTCTGGCGTTTGCGAGCATGCAGTTTAGAGGATTTTGTTTTGTTCCAATCTCCTCACTGTGGATTGTTTTAGAAATGTTCTTACCTCCTTTCTGAGTATGTTTTCCTGGGTCGTCTTTGTTCGAGTCTAATGTTTTTCTTCCCGTCCCCTCTTCTTCTAGTTTAACGCCCTCCTGATGAGTGTAGCGAGTCTTCTGGCGAATGTGTGTTTCCCAGGTTTGTTGAGGTGTAGTCCGTCTCTGGCGAGGAGTCCATCATACCAGTAATTCACACCGTGGTCCAGGAATCCAAATCCTTGTTGTCTGCACCATCGTCTTAGCCAGTTGTTTGCATCAAGGATCCTGTTCCATCTCCTGGTGCCATGCCCGTCTACTGGAAGGATAGAAGAAAAAACTACCTGTGCATCCAGTTCCTTTACTTTCTTCCCCAACTCTTCAAAGTCCTTGCAGATTGTCGGTAGGTCCTTCCTTGCCGTGTCATTGGTGCCAACATGTATCAGAAGAAATGGGTGGACGTCCTTGGAGCTGAAGAGCTTTGGTATCCTATCGGTCACATCCTTGATCATCGCACCTGGAAGGCAGCATACTTCTCTTGCAGTTATGTCCGGTCTGCAGATGGCTGCTTCTGTGCCTCTCAGTAGTGAGTCTCCCACCACCACCACTCTTCGTTGCTTCTTGGCTGTACTTTTTGCTGTCACTTGTTGCTGTGTGCCCTTTTCTTTTTTGCTTGCTGGTATTGCTTCATTCTTAGGTGTGCCATCTTCATCCTCTACAAAGATTTGATATCGGTTCTTCAGTTGTGTGGTTGGTGATTTCTCCATGGTCTTCTTGCTTCTTTTGGTCACATGCTTCCACTCATCTGCTTTTGGAGGTTCTCTGACACTTTTTTCACCTTCTGTGAACAGTAGAGATGCTTCTGTTCTGTCTAGAAAGTCTTCATTCTCTTTGATGAGTTTCAAAGTTGCTATTCTTTCTTCCAGACCCCGCACCTTTTCTTCTAAAAGGGCCACTAGTCTACACTTCTGACAGGTGAAATTGGATTCTTCTTCTGGTCGATCTGTGAACATGTAGCACATGCTGCAGCTCACCATGTAGGTTGTCACATCTGCCATGTTGCTCCTAGATCCTGCTGACTTGCTGTGTGTTTTCCTTCTTGTGTAATCTACTCAGCCAAGCTCTCTTGCAATAATGTCCTACAGGCAAAAATTTGCACGCCGTAAGGCGCGCGGTTTGGTGATGCTTTCGAAGCAGCTGGTCCCGGCTGTACCCAACGATCTTCTAGCTTAGGGAGACTTCGCTTCTCCCAGAAGGCACCTGGAATATGCAAATTAGCCTCCTGAAGCTTGAATCCCTGGTTTGGTGATGCTTTCGAAGCAGCTGGTCCCGGCTGTACCCAACGATCTTCTAGCTTAGGGAGACTTCGCTTCTCCCAGAAGGCACCTGGAATATGCAAATTAGCCTCCTGAAGCTTGAATCCCTGGTTTGGTGATGCTTTCGAAGCAGCTGGTCCCGGCTGTACCCAACGATCTTCTAGCTTAGGGAGACTTCGCTTCTCCCAGAAGGCACCTGGAATATGCAAATTAGCCTCCTGAAGCTTGAATCCCTGGTTTGGTGATGCTTTCGAAGCAGCTGGTCCCGGCTGTACCCAACGATCTTCTAGCTTAGGGAGACTTCGCTTCTCCCAGAAGGCACCTGGAATATGCAAATTAGCCTCCTGAAGCTTGAATCCCTGGTTTGGTGATGCTTTCGAAGCAGCTGGTCCCGGCTGTACCCAACGATCTTCTAGCTTAGGGAGACTTCGCTTCTCCCAGAAGGCACCTGGAATATGCAAATTAGCCTCCTGAAGCTTGAATCCCTGGTTTCAATATAGAGATAGAGATGATCGAGATAGAGATGAAAGAGATAGAAATAATAGAGATAGAGATGATAGAGATAGAGAAAGAGATAGAGATTATAGAGAAAGAGATGACAGAGATAGAGATGATAGAGAAAGAGATAGAGATGATAGAGACAATAGAGATAGAGATGATAGAGATAGAGATGATAGAGAAAGAGAAAGAGATGATAGAGAAAGAGATGATAGAGATAGAGATGATAGAGAAAGAGATGATAGAGATAGAGATGATAGAGATAGAGATGATAGAGATAGAGATGAAAGAGAAATGATAGAGATAGAGATGAAAGAGATAGAAATAATAGAGATAGAGATGATAGAGAGAGATGATAGAGATAATAGATATAGAGATGATAGAGAAAGACATGATAGTGATAGAGAAGATAGAGATGATAGAGTAAGAGATAGAGATGATAGAGATAGAGATGAAAGAGAAAGATAGAGATGATAGAGAAAGAGATATAGGTGATAGAGATAGAGATGATAGAGATGATAGAGATAGAGATGATAGAGAAAGAGATGATAGAGATGATAGAGATAGATATGATAGAGAAAGAGATGATAGAGATAGAGATGATAGAGAAAGAGATAGAGATGATAGAGATAGAGATGAAAGAGAGATGATAGAGATAGAAATAATAGAGATAGAGATGATAGAGAAAGAGAGAGATTATAGAGAAAGAGATGATAGAGATAGAGAGATGATAGAGAAAGAGATGGAGATGATAGAGAAAGAGATAGAGATGATAGAAATAGAGATGATAGAGAAAGAGAGAAAGATGATAGAGAGACAGATGATAGAGATAGAGATGATAGAGAAAGAGATAGAGATGATAGAGATAGAGATAGAAATGATAGAGATGATAGAGATGGAGATGATAGAGATAGAGATGATAGAGAAAGAGAGAGAAAGAGATGATAGAGAAAGAGATGATAGAGAGAGATGATAGAGATTGAGATGATAGAGATAGAGATGATAGAGATAGAGATGATAGAGATAGAGATGATAGAAATAGTTAGAGATGATAGAGAAAGAGATGATAGAGATAGAGATGATAGAAATGATAGAGAAAGAGATAGAGATAGAGAAAGATAGAAATGATAGAGATAGAGATGATAGAGAAAGAGAGAGAAAGATGATAGAGAAAGAGATGATAGAGAAAGATGATAGAGATGATAGAGATAGAGATGATAGAGAAAGAGATAGAGAAAGAGATGATAGAGAAAGAGATGATAGAGATGATAGAGAAAGATAGAGATGATAGAGAAAGAGATAGAAATAATAGAGATAGAGAAGATAGAGATAATAGAGAAAGAGATGATAGAGATAGAGATGATAGAGAAAGAGATGATAGAGATAGAGATGATAGAGAAAGAGATGATAGAGAAAGAGAGAGATGGAGATGATAGAGACAGAGATGATAGAGATAGAGATGATAGAGAAAGAGATAGAGATAGAGATGAAAGAGAGATGATAGAGATGATCGAGATAGAAATAATAGAGATAGAGATGATAGAGAAAGAGAGAGATTATAGAGAAAGAGATGATAGAGATAGAGAGAGATGATAGAGAAAGAGATGGAGATGATAGAGAAAGAGATGATAGAAATAGAGATGATAGAGAAAGAGAGAGAAAGATGATAGAGAGACAGATGATAGAGATAGAGGTGATAGAGAAAGAGATGATAGAGATGATAGAGATGGAGATGATAGAGATGGAGATGATAGAGATAGAGATGATAGAGAAAGAGATGATAGAGAAAGAGATGATAGAGAGAGATGATAGAGATAGAGATGATAGAAATAGAGATAGAGATGATAGAGAAAGAGATGATAGAGATAGAGATGATAGAGAAAGATATAGAGATAGAGATGATAGAGATAGAGATGGTAGAGAAAGATGATAGAGAAAGAGATGATAAAGATGATAGAGATAGAGATGATAGAGAAAGATATAGAGATAGAGATGATAGAGAAAGAGATGATAGAGAAAGATGATAGAGATAGAGATGATAGAGAAAGAGATAGAGATGATAGAGATAGAGATGATAGAGAAAGATATAGAGATAGAGATGATAGAGATAGAGATGATAGAGAAAGATGATAGAGAAAGAGATGATAGAGATGATAGAGATAGAGATGATAGAGAAAGATGATAGAGATAGAGATGATAGAGATAGAGATGAAAGAGAGATGATAGAGATAGAGATGATCGAGATAGAGATGAAAGAGATAGAAATAATAGAGATAGAGATGATAGAGATAGAGATGATAGGGAAAGAGATAGAGATTATAGAGAAAGAGATGATAGAGATAGAGAGAGAGATGATAGAGAAAGAAATAGAGATGATAGAAAAAGAGATAGAGATGATAGAGAAAGACATGATAGAGATGATAGTGATAGAGAAGATAGAGATGATAGAGTAAGAGATAGAGATGATAGAGATAGAGATGATAAAGATAGAGATGATAGAGATAGAGATGAAAGAGAAAGAGATAGAGATGAAAAAGATAGAAATAATAGAGAAAGAGATAGAGATGATAGAGAAAGAGATAGAGATGATAAAGAGATAGAGATGAAAGAGAGAGATAGAGATGATAGAATTAGAGATGATAGAGATGATAGAGAAAGCGATAGAGATGAAAGAGATAGATGATAGAGATGAAAGAAATAGAGATGATAGAGATAGAGATGATAGAGATGGAGATGATAAAGATAGCGATGATAGAGATAGAGATGATAGAGAAAGAGATAATAGAGATAGAGATGATAGAGAGAGAGATGATAAAGATAGAAATGATAGAGATAGAGATGATAGAGAAAGAGATAGAGATGATAGAGAAAGAGATAGAGATGATAGAGATAGATGATAGAGAAAGAGATAGAGATGATAGAGATAGAGATGATAGAGAAAGAGAAAGAGATGATAGAGAAAGAGATGATAGAGATAGAGATGATAGAGAAAGAGATGATAGAGATAGAGATGATAGAGATAGAGATGATAGAGATAGAGATGAAAGAGAAATGATAGAGATAGAGATGAAAGAGATAGAAATAATAGAGATAGAGATGATAGAGATAGAGATGATAGGGAAAGAGATAGAGATTATAGAGAAAGAGATGATAGAGAGAGATGATAGAGATAATAGCTATAGAGATGATAGAGAAAGACATGATAGAGATGATAGTGATAGAGAAGATAGAGATGATAGAGTAAGAGATAGAGATGATAGAGATAGAGATGATAGAGATAGAGATGAAAGAGAAAGATAGAGATGATAGAGAAAGAGATATAGGTGATAGAGATAGAGATGATAGAGACGATAGAGATGATAGAGATAGAGATGATAGAGAAAGAGATGATAGAGATGATAGAGATAGATATGATAGAGAAAGAGATGATAGAGATAGAGATGATAGAGAAAGAGATAGAGATGATAGAGATAGAGATGAAAGAGAGATGATAGAGATAGAAATAATAGAGATAGAGATGATAGAGAAAGAGAGAGATTATAGAGAAAGAGATGATAGAGATAGAGAGATGATAGAGAAAGAGATGGAGATGATAGAGAAAGAGATAGAGATGATAGAAATAGAGATGATAGAGAAAGAGAGAGAAAGATGATAGAGAGACAGATGATAGAGATAGAGATGATAGAGAAAGAGATAGAGATGATAGAGATAGAGATAGAAATGATAGAGATGATAGAGATGGAGATGATAGAGATAGAGATGATAGAGAAAGAGAGAGAAAGAGATGATAGAGAAAGAGATGATAGAGAGAGATGATAGAGATTGAGATGATAGAGAAAGAGATGATAGAGATAGAGATGATAGAAATAGTTAGAGATGATAGAGATGATAGAGAAAGAGATGATAGAGATAGAGATGATAGAAATGATAGAGAAAGAGATAGAGAAAGATAGAAATGATAGAGATAGAGATGATAGAGAAAGAGAGAGAAAGATGATAGAGAAAGAGATGATAGAGAAAGATGATAGAGATGATAGAGATAGAGATGATAGAGAAAGAGATAGAGAAAGAGATGATAGAGAAAGAGATGATAGAGATAGAGATGATAGAGAAAGATAGAGATGATAGAGAAAGAGATAGAAATAATAGAGATAGAGAAGATAGAGATAATAGAGAAAGAGAGATGATAGAGATAGAGATGATAGAGAAAGAGATGATAGAGATAGAGATGATAGAGAAAGAGATGATAGAGAAAGAGAGAGATAGAGATGATAGAGACAGAGATGATAGAGATAGAGATGATAGAGAAAGAGATAGAGATGATAGAGATAGAGATGAAAGAGAGATGATAGAGATGATCGAGATAGAAATAATAGAGATAGAGATGATAAAGAGAGAGATTATAGAGAAAGAGATGATAGAGATAGAGAGAGATGATAGAGAAAGAGATGGAGATGATAGAGAAAGAGATGATAGAAATAGAGATGATAGAGAAAGAGAGAGAAAGATGATAGAGAGACAGATGATAGAGATAGAGGTGATAGAGAAAGAGATGATAGAGATGATAGAGATGGAGATGATAGAGATGGAGATGATAGAGATAGAGATGATAGAGAAAGAGATGATAGAGAGAGATGATAGAGATAGAGATGATAGAAATAGAGATAGAGATGATAGAGATAGATGATAGAGATAGAGATGATAGAGATAGAGATGATAGAGAAAGAGAGAGAAAGATGATAGAGAAAGAGATGATAGAGAGAGATGATGGAGATAGAGATGATAGAGAAAGAGATAGAGATGATAGAGAAAGAGATGATAGAGAAAGAGATAGAGATGATGCAGAAAGAGATAGAGTTGATAGAGATAGAGATGATAGAGAAAGAGATAGAGATTATAGAGATAGAGAGAGATGATAGAGATAGAGATGATAGAGAAAGAGAGAGAAAGATGATAGAGAAAGAGATGATAGAGATGATAGAGAAAGAGAGAAAGATGATAGAGAAAGAGATGATAGAGAAAGAGAGAAAGATGATAGAGAAAGAGATGATAGAGAAAGATGATAGAGATGATAGAGAAAGAGAGAGAAAGAGATGATAGAGATAGAGATGATAGAGAAAGAGATAGAAATAATAGAGATAGAGAAGATAGAGATAGAGATAATAGAGAAAGAGATAGAGATGATCGAGATAGAGATGATAGAGAAAGAGATGATAGAGAAAGAGATAGAGATGATAGAGAAAGAGATGATAGAGAAAGAGAGAGATAGAGATGATAGAGACTGAGATGATAGAGATGATAGAGAGAGATAGAGATGATAGAGAAAGAGTTAGAAATGATAGAGAAAGAGATGATAGAGATAGAGATTATAGATAGAGATGATAAAGATAATAGAGATGATAGAGAGAGATGATCGAGAAAGAGAGATAGAGATGATAGAGAAAGAGATAGAGATGATAGAGATAGAGATGATAGAGAAAGAGATGATAGAGATAGAGATGATAGAGAAAGAGATAGAGATGATAGAGAAAGAGATAGAGATGATAGAGAAAGAGATGATAGAGATGATAGAGATAGAGATGATGGAGAAAGAGATAGAGTTGATAGAGATAGAGATGAAAGAGAAAGAGATAGAAATGATAGAGATAGAGATGATAGAGATAGAGATGATAGAGAAAGACATGATAGAGATGATAGAGATAGAGATGATAGAGAAAGACATGATAGAGATGATAGTGATAGAGATGATAGAGTAAGATAGAGATGATAGAGATGATAAAGAGATGATAGAGATAGAGATGAAAGAGAAAGAGATAGAGATGATAGAGAAAGAGATGATAGAGAAAGATAGAGATGATAGAGAAAGATATAGAGATAGAGATGATAGAGAAAGAGATGATAGAGAAAGATGATAGAGATAGAGATGATAGAGAAAGATAGAGATGATAGAGATAGAGATGATAGAGAAAGATATAGAGATAGAGATGATAGAGATAGAGATGATAGAGAAAGATGATAGAGATAGAGATGAAAGAGAGATGATAGAGATAGAGATGATCGAGATAGAGATGAAAGAGATAGAAATAATAGAGATAGAGATGATAGGGAAAGAGATAGAGATTATAGAGAAAGAGATGATAGAGAGAGAGATGATAGAGAAAGAGATAGAGATGATAGAGATAGAGATGATAGAGAAAGACATGATAGAGATGATAGTGATAGAGAAGATAGAGATGATAGAGTAAGAGATAGAGATGATAGAGATAGAGATGAAAGAGAAAGAGATAGAGATGAAAAAGATAGAAATGATAGAGAAAGAGAGATGATAGAGAAAGAGATAGAGATGATAAAGAGATAGAGATGAAAGAGAGAGATAGAGATGATAGAATTAGAGATGATAGAGATGATAGAGAAAGAGATAGAGATGAAAGAGATAGATGATAGAGATGAAAGAAATAGAGATGATAGAGATAGAGATGATAGAGATGGAGATGACAAAGATAGCGATGATAGAGATAGAGATGATAGAGAGAGAAAGAGATTAAATAGAGATAGAGATGATAGAGAGAGAGATGATAAAGATAGAAATAATAGAGATAGAGATGATAGAGAAAGAGATAGAGATGATAGAGATAGATGATAGAGAAAGAGATAGAGATGATAGAGATAGAGATGATAGAGAAAGAGATAGAGATGATAGAGAAAGAGATAGAGATGATAGAGAAAGAGATGATAGAGATAGAGATGATAGAGAAAGAGATAGAGATGATAGAGAAAGAGATAGAGATGATAGAGATAGAGAAAGAGAAAGAGATGATGGAGAAAGAGATAGAGATGATAGAGAAAGACATAATAGAGAAAGAGATGATAGAGAAAAACATGATAGAGATGATAGTGATAGAGAAGATAGAGATGATAGAGATAGAGATGATAAAGAGATGATAGAGATAGAGATGAAAGAGAAAGATAGAAATGATAGAGATGATAGAGAAAGAGATAGAGATGATAGAGAAAGAGATAGAGATGATAGAGAAAGAGAGATGATAGAGAAAGAGATGATAGAGATAGAGATGATAGAGATAGAGATGATAGAGAGATGATAAAGATGATAGAGAAAGAGATAGAGATAGAGATGATAGAGAAAGACATGATAGAGATGATAGTGATAGAGAAGATAGAGATGATAGAGATGATAAAGAGATGAAAGAAAGATAGAAATGATAGAGATGATAGAGAAAGATAGAGATGATAGAGAAAGAGATAGAGATGATAAAGATAGAGATGATAGATATAGAGACGATAGAGAAAGAGAGAAAGAGATGATAGAGAAAGAGATGATAGAGATAGAGATGATAGAGAAAGAGATGATAGAGATAGAGATAGAGATGAAAGAGAGATGATAGAGATAGAGATGAAAGAGATAGAAATAATAGAGATAGAGATGATAGAGATAGAGATGATAGAGATAGAGATGATAGGGAAAGAGATAGAGATTATAGAGAAAGAGATGATAGAGAGAGAGATGATAGAGAAAGAGATAGAGATGATAGAGATAATAGATATAGAGATGATAAAGACATGATAGAGATGATAGTGATAGAGAAGATAGACATGATAGAGTAAGAGATAGAGATGATAGAGAAAGAGATAGAGGTGATAGAGATGATAGAGACGATAGAGATGATAGAGATAGAGATGATAGAGAAAGATGATAGAGATGATAGAGATAGATATGATAGAGAAAGAGATGATAGAGATAGAGATGATAGAGAAAGAGATAGAGATGATAGAGATAGAGATGAAAGAGAGATGATAGAGATGATCGAGATAGAAATAATAGAGATAGAGATGATAGAGATAGAGATGATAGAAAAAGAGAGATTATAGAGAAAGAGATGATAGAGATAGAGAGAGATGATAGAGAAAGAGATGGAGATGATAGAGAAAGAGATAGAGATGATAGAAATAGAGATGATAGAGAAAGAGAGAGAAAGATGATAGAGATAGAGATGATAGAGAAAGAGATAGAGATGATAGAGATAGAGATAGAAATGATAGAGATGATAGAGATGGAGATGATAGTGATAGAGATGATAGAGAAAGAGAGAGAAAGAGATGATAGAGAAAGAGATGATAGAGAGATGATAGAGAAAGTGATGATAGAGATAGAGATGATAGAGATAGAGATGATAGAGATGATAGAGATGATAGAGAAAGAGATGATAGAGATAGAGATGATAGAGATAGAGATGATAGAGAAAGAGATGATAGAGAGAGATGATAGAGATAGAGATGATAGAGAAAGAGATAGAGATGATAGAGATAGAGATGATAGATATAGAGACGATAGAGAAAGAGATGATAGAGAAAGAGATGATAGAGATAGAGATGATAGAGAAAGAGATGATAGAGATGATAGAGATGATAGAGATAGAGATGAAAGAGAGATGATAGAGATAGAGATGAAAGAGATAGAAATAATAGAGATAGAGATGATAGAGATAGAGATGATAGAGATAGAGATGATAGGGAAAGAGATAGAGATTATAGAGAAAGAGATGATTGAGAGAGAGATGATAGAGAAAGAGATAGAGATGATAGAGATAATAGATATAGAGATGATAGAGAAAGACATGATAGAGATGATAGTGATAGAGAAGATAGACATGATAGAGTAAGAGATAGAGATGATAGAGAAAGAGATAGAGGTGATAGAGATGATAGAGACGATAGAGATGATAGAGATAGAGATGATAGAGAAAGAGATGATAGAGATGATAGAGATAGATATGATAGAGAAAGAGATGATAGAGATAGAGATGATAGAGAAAGAGATAGAGATGATAGAGATAGAGATGAAAGAGAGATGATAGAGATGATCGAGATAGAGATGATAGAGATGATAGAAAAAGAGAGAGATTATAGAGAAAGAGATGATAGAGATAGAGAGAGATGATAGAGAAAGAGATGGAGATGATAGAGAAAGAGATAGAGATGATAGAAATAGAAATGATAGAGAAAGAGAGAGAAAGATGATAGAGAGACAGATGATAGAGATAGAGATGATAGAGAAAGAGATAGAGATGATAGAGATAGAAATGATAGAGATGATAGAGATGGAGATGATAGAGATAGAGATGATAGAGAAAGAGATGATAGAGAAAGAGATGATAGAGAGAGATGATAGAGATAGAGATGATAGAGAAAGATGATAGAGATAGAGATGATAGAGATAGAGATGATAGAAATAGATAGAGATGATAGAGAAAGAGATGATAGAGATAGAGATGATAGAGATAGAGATGATAGAGAAAGAGATGATAGAAAGAGATGATAGAGATAGAGATGATAGAAATAGATAGAGATGATAGAGATGATAGAGAAAGAGATGATAGAGATAGAGATGATAGAGATAGAGATGATAGAGAAAGAGATGATAGAGAAAGAGATAGAGATGATGGAGAAAGAGATAGAGTTGATAGAGATGATAGAGATAGAGATGGTAGAGAAAGAGATAGAGATTATAGAGATAGAGAGAGATGATAGAGAAAGAGATAGAGATGATAGAGAAAGAGAGAGAAAGATGATAGAGAAAGAGATGATAGAGATAGAGATGATAGAGAAAGAGATAAAGATGATAGAGATAGAGATTATAGAGATAGAGAAAGATAGAAATGATAGAGATAGAGATGATAGAGATAGAGATGATAAAGAGAGAGAAAGATGATAGAGAAAGATGATAGAGAGATATGATAGAGATAGAGATGATAGAGAAAGAGATGATAGAGAAAGATGATAGAGAAAGAGATAGAGATGATAGAGAAAGAGAGAGAAAGAGATAGAGAAAGAGATGATAGAGAGATGATAGAGATAGAGATGATAGAGATAGAGATGATAGAGAAAGAGATGATAGAGAAAGATGATAGAGATAGAGATGATAGAGAAAGATGGAGATGATAGCGATGATAGAGAAAGAGATAGAGAGATGATCGAGATAGAGATGAAAGAGATAGAGATAATAGAGAAAGAGATAGAGATGATAGAGATAGAGATGATAGAGAAAGAGATGATAGAGAAAGAGATAGAGATGATAGAGAAAGAGATGATAGAGAAAGAGATAGAGATAGAGATGATAGAGACAGATGATAGAGAGAGATGATAGAGATAGAGATGATAGAGATATAGAGATGATAGAGAGAGATAGAGAGAGATAGAGAAAGAGATAGAAATGATAGAGAAAGAGATGATAGAGATAGAGATTATAGATAGAGATGATAAAGATAATAGAGATGATAGAGAGAGAGATGATCGAGAAAGAGAGATAATAGAGAAAGATGATAGAGAAAGAGATAGATGATAGAGAAAGAGATAGAGATGATAGAGATAGAGATGATAGAGAAAGAGAGATGATAGAGAAAGAGATGATAGAGATAGAGATGATAGAGATAGAGATGATAGAGAAAGAGATAGAGATGATAGAGAGATGATAGAGATAGAGATGATAGAGAAAGATAGAGATGATAGAGAAAGAGATAGAGATGATAGAGAAAGAGAGATGATAGATAAAGAGATGATAGAGATAGAGATGATAGAGATAGAGATGATGGAGAAAGAGATAGAGTTGATAGAGATGAAAGAGAAAGAGATAGAAATGATAGAGATAGAGATGATAGAGATAGAGATAGAGAAAGAGATAGAGATGATAGAGAAAGACATGATAGAGATGATAGTGATAGAGATGATAGAGTAAGATAGAGATTATAGAGATGATAAAGATAGAGATGATAGAGATAGAGATGATAGAGAAAGAGATAGAGATGATAGAGATAGAGATGAAAGAGAGATGATAGAGATAGAAATAATAGAGATAGAGATGATAGAGAAAGAGAGAGATTATAGAGAAAGAGATGATAGAGATAGAGAGATGATAGAGAAAGAGATGGAGATGATAGAGAAAGAGATAGAGATGATAGAAATAGAGATGATAGAGAAAGAGAGAGAAAGATGATAGAGAGACAGATGATAGAGATAGAGATGATAGAGAAAGAGATAGAGATGATAGAGATAGAGATAGAAATGATAGAGATGATAGAGATGGAGATGATAGAGATAGAGATGATAGAGAAAGAGAGAGAAAGAGATGATAGAGAAAGAGATGATAGAGAGAGATGATAGAGATTGAGATGATAGAGAAAGAGATGATAGAGATAGAGATGATAGAGATAGAGATGATAGAAATAGTTAGAGATGATAGAGATGATAGAGAAAGAGATGATAGAGATAGAGATGATAGAAATGATAGAGAAAGAGATAGAGATAGAGAAAGATAGAAATGATAGAGATAGAGATGATAGAGAAAGAGAGAGAAAGATGATAGAGAAAGAGATGATAGAGAAAGATGATAGAGATGATAGAGATGGAGATGATAGAGAAAGAGATAGAGAAAGAGATGATAGAGAAAGAGATGATAGAGATAGAGATGATAGAGAAAGATAGAGATGATAGAGAAAGAGATAGAAATAATAGAGATAGAGAAGATAGAGATAATAGAGAAAGAGAGATGATAGAGATAGAGATGATAGAGAAAGAGATGATAGAGATAGAGATGATAGAGAAAGAGATGATAGAGAAAGAGATAGATAGAGATGATAGAGACAGAGATGATAGAGATAGAGATGATAGAGAAAGAGATAGAGATGATAGAGATAGAGATGAAAGAGAGATGATAGAGATGATCGAGATAGAAATAATAGAGATAGAGATGATAGAGAAAGAGATGATAGAGATAGAGAGAGATGATAGAGAAAGAGATGGAGATGATAGAGAAAGAGATGATAGAAATAGAGATGATAGAGAAAGAGAGAGAAAGATGATAGAGAGACAGATGATAGAGATAGAGGTGATAGAGAAAGAGATGATAGAGATGGAGATGATAGAGATGGAGATGATAGAGATAGAGATGATAGAGAAAGAGATGATAGAGAAAGAGATGATAGAGAGAGATGATAGAGATAGAGATGATAGAAATAGAGATAGAGATGATAGAGAAAGAGATGATAGAGATAGAGATGATAGAGATAGAGATGATAGAGATAGAGATGATAGAGAAAGAGAGAGAAAGATGATAGAGAAAGAGATGATGGAGATAGAGATGATAGAGAAAGAGATAGAGATGATAGAGAAAGAGATGATAGAGAAAGAGATAGAGATGATGCAGAAAGAGATAGAGTTGATAGAGATGATAGAGAAAGAGATAGAGATTATAGAGATAGAGAGAGATGATAGAGATAGAGATGATAGAGAAAGAGAGAGAAAGATGATAGAGAAAGAGATGATAGAGATGATAGAGAAAGAGAGAAAGATGATAGAGAAAGAGATGATAGAGAAAGAGAGAAAGATGATAGAGAAAGAGATGATAGAGAAAGATGATAGAGATGATAGAGAAAGAGAGAGAAAGAGATGATAGAGATAGAGATGATAGAGAAAGAGATAGAAATAATAGAGAAGATAGAGATAGAGATAATAGAGAAAGAGATAGAGATGATCGAGATAGAGATGATAGAGAAAGAGATGATAGAGAAAGAGATAGAGATGATAGAGAAAGAGATGATAGAGAAAGAGAGAGATAGAGATGATAGAGACTGAGATGATAGAGATGATAGAGAGAGATAGAGATGATAGAGAAAGAGTTAGAAATGATAGAGAAAGAGATGATAGAGATAGAGATTATAGATAGAGATGATAAAGATAATAGAGATGATAGAGAGAGATGATCGAGAAAGAGAGATAGAGATGATAGAGAAAGAGATAGAGATGATAGAGATAGAGATGATAGAGAAAGAGATGATAGAGATAGAGATGATAGAGAAAGAGATAGAGATGATAGAGAAAGAGATGATAGAGATGATAGAGAAAGAGATGATAGAGATGATAGAGATAGAGATGATGGAGAAAGAGATAGAGTTGATAGAGATAGAGATGAAAGAGAAAGAGATAGAAATGATAGAGATAGAGATGATAGAGATAGAGATGATAGAGAAAGACATGATAGAGATGATAGAGATAGAGATGATAGAGATGATAGAGAAAGAGATGATAGAGAAAGAGATAATAGAGATAGAGATGATAGAGAGAGAGATGATAAAGATAGAAATGATAGAGATAGAGATGATAGAGAAAGAGATAGAGATGATAGAGAAAGAGATAGAGATGATAGAGATAGATGATAGAGAAAGAGATAGAGATGATAGAGATAGAGATGATAGAGAAAGAGAAAGAGATGATAGAGATAGAGATGATAGAGAAAGAGATGATAGAGATAGAGATGATAGAGATAGAGATGATAGAGATAGAGATGAAAGAGAAATGATAGAGATAGAGATGAAAGAGATAGAAATAATAGAGATAGAGATGATAGAGATAGAGATGATAGGGAAAGAGATAGAGATTATAGAGAAAGAGATGATAGAGAGAGATGATAGAGATAATAGATATAGAGATGATAGAGAAAGACATGATAGAGATGATAGTGATAGAGAAGATAGAGATGATAGAGTAAGAGATAGAGATGATAGAGATAGAGATGATAGAGATAGAGATGAAAGAGAAAGATAGAGATGATAGAGAAAGAGATATAGGTGATAGAGATAGAGATGATAGAGACGATAGAGATGATAGAGATAGAGATGATAGAGAAAGAGATTATAGAGATGATAGAGATAGATATGATAGAGAAAGAGATGATAGAGATAGAGATGATAGAGAAAGAGATAGAGATGATAGAGATAGAGATGAAAGAGAGATGATAGAGATAGAAATAATAGAGATAGAGATGATAGAGAAAGAGAGAGATTATAGAGAAAGAGATGATAGAGATAGAGAGATGATAGAGAAAGAGATGGAGATGATAGAGAAAGAGATAGAGATGATAGAAATAGAGATGATAGAGAAAGAGAGAGAAAGATGATAGAGAGACAGATGATAGAGATAGAGATGATAGAGAAAGAGATAGAGATGATAGAGATAGAGATAGAAATGATAGAGATGATAGAGATGGAGATGATAGAGATAGAGATGATAGAGAAAGAGAGAGAAAGAGATGATAGAGAAAGAGATGATAGAGAGAGATGATAGAGATTGAGATGATAGAGAAAGAGATGATAGAGATAGAGATGATAGAAATAGTTAGAGATGATAGAGATGATAGAGAAAGAGATGATAGAGATAGAGATGATAGAAATGATAGAGAAAGAGATAGAGATAGAGAAAGATAGAAATGATAGAGATAGAGATGATAGAGAAAGAGAGAGAAAGATGATAGAGAAAGAGATGATAGAGAAAGATGATAGAGATGATAGAGATAGAGATGATAGAGAAAGAGATAGAGAAAGAGATGATAGAGAAAGAGATGATAGAGATAGAGATGATAGAGAAAGATAGAGATGATAGAGAAAGAGATAGAAATAATAGAGATAGAGAAGATAGAGATAATAGAGAAAGAGAGATGATAGAGATAGAGATGATAGAGAAAGAGATGATAGAGATAGAGATGATAGAGAAAGAGATGATAGAGAAAGAGAGAGATAGAGATGATAGAGACAGAGATGATAGAGATAGAGATGATAGAGAAAGAGATAGAGATGATAGAGATAGAGATGAAAGAGAGATGATAGAGATGATCGAGATAGAAATAATAGAGATAGAGATGATAAAGAGAGAGATTATAGAGAAAGAGATGATAGAGATAGAGAGAGATGATAGAGAAAGAGATGGAGATGATAGAGAAAGAGATGATAGAAATAGAGATGATAGAGAAAGAGAGAGAAAGATGATAGAGAGACAGATGATAGAGATAGAGGTGATAGAGAAAGAGATGATAGAGATGATAGAGATGGAGATGATAGAGATGGAGATGATAGAGATAGAGATGATAGAGAAAGAGATGATAGAGAGAGATGATAGAGATAGAGATGATAGAAATAGAGATAGAGATGATAGGGAAAGAGATGATAGAGATAGAGATGATAGAGATAGAGATGATAGAGATAGAGATGATAGAGAAAGAGAGAGAAAGATGATAGAGAAAGAGATGATAGAGAGAGATGATGGAGCTAGAGATGATAGAGAAAGAGATAGAGATGATAGAGAAAGAGATGATAGAGAAAGAGATAGAGATGATGCAGAAAGAGATAGAGTTGATAGAGATGATAGAGATAGAGATGATAGAGAAAGAGATAGAGATTATAGAGATAGAGAGAGATGATAGAGATAGAGATGATAGAGAAAGAGAGAGAAAGATGATAGAGAAAGAGATGATAGAGATGATAGAGAAAGAGAGAAAGATGATAGAGAAAGAGATGATAGAGAAAGAGAGAAAGATGATAGAGAAAGAGATGATAGAGAAAGATGATAGAGATGATAGAGAAAGAGAGAGAAAGAGATGATAGAGATAGAGATGATAGAGAAAGAGATAGAAATAATAGAGATAGAGAAGATAGAGATAGAGATAATAGAGAAAGAGATAGAGATGATCGAGATAGAGATGATAGAGAAAGAGATGATAGAGAAAGAGATAGAGATGATAGAGAAAGAGATGATAGAGAAAGAGAGAGATAGAGATGATAGAGACTGAGATGATAGAGATGATAGAGAGAGATAGAGATGATAGAGAAAGAGTTAGAAATGATAGAGAAAGAGATGATAGAGATAGAGATTATAGATAGAGATGATAAAGATAATAGAGATGATAGAGAGAGATGATCGAGAAAGAGAGATAGAGATGATAGAGAAAGAGATAGAGATGATAGAGATAGAGATGATAGAGAAAGAGATGATAGAGATAGAGATGATAGAGAAAGAGATAGAGATGATAGAGAAAGAGATAGAGATGATAGAGAAAGAGATGATAGAGATGATAGAGATAGAGATGATGGAGAAAGAGATAGAGTTGATAGAGATAGAGATGAAAGAGAAAGAGATAGAAATGATAGAGATAGAGATGATAGAGATAGAGATGATAGAGAAAGACATGATAGAGATGATAGAGATAGAGATGATAGAGAAAGACATGATAGAGATGATAGTGATAGAGATGATAGAGTAAGATAGAGATGATAGAGATGATAAAGAGATGATAGAGATAGAGATGAAAGAGAAAGAGATAGAGATGATAGAGAAAGAGATGATAGAGAAAGATAGAGATGATAGAGAAAGATATAGAGATAGAGATGATAGAGAAAGAGATGATAGAGAAAGATGATAGAGATAGAGATGATAGAGAAAGATAGAGATGATAGAGATAGAGATGATAGAGAAAGATATAGAGATAGAGATGATAGAGATAGAGATGATAGAGAAAGATGATAGAGATAGAGATAAAAGAGAGATGATAGAGATAGAGATGATCGAGATAGAGATGAAAGAGATAGAAATAATAGAGATAGAGATGATAGGGAAAGAGATAGAGATTATAGAGAAAGAGATGATAGAGATAGAGAGAGAGATGATAGAGAAAGAGATAGAGATGATAGAGATAGAGATGATAGAGAAAGACATGATAGAGATGATAGTGATAGAGAAGATAGAGATGATAGAGTAAGAGATAGAGATGATAGAGATAGAGATGAAAGAGAAAGAGATAGAGATGAAAAAGATAGAAATGATAGAGAAAGAGAGATGATAGAGAAAGAGATAGAGATGATAAAGAGATAGAGATGAAAGAGAGAGATAGAGATGATAGAATTAGAGATGATAGAGATGATAGAGAAAGAGATAGAGATGAAAGAGATAGATGATAGAGATAGAGATGAAAGAAATAGAGATGATAGAGATAGAGATGATAGAGATGGAGATGACAAAGATAGCGATGATAGAGATAGAGATGATAGAGAGAGAAAGAGATTAAATAGAGATAGAGATGATAGAGAGAGAGATGATAAAGATAGAAATAATAGAGATAGAGATGATAGAGAAAGAGATAGAGATGATAGAGATAGATGATAGAGAAAGAGATAGAGATGATAGAGATAGAGATGATAGAGAAAGAGATAGAGATGATAGAGAAAGAGATAGAGATGATAGAGAAAGAGATGATAGAGATAGAGATGATAGAGAAAGAGATAGAGATGATAGAGAAAGAGATAGAGATGATAGAGTAAGAGATAGAGATGATAGAGATAGAGAAAGAGAAAGAGATGATGGAGAAAGAGATAGAGTTGATAGAGATGATAGAGAAAGACATAATAGAGAAAGAGATGATAGAGAAAAACATGATAGAGATGATAGTGATAGAGAAGATAGAGATGATAGAGATAGAGATGATAAAGAGATGATAGAGATAGAGATGATAGAGAAAGAGATAGAGATGATAGAGAAAGAGAGATGATAGAGAAAGAGATGATAGAGATAGAGATGATAGAGATAGAGATGATAGAGAGATGATAAAGATGATAGAGAAAGAGATAGAGATAGAGATGATAGAGAAAGACATGATAGAGATGATAGTGATAGAGAAGATAGAGATGATAGAGATGATAAAGAGATGAAAGAAAGATAGAAATGATAGAGATGATAGAGAAAGATAGAGATGATAGAGAAAGAGATAGAGATGATAGAGATAGAGATGATAGATATAGAGACGATAGAGAAAGAGAGAAAGAGATGATAGAGAAAGAGATGATAGAGATAGAGATGATAGAGAAAGAGATGATAGAGATAGAGATAGAGATGAAAGAGAGATGATAGAGATAGAGATGAAAGAGATAGAAATAATAGAGATAGAGATGATAGAGATAGAGATGATAGAGATAGAGATGATAGGGAAAGAGATAGAGATTATAGAGAAAGAGATGATAGAGAGAGAGATGATAGAGAAAGAGATAGAGATGATAGAGATAATAGATATAGAGATGATAAAGACATGATAGAGATGATAGTGATAGAGAAGATAGACATGATAGAGTAAGAGATAGAGATGATAGAGAAAGAGATAGAGGTGATAGAGATGATAGAGACGATAGAGATGATAGAGATAGAGATGATAGAGAAAGATGATAGAGATGATAGAGATAGATATGATAGAGAAAGAGATGATAGAGATAGAGATGATAGAGAAAGAGATAGAGATGATAGAGATAGAGATGAAAGAGAGATGATAGAGATGATCGAGATAGAAATAATAGAGATAGAGATGATAGAGATAGAGATGATAGAAAAAGAGAGATTATAGAGAAAGAGATGATAGAGATAGAGAGAGATGATAGAGAAAAAGATGGAGATGATAGAGAAAGAGATAGAGATGATAGAAATAGAGATGATAGAGAAAGAGAGAGAAAGATGATAGAGATAGAGATGATAGAGAAAGAGATAGAGATGATAGAGATAGAGATAGAAATGATAGAGATGATAGAGATGGAGATGATAGTGATAGAGATGATAGAGAAAGAGAGAGAAAGAGATGATAGAGAAAGAGATGATAGAGAGATGATAGAGAAAGTGATGATAGAGATAGAGATGATAGAGATAGAGATGATAGAGATGATAGAGATGATAGAGATGATAGAGAAAGAGATGATAGAGATAGAGATGATAGAGATAGAGATGATAGAGAAAGAGATGATAGAGAGAGATGATAGAGATAGAGATGATAGAGAAAGAGATAGAGATGATAGAGATAGAGATGATAGATATAGAGACGATAGAGAAAGAGAGAAAGAGATGATAGAGAAAGAGATGATAGAGATAGAGATGATAGAGAAAGAGATGATAGAGATGATAGAGATGATAGAGATAGAGATGAAAGAGAGATGATAGAGATAGAGATGAAAGAGATAGAAATAATAGAGATAGAGATGATAGAGATAGAGATGATAGAGATAGAGATGATAGGGAAAGAGATAGAGATTATAGAGAAAGAGATGATTGAGAGAGATGATAGAGAAAGAGATAGAGATGATAGAGATAATAGATATAGAGATGATAGAGAAAGACATGATAGAGATGATAGTGATAGAGAAGATAGACATGATAGAGTAAGAGATAGAGATGATAGAGAAAGAGATAGAGGTGATAGAGATGATAGAGACGATAGAGATGATAGAGATAGAGATGATAGAGAAAGAGATGATAGAGATGATAGAGATAGATATGATAGAGAAAGAGATGATAGAGATAGAGATGATAGAGAAAGAGATAGAGATGATAGAGATAGAGATGAAAGAGAGATGATAGAGATGATCGAGATAGAAATAATAGAGATAGAGATGATAGAGATGATAGAAAAAGAGAGAGATTATAGAGAAAGAGATGATAGAGATAGAGAGAGATGATAGAGAAAGAGATGGAGATGATAGAGAAAGAGATAGAGATGATAGAAATAGAAATGATAGAGAAAGAGAGAGAAAGATGATAGAGAGACAGATGATAGAGATAGAGATGATAGAGAAAGAGATAGAGATGATAGAGATAGAAATGATAGAGATGATAGAGATGGAGATGATAGAGATAGAGATGATAGAGAAAGAGATGATAGAGAAAGAGATGATAGAGAGAGATGATAGAGATAGAGATGATAGAGAAAGATGATAGAGATAGAGATGATAGAGATAGAGATGATAGAAATAGATAGAGATGATAGAGAAAGAGATGATAGAGATAGAGATGATAGAGATAGAGATGATAGAGAAAGAGATGATAGAAAGAGATGATAGAGATAGAGATGATAGAAATAGATAGAGATGATAGAGATGATAGAGAAAGAGATGATAGAGATAGAGATGATAGAGATAGAGATGATAGAGAAAGAGATGATAGAGAAAGAGATAGAGATGATGGAGAAAGAGATAGAGTTGATAGAGATGATAGAGATAGAGATGGTAGAGAAAGAGATAGAGATTATAGAGATAGAGAGAGATGATAGAGAAAGAGATAGAGATGATAGAGAAAGAGAGAGAAAGATGATAGAGAAAGAGATGATAGAGATAGAGATGATAGAGAAAGAGATAAAGATGATAGAGATAGAGATTATAGAGATAGAGAAAGATAGAAATGATAGAGATAGAGATGATAGAGATAGAGATGATA
This sequence comes from Ranitomeya imitator, assembly GCF_032444005.1. Lineage (NCBI taxonomy): Eukaryota > Metazoa > Chordata > Amphibia > Anura > Dendrobatidae > Ranitomeya > Ranitomeya imitator. The sequence continues at coordinate 557,167,088 of NC_091283.1, forward strand.
AAGAGAGAGAAAGATGATAGAGAAAGATGATAGAGAGAGATGATAGAGATAGAGATGATAGAGAAAGAGATGATAGAGAAAGAGATAGAGATGATAGAGATAGAGATGATAGAGAAAGAGAGAGAAAGAGATAGAGAAAGAGATGATAGAGAGATGATAGAGATAGAGATGATAGAGAAAGAGATGATAGAGAAAGATGATAGAGATAGAGATGATAGAGAAAGATGGAGATGATAGCGATGATAGAGAAAGAGATAGAGAGATGATCGAGATAGAGATGATAGAGAAAGAGATGATAGAGAAAGAGATAGAGATGATAGAGAAAGAGATGATAGAGAAAGAGATAGAGATAGAGATGATAGAGACAGATGATAGAGAGAGATGATAGAGATAGAGATGATAGAGATATAGAGATGATAGAGAGAGATAGAGAGAGATAGAGAAAGAGATAGAAATGATAGAGAAAGAGATGATAGAGATAGAGATTATAGATAGAGATGATAAAGATAATAGAGATGATAGAGAGAGAGATGATCGAGAAAGAGAGATAATAGAGAAAGATGATAGAGAAAGAGATAGATGATAGAGATGATAGAGAAAGAGATAGAGATGATAGAGATAGAGATGATAGAGAAAGAGATATGATAGAGAAAGAGATGATAGAGATAGAGATGATAGAGATAGAGATGATAGAGAAAGAGATAGAGATGATAGAGAGATGATAGAGATAGAGATGATAGAGAAAGATAGAGATGATAGAGAAAGAGATAGAGATGATAGAGAAAGAGAGATGATAGATAAAGAGATGATAGAGATAGAGATGATAGAGATAGAGATGATGGAGAAAGAGATAGAGTTGATAGAGATGAAAGAGAAAGAGATAGAAATGATAGAGATAGAGATGATAGAGATAGAGATAGAGAAAGAGATAGAGATGATAGAGAAAGACATGATAGAGATGATAGTGATAGAGATGATAGAGTAAGATAGAGATTATAGAGATGATAAAGATAGAGATGATAGAGATAGAGATGATAGAGAAAGAGATAGAGATGATAGAGATAGAGATGAAAGAGAGATGATAGAGATAGAAATAATAGAGATAGAGATGATAGAGAAAGAGAGAGATTATAGAGAAAGAGATGATAGAGATAGAGAGATGATAGAGAAAGAGATGGAGATGATAGAGAAAGAGATAGAGATGATAGAAATAGAGATGATAGAGAAAGAGAGAGAAAGATGATAGAGAGACAGATGATAGAGATAGAGATGATAGAGAAAGAGATAGAGATGATAGAGATAGAGATAGAAATGATAGAGATGATAGAGATGGAGATGATAGAGATAGAGATGATAGAGAAAGAGAGAGAAAGAGATGATAGAGAAAGAGATGATAGAGAGAGATGATAGAGATTGAGATGATAGAGAAAGAGATGATAGAGATAGAGATGATAGAGATAGAGATGATAGAAATAGTTAGAGATGATAGAGATGATAGAGAAAGAGATGATAGAGATAGAGATGATAGAAATGATAGAGAAAGAGATAGAGATAGAGAAAGATAGAAATGATAGAGATAGAGATGATAGAGAAAGAGAGAGAAAGATGATAGAGAAAGAGATGATAGAGAAAGATGATAGAGATGATAGAGATAGAGATGATAGAGAAAGAGATAGAGAAAGAGATGATAGAGAAAGAGATGATAGAGATAGAGATGATAGAGAAAGATAGAGATGATAGAGAAAGAGATAGAAATAATAGAGATAGAGAAGATAGAGATAATAGAGAAAGAGAGATGATAGAGATAGAGATGATAGAGAAAGAGATGATAGAGATAGAGATGATAGAGAAAGAGATGATAGAGAAAGAGAGAGATAGAGATGATAGAGACAGAGATGATAGAGATAGAGATGATAGAGAAAGAGATAGAGATGATAGAGATAGAGATGAAAGAGAGATGATAGAGATGATCGAGATAGAAATAATAGAGATAGAGATGATAGAGAAAGAGATGATAGAGATAGAGAGAGATGATAGAGAAAGAGATGGAGATGATAGAGAAAGAGATGATAGAAATAGAGATGATAGAGAAAGAGAGAGAAAGATGATAGAGAGACAGATGATAGAGATAGAGGTGATAGAGAAAGAGATGATAGAGATGATAGAGATGGAGATGATAGAGATGGAGATGATAGAGATAGAGATGATAGAGAAAGAGATGATAGAGAAAGAGATGATAGAGAGAGATGATAGAGATAGAGATGATAGAAATAGAGATAGAGATGATAGAGAAAGAGATGATAGAGATAGAGATGATAGAGATAGAGATGATAGAGATAGAGATGATAGAGAAAGAGAGAGAAAGATGATAGAGAAAGAGATGATAGAGAGAGATGATGGAGATAGAGATGATAGAGAAAGAGATAGAGATGATAGAGAAAGAGATGATAGAGAAAGAGATAGAGATGATGCAGAAAGAGATAGAGTTGATAGAGATGATAGAGATAGAGATGATAGAGAAAGAGATAGAGATTATAGAGATAGAGAGAGATGATAGAGATAGAGATGATAGAGAAAGAGAGAAAGATGATAGAGAAAGAGATGATAGAGATGATAGAGAAAGAGAGAAAGATGATAGAGAAAGAGATGATAGAGAAAGAGAGAAAGATGATAGAGAAAGAGATGATAGAGAAAGATGATAGAGATGATAGAGAAAGAGAGAGAAAGAGATGATAGAGATAGAGATGATAGAGAAAGAGATAGAAATAATAGAGATAGAGAAGATAGAGATAGAGATTATAGATAGAGATGATAAAGATAATAGAGATGATAGAGAGAGAGATGATCGAGAAAGAGAGATAATAGAGAAAGATGATAGAGAAAGAGATAGATGATAGAGATGATAGAGAAAGAGATAGAGATGATAGAGATAGAGATGATAGAGAAAGAGATATGATAGAGAAAGAGATGATAGAGATAGAGATGATAGAGATATAGAGATGATAGAGAGAGATAGAGAGAGATAGAGAAAGAGATAGAAATGATAGAGAAAGAGATGATAGAGATAGAGATTATAGATAGAGATGATAAAGATAATAGAGATGATAGAGAGAGAGATGATCGAGAAAGAGAGATAATAGAGAAAGATGATAGAGAAAGAGATAGATGATAGAGATGATAGAGAAAGAGATAGAGATGATAGAGATAGAGATGATAGAGAAAGAGATATGATAGAGAAAGAGATGATAGAGATAGAGATGATAGAGATAGAGATGATAGAGAAAGAGATAGAGATGATAGAGAGATGATAGAGATAGAGATGATAGAGAAAGATAGAGATGATAGAGAAAGAGATAGAGATGATAGAGAAAGAGAGATGATAGATAAAGAGATGATAGAGATAGAGATGATAGAGATAGAGATGATGGAGAAAGAGATAGAGTTGATAGAGATGAAAGAGAAAGAGATAGAAATGATAGAGATAGAGATGATAGAGATAGAGATAGAGAAAGAGATAGAGATGATAGAGAAAGACATGATAGAGATGATAGTGATAGAGATGATAGAGTAAGATAGAGATTATAGAGATGATAAAGATAGAGATGATAGAGATAGAGATGATAGAGAAAGAGATAGAGATGATAGAGATAGAGATGAAAGAGAGATGATAGAGATAGAAATAATAGAGATAGAGATGATAGAGAAAGAGAGAGATTATAGAGAAAGAGATGATAGAGATAGAGAGATGATAGAGAAAGAGATGGAGATGATAGAGAAAGAGATAGAGATGATAGAAATAGAGATGATAGAGAAAGAGAGAGAAAGATGATAGAGAGACAGATGATAGAGATAGAGATGATAGAGAAAGAGATAGAGATGATAGAGATAGAGATAGAAATGATAGAGATGATAGAGATGGAGATGATAGAGATAGAGATGATAGAGAAAGAGAGAGAAAGAGATGATAGAGAAAGAGATGATAGAGAGAGATGATAGAGATTGAGATGGTAGAGAAAGAGATGATAGAGATAGAGATGATAGAGATAGAGATGATAGAAATAGTTAGAGATGATAGAGATGATAGAGAAAGAGATGATAGAGATAGAGATGATAGAAATGATAGAGAAAGAGATAGAGATAGAGAAAGATAGAAATGATAGAGATAGAGATGATAGAGAAAGAGAGAGAAAGATGATAGAGAAAGAGATGATAGAGAAAGATGATAGAGATGATAGAGATAGAGATGATAGAGAAAGAGATAGAGAAAGAGATGATAGAGAAAGAGATGATAGAGATAGAGATGATAGAGAAAGATAGAGATGATAGAGAAAGAGATAGAAATAATAGAGATAGAGAAGATAGAGATAATAGAGAAAGAGAGATGATAGAGATAGAGATGATAGAGAAAGAGATGATAGAGATAGAGATGATAGAGAAAGAGATGATAGAGAAAGAGAGAGATAGAGATGATAGAGACAGAGATGATAGAGATAGAGATGATAGAGAAAGAGATAGAGATGATAGAGATAGAGATGAAAGAGAGATGATAGAGATGATCGAGATAGAAATAATAGAGATAGAGATGATAGAGAAAGAGATGATAGAGATAGAGAGAGATGATAGAGAAAGAGATGGAGATGATAGAGAAAGAGATGATAGAAATAGAGATGATAGAGAAAGAGAGAGAAAGATGATAGAGAGACAGATGATAGAGATTGAGGTGATAGAGAAAGAGATGATAGAGATGATAGAGATGGAGATGATAGAGATGGAGATGATAGAGATAGAGATGATAGAGAAAGAGATGATAGAGAAAGAGATGATAGAGAGAGATGATAGAGATAGAGATGATAGAAATAGAGATAGAGATGATAGAGAAAGAGATGATAGAGATAGAGATGATAGAGATAGAGATGATAGAGATAGAGATGATAGAGAAAGAGAGAGAAAGATGATAGAGAAAGAGATGATAGAGAGAGATGATGGAGATAGAGATGATAGAGAAAGAGATAGAGATGATAGAGAAAGAGATGATAGAGAAAGAGATAGAGATGATGCAGAAAGAGATAGAGTTGATAGAGATGATAGAGATAGAGATGATAGAGAAAGAGATAGAGATTATAGAGATAGAGAGAGATGATAGAGATAGAGATGATAGAGAAAGAGAGAGAAAGATGATAGAGAAAGAGATGATAGAGATGATAGAGAAAGAGAGAAAGATGATAGAGAAAGAGATGATAGAGAAAGAGAGAAAGATGATAGAGAAAGAGATGATAGAGAAAGATGATAGAGATGATAGAGAAAGAGAGAGAAAGAGATGATAGAGATAGAGATGATAGAGAAAGAGATAGAAATAATAGAGATAGAGAAGATAGAGATAGAGATAATAGAGAAAGAGATAGAGATGATCGAGATAGAGATGATAGAGAAAGAGATGATAGAGAAAGAGATAGAGATGATAGAGAAAGAGATGATAGAGAAAGAGAGAGATAGAGATGATAGAGACTGAGATGATAGAGATGATAGAGAGAGATAGAGATGATAGAGAAAGAGTTAGAAATGATAGAGAAAGAGATGATAGAGATAGAGATTATAGATAGAGATGATAAAGATAATAGAGATGATAGAGAGAGATGATCGAGAAAGAGAGATAGAGATGATAGAGAAAGAGATAGAGATGATAGAGATAGAGATGATAGAGAAAGAGATGATAGAGATAGAGATGATAGAGAAAGAGATAGAGATGATAGAGAAAGAGATGATAGAGATGATAGAGAAAGAGATGATAGAGATGATAGAGATAGAGATGATGGAGAAAGAGATAGAGTTGATAGAGATAGAGATGAAAGAGAAAGAGATAGAAATGATAGAGATAGAGATGATAGAGATAGAGATGATAGAGAAAGACATGATAGAGATGATAGAGATAGAGATGATAGAGAAAGACATGATAGAGATGATAGTGATAGAGATGATAGAGTAAGATAGAGATGATAGAGATGATAAAGAGAGATGATAGAGATAGAGATGAAAGAGAAAGAGATAGAGATGATAGAGAAAGAGATGATAGAGAAAGATAGAGATGATAGAGAAAGATATAGAGATAGAGATGATAGAGAAAGAGATGATAGAGAAAGATGATAGAGATAGAGATGATAGAGAAAGATAGAGATGATAGAGATAGAGATGATAGAGAAAGATATAGAGATAGAGATGATAGAGATAGAGATGATAGAGAAAGATGATAGAGATGATAGAGATAGAGATGAAAGAGAGATGATAGAGATAGAGATGATCGAGATAGAGATGAAAGAGATAGAAATAATAGAGATAGAGATGATAGGGAAAGAGATAGAGATTATAGAGAAAGAGATGATAGAGATAGAGAGAGAGATGATAGAGAAAGAGATAGAGATGATAGAGATAGAGATGATAGAGAAAGACATGATAGAGATGATAGTGATAGAGAAGATAGAGATGATAGAGTAAGAGATAGAGATGATAGAGATAGAGATGAAAGAGAAAGAGATAGAGATGAAAAAGATAGAAATGATAGAGAAAGAGAGATGATAGAGAAAGAGATAGAGATGATAAAGAGATAGAGATGAAAGAGAGAGATAGAGATGATAGAATTAGAGATGATAGAGATGATAGAGATGAAAGAGATAGATGATAGAGATAGAGATGAAAGAAATAGAGATGATAGAGATAGAGATGATAGAGATGGAGATGACAAAGATAGCGATGATAGAGATAGAGATGATAGAGAGAGAAAGAGATTAAATAGAGATAGAGATGATAGAGAGAGAGATGATAAAGATAGAAATAATAGAGATAGAGATGATAGAGAAAGAGATAGAGATGATAGAGATAGATGATAGAGAAAGAGATAGAGATGATAGAGATAGAGATGATAGAGAAAGAGATAGAGATGATAGAGAAAGAGATAGAGATGATAGAGAAAGAGATGATAGAGATAGAGATGATAGAGAAAGAGATAGAGATGATAGAGAAAGAGATAGAGATGATAGAGAAAGAGATAGAGATGATAGAGATAGAGAAAGAGAAAGAGATGATGGAGAAAGAGATAGAGTTGATAGAGATGATAGAGAAAGACATAATAGAGAAAGAGATGATAGAGAAAAACATGATAGAGATGATAGTGATAGAGAAGATAGAGATGCTAGAGATAGAGATGATAAAGAGATGATAGAGATAGAGATGATAGAGAAAGAGATAGAGATGATAGAGAAAGAGAGATGATAGAGAAAGAGATGATAGAGATAGAGATGATAGAGATAGAGATGATAGAGAGATGATAAAGATGATAAAGAAAGAGATAGAGATAGAGATGATAGAGAAAGACATGATAGAGATGATAGTGATAGAGAAGATAGAGATGATAGAGATGATAAAGAGATGAAAGAAAGATAGAAATGATAGAGATGATAGAGAAAGATAGAGATGATAGAGAAAGAGATAGAGATGATAGAGATAGAGATGATAGATATAGAGACGATAGAGAAAGAGAGAAAGAGATGATAGAGAAAGAGATGATAGAGATAGAGATGATAGAGAAAGAGATGATAGAGATAGAGATAGAGATGAAAGAGAGATGATAGAGATAGAGATGAAAGAGATAGAAATAATAGAGATAGAGATGATAGAGATAGAGATGATAGAGATAGAGATGATAGGGAAAGAGATAGAGATTATAGAGAAAGAGATGATAGAGAGAGAGATGATAGAGAAAGAGATAGAGATGATAGAGATAATAGATATAGAGATGATAAAGACATGATAGAGATGATAGTGATAGAGAAGATAGACATGATAGAGTAAGAGATAGAGATGATAGAGAAAGAGATAGAGGTGATAGAGATGATAGAGACGATAGAGATGATAGAGATAGAGATGATAGAGAAAGATGATAGAGATGATAGAGATAGATATGATAGAGAAAGAGATGATAGAGATAGAGATGATAGAGAAAGAGATAGAGATGATAGAGATAGAGATGAAAGAGAGATGATAGAGATGATCGAGATAGAAATAATAGAGATAGAGATGATAGAGATAGAGATGATAGAAAAAGAGAGATTATAGAGAAAGAGATGATAGAGATAGAGAGAGATGATAGAGAAAGAGATGGAGATGATAGAGAAAGAGATAGAGATGATAAAAATAGAGATGATAGAGAAAGAGAGAGAAAGATGATAGAGATAGAGATGATAGAGAAAGAGATAGAGATGATAGAGATAGAGATAGAAATGATAGAGATGATAGAGATGGAGATGATAGTGATAGAGATGATAGAGAAAGAGAGAGAAAGAGATGATAGAGAAAGAGATGATAGAGAGATGATAGAGAAAGTGATGATAGAGATAGAGATGATAGAGATGATAGAGATGATAGAGATGATAGAGATGATAGAGAAAGAGATGATAGAGATAGAGATGATAGAGATAGAGATGATAGAGAAAGAGATGATAGAGAGAGATGATAGAGATAGAGATGATAGAGAAAGAGATAGAGATGATAGAGATAGAGATGATAGATATAGAGACGATAGAGAAAGAGAGAAAGAGATGATAGAGAAAGAGATGATAGAGATAGAGATGATAGAGAAAGAGATGATAGAGATGATAGAGATGATAGAGATAGAGATGAAAGAGAGATGATAGAGATAGAGATGAAAGAGATAGAAATAATAGAGATAGAGATGATAGAGATAGAGATGATAGAGATAGAGATGATAGGGAAAGAGATAGAGATTATAGAGAAAGAGATGATTGAGAGAGAGATGATAGAGAAAGAGATAGAGATGATAGAGATAATAGATATAGAGATGATAGAGAAAGACATGATAGAGATGATAGTGATAGAGAAGATAGACATGATAGAGTAAGAGATAGAGATGATAGAGAAAGAGATAGAGGTGATAGAGATGATAGAGACGATAGAGATGATAGAGATAGAGATGATAGAGAAAGAGATGATAGAGATGATAGAGATAGATATGATAGAGAAAGAGATGATAGAGATAGAGATGATAGAGAAAGAGATAGAGATGATAGAGATAGAGATGAAAGAGAGATGATAGAGATGATCGAGATAGAAATAATAGAGATAGAGATGATAGAGATGATAGAAAAAGAGAGAGATTATAGAGAAAGAGATGATAGAGATAGAGAGAGATGATAGAGAAAGAGATGGAGATGATAGAGAAAGAGATAGAGATGATAGAAATGATAGAGAAAGAGAGAGAAAGATGATAGAGAGACAGATGATAGAGATAGAGATGATAGAGAAAGAGATAGAGATGATAGAGATAGAGATAGAAATGATAGAGATGATAGAGATGGAGATGATAGAGATAGAGATGATAGAGAAAGAGATGATAGAGAAAGAGATGATAGAGAGAGATGATAGAGATAGAGATGATAGAGAAAGATGATAGAGATAGAGATGATAGAGATAGAGATGATAGAAATAGATAGAGATGATAGAGAAAGAGATGATAGAGATAGAGATGATAGAGATAGAGATGATAGAGAAAGAGATGATAGAAAGAGATGATAGAGATAGAGATGATAGAAATAGATAGAGATGATAGAGATGATAGAGAAAGAGATGATAGAGATAGAGATGATAGAGATAGAGATGATAGAGAAAGAGATGATAGATAGAGATGATAGAGAAAGAGATGATAGAGAAAGAGATAGAGATGATGGAGAAAGAGATAGAGTTGATAGAGATGATAGAGATAGAGATGGTAGAGAAAGAGATAGAGATTATAGAGATAGAGAGAGATGATAGAGAAAGAGATAGAGATGATAGAGAAAGAGAGAGAAAGATGATAGAGAAAGAGATGATAGAGATAGAGATGATAGAGAAAGAGATAAAGATGATAGAGATAGAGATTATAGAGATAGAGAAAGATAGAAATGATAGACATAGAGATGATAGAGATGATAAAGAGAGAGAAAGATGATAGAGAAAGATGATAGAGAGAGATGATAGAGATAGAGATGATAGAGAAAGAGATGATAGAGAAAGAGATGATAGAGAAAGAGATAGAGATGATAGAGATAGAGATGATAGAGAAAGAGAGAGAAAGAGATAGAGAAAGAGATGATAGAGAGATGATAGAGATAGAGATGATAGAGATAGAGATGATAGAGAAAGAGATGATAGAGAAAGATGATAGAGATAGAGATGATAGAGAAAGATGGAGATGATAGCGATGATAGAGAAAGAGATAGAGAGATGATCGAGATAGAGATGAAAGAGAAAGAGATAGAGATAATAGAGAAAGAGATAGAGATGATAGAGATAGAGATGATAGAGAAAGAGATGATAGAGAAAGAGATAGAGATGATAGAGAAAGAGATGATAGAGAAAGAGATAGAGATAGAGATGATAGAGACAGATGATAGAGAGAGATGATAGAGATAGAGATGATAGAGATATAGAGATGATAGAGAGAGATAGAGAGAGATAGAGAAAGAGATAGAAATGATAGAGAAAGAGATGATAGAGATAGAGATTATAGATAGAGATGATAAAGATAATAGAGATGATAGAGAGAGAGATGATCGAGAAAGAGAGATAATAGAGAAAGATGATAGAGAAAGAGATAGATGATAGAGATGATAGAGAAAGAGATAGAGATGATAGAGATAGAGATGATAGAGAAAGAGAGATGATAGAGAAAGAGATGATAGAGATAGAGATGATAGAGATAGAGATGATAGAGAAAGAGATAGAGATGATAGAGAGATGATAGAGATAGAGATGATAGAGAAAGATAGAGATGATAGAGAAAGAGATAGAGATGATAGAGAAAGAGAGATGATAGATAAAGAGATGATAGAGATAGAGATGATAGAGATAGAGATGATGGAGAAAGAGATAGAGTTGATAGAGATGAAAGAGAAAGAGATAGAAATGATAGAGATAGAGATGATAGAGATAGAGATAGAGAAAGAGATAGAGATGATAGAGAAAGACATGATAGAGATGATAGTGATAGAGATGATAGAGTAAGATAGAGATTATAGAGATGATAAAGATAGAGATGATAGAGATAGAGATGAAAGAGAAAGATAGAAATGATAGAGATGATAGAGAAAGATAGAGATGATAGAGAAAGAGATGAAAGAGAAAGAGATAGAGATGATAAAGATAGAGGTGATAGAGAAAGATATAGAGATAGAGATGATAGAGATAAAGAGAGATGATAGAGAAAGAGATAGAGATGATAGAGAAAGAGAGAGAAAGATGATAGAGAAAGAGATGATAGAGATAGAGATGATAGAGATGATAGAGAAAGAGATAGAGATTATAGAGATAGAGAAAGACAGAAATGATAGAGATAGAGATGATAGAGAAAGAGAGAGAAAGATGATAGAGAAAGAGATGATAGAGAAAGATGATAGAGATGATAGAGATAGAGATGATAGAGAAAGAGATAGAGAAAGAGATGATAGAGAAAGAGATGATAGAGAAAGATAGAGATGATAGAGAAAGAGATAGAAATAATAGAGATAGAGAAGATAGTGATAGAGATAATAGAGAAAGAGATAGAGATGATAGAGATAGAGATGATAGAGAAAGAGATGATAGAGAAAGAGATAGAGATGATAGAGAAAGAGATGATAGAGAAAGAGAGAGATAGAGATGATAGAGACAGAGATGATAGAGATGATAGAGAGATAGAGATGATAGAGAGAGATAGAGATGATAGAGAAAGAGTTAGAAATGATAGAGAAAGAGATGATAGAGATAGAGATTATAGATAGAGATGATAAAGATAATAGAGATGATAGAGAGAGGTGATCGAGAAAGAGAAATGATAGAGATGATAGAGAAAGAGATAGAGATGATAGAGATAGAGATGATAGAGAAAGAGAGATGATAGAGAAAGAGATGATAGAGATAGAGATGATAGAGAAAGAGATAGAGATGATAGTGAAAGAGATAGAGATGATAGAGAAAGAGATGATAGAGATGATAGAGAAAGAGATGATAGAGATGATAGAGATAGAGATGATGGAGAAAGAGATAGAGTTGATAGAGATAGAGATGAAAGAGAAAGAGATAGAAATGATAGAGATAGAGATGATAGAGATAGAGATGATAGAGAAAGACATGATAGAGATGATAGAGATAGAGATGATAGAGAAAGACATGATAGAGATGATAGTGATAGAGATGATAGAGTAAGATAGAGATGATAGAGATGATAAAGATAGAGATGATAGAGATGAAAGAGAAAGAGATAGAGATGATAGAGAAAGAGATGATAGAGATGATAGAGATAGAGATGATAGAGAAAGAGATAGAGATGATAGAGATAGAGATGATAGAGAAAGATATAGAGATAGAGATGATAGAGAAAGATGATAGAGAAAGAGATGATAGAGATGATAGAGATAGAGATGATAGAGAAAGATGATAGAGATAGAGATGATAGAGAAAGAGATAGAGATGATAGAGATAGAGATGATAGAGAAAGATATAGAGATAGAGATGATAGAGATAAAGATGGTAGAGAAAGATGATAGAGAAAGAGATGATAAAGATGATAGAGATAGAGATGATAGAGAAAGATATAGAGATAGAGATGATAGAGAAAGAGATGATAGAGAAAGATGATAGAGATAGAGATGATAGAGAAAGAGATAGAGATGATAGAGATAGAGATGATAGAGAAAGATATAGAGATAGAGATGATAGAGATAGAGATGATAGAGAAAGATGATAGAGAAAGAGATGATAGAGATGATAGAGATAGAGATGATAGAGAAAGATGATAGAGATAGAGATGATAGAGATAGAGATGAAAGAGAGATGATAGAGATAGAGATGATCGAGATAGAGATGAAAGAGATAGAAATAATAGAGATAGAGATGATAGAGATAGAGATGATAGGGAAAGAGATAGAGATTATAGAGAAAGAGATGATAGAGATAGAGAGAGAGATGATAGAGAAAGAGATAGAGATGATAGAAAAAGAGATAGAGATGATAGAGAAAGACATGATAGAGATGATAGTGATAGAGAAGATAGAGATGATAGAGTAAGAGATAGAGATGATAGAGATAGAGATGATAAAGATAGAGATGATAGAGATAGAGATGAAAGAGAAAGAGATAGAGATGAAAAAGATAGAAATAATAGAGAAAGAGATAGAGATGATAGAGAAAGAGATAGAGATGATAAAGAGATAGAGATGAAAGAGATAGATAGAGATGATAGAATTAGAGATGATAGAGATGATAGAGAAAGAGATAGAGATGAAAGAGATAGATGATAGAGATGAAAGAAATAGAGATGATAGAGATAGAGATGATAGAGATGGAGATGATAAAGATAGCGATGATAGAGATAGAGATGATAGAGAAAGAGATAATAGAGATAGAGATGATAGAGAGAGAGATGATAAAGATAGAAATGATAGAGATAGAGATGATAGAGAAAGAGATAGAGATGATAGAGAAAGAGATAGAGATGATAGAGATAGATGATAGAGAAAGAGATAGAGATGATAGAGATAGAGATGATAGAGAAAGAGATAGAGATGATAGAGATGATAGAGAAAGAGATGATAGAGATAGAGATGATAGAGAAAGAGATAGAGATGATAGAGAAAGAGATAGAGATGATAGAGAAAGAGATAGAGATGATAGAGATAGAGAGAGAGAAAGAGATGATGGAGAAAGAGATAGAGTTGATAGAGATAGAGATGATAGAGAAAGACATGATAGAGATAGAGATGATAGAGAAAGACATGATAGAGATGATAGTGATAGAGAAGATAGAGATGATAGAGATAGAGATGATAAAGAGATGATAGAGATAGAGATGAAAGAGAAAGATAGAAATGATAGAGATGATAGAGAAAGAGATAGAGATGATAGAGAAAGAGATAGAGATGATAGAGATAGAGATGATAGAGAAAGAGATAGAGATAATAGAGAAAGAATTAGAGATGATAGAGATAGAGATGATAGAGAGAGATGATAGAGATAGAGATGATAGAGATATAGAGATGATAGAGAGAGATAGAGAGAGATAGAGATGATAGAGAAATGATAGAGAGAGAGACGATAGAGATAGAGATTATAGATAGAGATGATAAAGATAATAGAGATGATAGAGAGAGATGATCGAGAAAGAGAGATAATTGAGAAAGATGATAGAGAAAGAGATAGATGATAGAGATGATAGAGAAAGAGATAGAGATGATAGAGATAGAGATGATAGAGAAAGAGAGATGATAGAGAAAGAGATGATAGAGATAGAGATGATAGAGATAGAGATGATAGAGAAAGAGATAGAGATGATAGAGAGATGATAGAGATAGAGATGATAGAGAAAGAGATAGAGATGATAGAGAAAGAGATAGAGATGATAGAGATGATAGAGAAAGAGAGATGATAGAGAAAGAGATGATAGAGATAGAGATGATAGAGATAGAGATGATGGAGAAAGAGATAGAGTTGATAGAGATGAAAGAGAAAGAGAAAGAAATGATAGAGATAGAGATGATAGAGATAGAGATGATAGAGAAAGAGATAGAGATGATAGAGAAAGACATGATAGAGATGATAGTGATAGAGATGATAGAGTAAGATAGAGATGATAAAGATAGAGATGATAGAGATAGAGATGAAAGAGAAAGATAGAAATGATAGAGATGATAGAGAAAGAGATAGAGATGATAGAGAAAGAGATGATAGAGAAAGAGATAGAGATGATAGAGATAGAGATGATAGAGAAAGATATAGAGATAGAGATGATAGAGATAGAGATAGAGATTATAGAGATAGAGAGAGATGATAGAGAAAGAGATAGAGATGATAGAGAAAGAGAGAGAAAGATGATAGAGAAAGAGATGATAGAGATAGAGATGATAGAGATGATAGAGAAAGAGATTATAAAGATAGAGAAAGATAGAAATGATAGAGATAGAGATGATAGAGAAAGAGAGAGAAAGATGATAGAGAAAGATGATAGAGATGATAGAGATAGAGATGATAGAGAAAGAGATAGAGAAAGAGATGATAGAGAGATGATAGAGATAGAGATGATAGAGAAAGAGATGATAGAGATAGAGATGATAGAGAAAGATAGAGATGATAGAGAAAGAGATAGAAATAATAGAGATAGAGAAGATAGAGATAGAGATAATAGAGAAAGAGATAGAGATGATAGAGATAGAGATGATAGATAAAGAGATGATAGAGAAAGAGATAGAGATGATAGAGAAAGAGATGATAGAGAAAGAGAGAGATAGAGATGATAGAGACAGAGATGATAGAGATAGAGATGATAGAGATGATAGAGAGAGATAGAGATGATAGAGAAAGAGTTAGAAATGATAGAGAAAGAGATGATAGAGATGATAGAGATAGAGATTATAGATAGAGATGATAAAGATAATAGAGATGATAGAGAGAGATGATCGAGAAAGAGAGATGATAGAGATGATAGAGAAAGAGATAGAAATAATAGAGATAGAGAAGATAGAGATAATAGAGAAAGAGATAGAGATGATAGAGATAGAGATGATAGAGAAAGAGATAGAGATGATAGAGAAAGAGATGATAGAGAAAGAGAGAGATAGAGATGATAGAGACAGAGATGATAGAGATAGAGATGATAGAGATGATAGAGAGAGATAGAGATGATAGAGAAAGAGTTAGAAATGATAGAGAAAGAGATGATAGAGATGATAGAGATAGAGATTATAGATAGAGATGATAAAGATAATAGAGATGATAGAGAGAGATGATCGAGAAAGAGAGATGATAGAGATGATAGAGAAAGAGATAGAGATGATAGAGATAGAGATGATAGAGAAAGAGAGATGATAGAGAAAGAGATGATAGAGATAGAGATGATAGAGAAAGAGATAGAGATGATAGAGAAAGAGATAGAGATGATAGAGAAAGAGATGATAGAGATGATAGAGATGATGGAGAAAGAGATAGAGTTGATAGAGATAGAGATGAAAGAGAAAGACATAGAAATGATAGAGATAGAGATGATAGAGATAGAGATGATAGAGAAAGACATGATAGAGATGATAGAGATAGAGATGATAGAGAAAGACATGATAGAGATGATAGTGATAGAGATGATAGAGTAAGATAGAGATGATAGAGATGATAGAGATGATAGAGATGAAAGAGAAAGAGATAGAGATGTTAGAGAAAGAGATGATAGAGATAGAGATGATAGAGATAGAGATGATAGAGAAAGATATAGAGATAGAGATGATAGAGAAAGAGATGATAGAGAAAGATGATAGAGATAGAGATGATAGAGAAAGAGATGATAGAGATAGAGATGATAGAGAAAGATATAGAGATAGAGATGATAGAGATAGAGATGATAGAGAAAGATGATAGAGAAAGAGATGATAGAGATGATAGAGATAGAGATGATAGAGATAGAGATGATAGAGATAGAGATGAAAGAGAGATGATAGAGATAGAGATGATCGAGATAGAGATGAAAGAGATATAAATAATAGAGATAGAGATGATAGAGATAGAGATGATAGAGATAGAGATGATAGGGAAATTGAGAGATTATAGAGAAAGAGATGATAGAGATAGAGAGAGAGATGATAGAGAAAGAGATAGAGATGATAGAGAAAGAGATAGAGATGATAGAGAAAGACATGATAGAGATGATAGTGATAGAGAAGATAGAGATGATAGAGTAAGAGATAGAGATGATAGAGATAGAGATGATAAAGATAGAGATGATAGCGATAGAGATGAAAGAGAAAGAGATGAAAGAGAGAGATAGAGATGATAGAATTAGAGATGATAGAGATGATAGAGAAAGAGATAGAGATGAAAGAGATAGATGATAGAGATAGAGATGAAAGAAATAGAGATGATAGAGATAGAGATGATAGAGATGGAGATGATAAAGATAGCGATGATAGAGATAGAGATGATAGAGAGAGAAAGAGATAATAGAGAAAGAGATGATAGAGAGAGAGATGATAAAGATAGAAATGATAGAGATAGAGATGATAGAGAAAGAGATAGAGAAAGAGATAGAGATGATAGAGAAAGAGATAGAGATGGTAGAGATAGATGATAGAGAAAGAGATAGAGATGATAGAGATAGAGATGATAGAGAAAGAGATAGAGATGATAGAGAAAGAGATAGAGATGATAGAGAAAGAGATGATAGAGATAGAGATGATAGAGAAAGAGATAGAGATGATAGAGAAAGAGATAGAGATGATAGAGATAGAGAAAGAGAAAGAGATGATGGAGAAAGAGATAGAGTTGATAGAGATAGAGATGATAGAGAAAGACATGATAGAGATAGAGATGATAGAGAAAGACATGATAGAGATGATAGTGATAGAGAAGATAGAGATGATAGAGATAGAGATGATAAAGAGATGATAGAGATAGAGATGAAAGAGAAAGATAGAAATGATAGAGATGATAGAGAAAGAGATAGAGATGATAGAGAAAGAGATAGAGATGATAGAGATAGAGATGAAAGAGAAAGAGATAGAGATATAAATAATAGAGATAGAGATGATAGAGATAGAGATGATAGAGAAAGAGATGATAGAGAAAGAGATAGAGATGATAGAGAAAGAGATAGAGATGATGGAGACAGAGATGATAGAGAGAGATGATAGAGATAGAGATGATAGAGATATAGAGATGATAGAGAGAGATAGAGATGATAGAGAAAGAGATAGAAATGATAGAGAAAGAGATGATAGAGATAGAGATTATAGATAGAGATGATAAAGATAATAGAGATGATAGAGAGAGAGATGATCGAGAAAGAGAGATAATAGAGAAAGATGATAGAGAAAGAGATAGATGATAGAGATGATAGAGAAAGAGATAGAGATGATAGATAAAGAGATAGAGATGATAGAGAAAGATAGATGATAGAGAAAGAGATGATAGAGATAGAGATGATAGAGATAGAGATGATAGAGAAAGAGATAGAGATGATAGAGAGATGATAGAGATAGAGATGATAGAGAAAGAGATAGAGATGATAGAGAAAGAGATAGAGATGATAGAGAAAAAGAGATGATAGAGAAAGAGATGATAGAAATAGAGATGATATAGATAGAGATGATGGAGAAAGAGATAGAGTTGATAGAGATGAAAGAGAAAGAGATAGAAATGATAGAGATAGAGATGATAGAGATAGAGATGATAGAGAAAGAGATAGAGATGATAGAGAAAGACATGATAGAGATGATAGTGATAGAGATGATAGAGTAAGATAGAGATGATAGAGATGATAAAGATAGAGATGATAGAGATAGAGATGAAAGAGAAAGATAGAAATGATAGAGATGATAGAGAAAGAGATAGAGATGATAGAGAAAGAGATGATAGAGAAAGAGATAGAGATGATAGAGATAGAGATGATAGAGAAAGATATAGAGATAGAGATGATAGAGATAGAGATAGAGATTATAGAGATAGAGATGATAGAGAAAGAGATAGAGATGATAGAGAAAGAGAGAGAAAGATGATAGAGAAAGAGATGATAGTGATAGAGATGATAGAGATGATAGAGAAAGAGATAGAGATAGAGATTATAGAGATAGAGAAAGATAGAAATGATAGAGATAGAGATGATAGAGAAAGAGAGAAAGATGATAGAGAAAGAGATGATAGAGAAAGATGATAGAGATGATAGAGATGATAGAGAAAGAGATAGAGAAAGAGATGATAGAGAGATGATAGAGATAGAGATGATAGAGAAAGAGATGATAGAGATAGAGATGATAGAGAAAGATAGAGATGATAGAGAAAGAGATAGAAATAATAGAGATAGAGAAGATAGAGATAGAGATAATAGAGAAAGAGATAGAGATGATAGAGATAGAGATGATAGAGAAAGAGAGAGAAAGATGATAGAGATAGAGATGATAGAGAAAGAGATAGAGATGATAGAGATAGAGATAGAAATGATAGAGATGATAGAGATGGAGATGATAGTGATAGAGATGATAGAGAAAGAGAGAGAAAGAGATGATAGAGAAAGAGATGATAGAGAGATGATAGAGAAAGTGATGATAGAGATAGAGATGATAGAGATAGAGATGATAGAGATGATAGAGATGATAGAGATGATAGAGAAAGAGATGATAGAGATAGAGATGATAGAGATAGAGATGATAGAGAAAGAGATGATAGAGAGAGATGATAGAGATAGAGATGATAGAGAAAGAGATAGAGATGATAGAGATAGAGATGATAGATATAGAGACGATAGAGAAAGAGAGAAAGAGATGATAGAGAAAGAGATGATAGAGATAGAGATGATAGAGAAAGAGATGATAGAGATGATAGAGATGATAGAGATAGAGATGAAAGAGAGATGATAGAGATAGAGATGAAAGAGATAGAAATAATAGAGATAGAGATGATAGAGATAGAGATGATAGAGATAGAGATGATAGGGAAAGAGATAGAGATTATAGAGAAAGAGATGATTGAGAGAGATGATAGAGAAAGAGATAGAGATGATAGAGATAATAGATATAGAGATGATAGAGAAAGACATGATAGAGATGATAGTGATAGAGAAGATAGACATGATAGAGTAAGAGATAGAGATGATAGAGAAAGAGATAGAGGTGATAGAGATGATAGAGACGATAGAGATGATAGAGATAGAGATGATAGAGAAAGAGATGATAGAGATGATAGAGATAGATATGATAGAGAAAGAGATGATAGAGATAGAGATGATAGAGAAAGAGATAGAGATGATAGAGATAGAGATGAAAGAGAGATGATAGAGATGATCGAGATAGAAATAATAGAGATAGAGATGATAGAGATGATAGAAAAAGAGAGAGATTATAGAGAAAGAGATGATAGAGATAGAGAGAGATGATAGAGAAAGAGATGGAGATGATAGAGAAAGAGATAGAGATGATAGAAATGATAGAGAAAGAGAGAGAAAGATGATAGAGAGACAGATGATAGAGATAGAGATGATAGAGAAAGAGATAGAGATGATAGAGATAGAGATAGAAATGATAGAGATGATAGAGATGGAGATGATAGAGATAGAGATGATAGAGAAAGAGATGATAGAGAAAGAGATGATAGAGAGAGATGATAGAGATAGAGATGATAGAGAAAGATGATAGAGATAGAGATGATAGAGATAGAGATGATAGAAATAGATAGAGATGATAGAGAAAGAGATGATAGAGATAGAGATGATAGAGATAGAGATGATAGAGAAAGAGATGATAGAAAGAGATGATAGAGATAGAGATGATAGAAATAGATAGAGATGATAGAGATGATAGAGATGATAGAGAAAGAGATGATAGAGATAGAGATGATAGAGATAGAGATGATAGAGAAAGAGATGATAGATAGAGATGATAGAGAAAGAGATGATAGAGAAAGAGATAGAGATGATGGAGAAAGAGATAGAGTTGATAGAGATGATAGAGATAGAGATGGTAGAGAAAGAGATAGAGATTATAGAGATAGAGAGAGATGATAGAGAAAGAGATAGAGATGATAGAGAAAGAGAGAGAAAGATGATAGAGAAAGAGATGATAGAGATAGAGATGATAGAGAAAGAGATAAAGATGATAGAGATAGAGATTATAGAGATAGAGAAAGATAGAAATGACAGACATAGAGATGATAGAGATGATAAAGAGAGAGAAAGATGATAGAGAAAGATGATAGAGAGAGATGATAGAGATAGAGATGATAGAGAAAGGGATGATAGAGAAAGAGATGATAGAGAAAGAGATAGAGATGATAGAGATAGAGATGATAGAGAAAGAGAGAGAAAGAGATAGAGAAAGAGATGATAGAGAGATGATAGAGATAGAGATGATAGAGATAGAGATGATAGAGAAAGAGATGATAGAGAAAGATGATAGAGATAGAGATGATAGAGAAAGATGGAGATGATAGCGATGATAGAGAAAGAGATAGAGAGATGATCGAGATAGAGATGAAAGAGAAAGAGATAGAGATAATAGAGAAAGAGATAGAGATGATAGAGATAGAGATGATAGAGAAAGAGATGATAGAGAAAGAGATAGAGATGATAGAGAAAGAGATGATAGAGAAAGAGATAGAGATAGAGATGATAGAGACAGATGATAGAGAGAGATGATAGAGATAGAGATGATAGAGATATAGAGATGATAGAGAGAGATAGAGAGAGATAGAGAAAGAGATAGAAATGATAGAGAAAGAGATGATAGAGATAGAGATTATAGATAGAGATGATAAAGATAATAGAGATGATAGAGAGAGAGATGATCGAGAAAGAGAGATAATAGAGAAAGATGATAGAGAAAGAGATAGATGATAGAGATGATAGAGAAAGAGATAGAGATGATAGAGATAGAGATGATAGAGAAAGAGCGATGATAGAGAAAGAGATGATAGAGATAGAGATGATAGAGATAGAGATGATAGAGAAAGAGATAGAGATGATAGAGAGATGATAGAGATAGAGATGATAGAGAAAGATAGAGATGATAGAGAAAGAGATAGAGATGATAGAGAAAGAGAGATGATAGATAAAGAGATGATAGAGATAGAGATGATAGAGATAGAGATGATGGAGAAAGAGATAGAGTTGATAGAGATGAAAGAGAAAGAGATAGAAATGATAGATATAAAGATGATAGAGATAGAGATAGAGAAAGAGATAGAGATGATAGAGAAAGACATGATAGAGATGATAGTGATAGAGATGATAGAGTAAGATAGAGATTATAGAGATGATAAAGATAGAGATGATAGAGATAGAGATGAAAGAGAAAGATAGAAATGATAGAGATGATAGAGAAAGATAGAGATGATAGAGAAAGAGATGATAGAGAAAGAGATAGAGATGATAAAGATAGAGATGATAGAGAAAGATATAGAGATAGAGATGATAGAGATAGAGAGAGATGATAGAGAAAGAGATAGAGATGATAGAGAAAGAGAGAGAAAGATGATAGAGAAAGAGATGATAGAGATAGAGATGATAGAGATGATAGAGAAAGAGATAGAGATTATAGAGATAGAGAAAGACAGAAATGATAGAGATAGAGATGATAGAGAAAGAGAGAGAAAGACGATAGAGAAAGAGATGATAGAGAAAGATGATAGAGATGATAGAGATAGAGATGATAGAGAAAGAGAAAGAGAAAGAGATGATAGAGAAAGAGATGATAGAGAAAGATAGAGATGATAGAGAAAGAGATAGAAATAATAGAGATAGAGAAGATAGTGATAGAGATAATAGAGAAAGAGATAGAGATGATAGAGATAGAGATGATAGAGAAAGAGATGATAGAGAAAGAGATAGAGATGATAGAGAAAGAGATGATAGAGAAAGAGAGAGATAGAGATGATAGAGACAGAGATGATAGAGATGATAGAGAGATAGAGATGATAGAGAGAGATAGAGATGATAGAGAAAGAGTTAGAAATGATAGAGAAAGAGATGATAGAGATAGAGATTATAGATAGAGATGATAAAGATAATAGAGATGATAGAGAGAGGTGATCGAGAAAGAGAAATGATAGAGATGATAGAGAAAGAGATAGAGATGATAGAGATAGAGATGATAGAGAAAGAGAGATGATAGAGAAAGAGATGATAGAGATAGAGATGATAGAGAAAGAGAAAGAGATGATAGTGAAAGAGATAGAGATGATAGAGAAAGAGATGATAGAGATGATAGAGAAAGAGATGATAGAGATGATAGAGATAGAGATGATGGAGAAAGAGATAGAGTTGATAGAGATAGAGATGAAAGAGAAAGAGATAGAAATGATAGAGATAGAGATGATAGAGATAGAGATGATAGAGAAAGACATGATAGAGATGATAGTGATAGAGATGATAGAGTAAGATAGAGATGATAGAGATGATAAAGATAGAGATGATAGAGATGAAAGAGAAAGAGATAGAGATGATAGAGAAAGAGATGATAGAGATGATAGAGATAGAGATGATAGAGAAAGAGATAGAGATGATAGAGATAGAGATGATAGAGAAAGATATAGAGATAGAGATGATAGAGAAAGATGATAGAGAAAGAGATGATAGAGATGATAGAGATAGAGATGATAGAGAAAGATGATAGAGATAGAGATGATAGAGAAAGAGATAGAGATGATAGAGATAGAGATGATAGAGAAAGATATAGAGATAGAGATGATAGAGATAAAGATGGTAGAGAAAGATGATAGAGAAAGAGATGATAAAGATGATAGAGATAGAGATGATAGAGAAAGATATAGAGATAGAGATGATAGAGAAAGAGATGATAGAGAAAGATGATAGAGATAGAGATGATAGAGAAAGAGATAGAGATGATAGAGATAGAGATGATAGAGAAAGATATAGAGATAGAGATGATAGAGATAGAGATGATAGAGAAAGATGATAGAGAAAGAGATGATAGAGATGATAGAGATAGAGATGATAGAGAAAGATGATAGAGATAGAGATGATAGAGATAGAGATGAAAGAGAGATGATAGAGATAGAGATGATCGAGATAGAGATGAAAGAGATAGAAATAATAGAGATAGAGATGATAGAGATAGAGATGATAGGGAAAGAGATAGAGATTATAGAGAAAGAGATGATAGAGATAGAGAGAGAGATGATAGAGAAAGAGATAGAGATGATAGAAAAAGAGATAGAGATGATAGAGAAAGACATGATAGAGATGATAGTGATAGAGAAGATAGAGATGATAGAGTAAGAGATAGAGATGATAGAGATAGAGATGATAAAGATAGAGATGATAGAGATAGAGATGAAAGAGAAAGAGATAGAGATGAAAAAGATAGAAATAATAGAGAAAGAGATAGAGATGATAGAGAAAGAGATAGAGATGATAAAGAGATAGAGATGAAAGAGAGAGATAGAGATGATAGAATTAGAGATGATAGAGATGATAGAGAAAGAGATAGAGATGAAAGAGATAGATGATAGAGATGAAAGAAATAGAGATGATAGAGATAGAGATGATAGAGATGGAGATGATAAAGATAGCGATGATAGAGATAGAGATGATAGAGAAAGAGATAATAGAGATAGAGATGATAGAGAGAGAGATGATAAAGATAGAAATGATAGAGATAGAGATGATAGAGAAAGAGATAGAGATGATAGAGAAAGAGATAGAGATGATAGAGAGAGATGATAGAGATAGAGATGATAGAGATATAGAGATGATAGAGAGAGATAGAGATGATAGAGAAAGAGATAGAAATGATAGAGAAAGAGATGATAGAGATAGAGATTATAGATAGAGATGATAAAGATAATAGAGATGATAGAGAGAGAGATGATCGAGAAAGAGAGATAATAGAGAAAGATGATAGAGAAAGAGATAGATGATAGAGATGATAGAGAAAGAGATAGAGATGATAGATAAAGAGATAGAGATGATAGAGAAAGATAGATGATAGAGAAAGAGATGATAGAGATAGAGATGATAGAGATAGAGATGATAGAGAAAGAGATAGAGATGATAGAGAGATGATAGAGATAGAGATGATAGAGAAAGAGATAGAGATGATAGAGAAAGAGATAGAGATGATAGAGAAAAAGAGATGATAGAGAAAGAGATGATAGAAATAGAGATGATATAGATAGAGATGATGGAGAAAGAGATAGAGTTGATAGAGATGAAAGAGAAAGAGATAGAAATGATAGAGATAGAGATGATAGAGATAGAGATGATAGAGAAAGAGATAGAGATGATAGAGAAAGACATGATAGAGATGATAGTGATAGAGATGATAGAGTAAGATAGAGATGATAGAGATGATAAAGATAGAGATGATAGAGATAGAGATGAAAGAGAAAGATAGAAATGATAGAGATGATAGAGAAAGAGATAGAGATGATAGAGAAAGAGATGATAGAGAAAGAGATAGAGATGATAGAGATAGAGATGATAGAGAAAGATATAGAGATAGAGATGATAGAGATAGAGATAGAGATTATAGAGATAGAGATGATAGAGAAAGAGATAGAGATGATAGAGAAAGAGAGAGAAAGATGATAGAGAAAGAGATGATAGTGATAGAGATGATAGAGATGATAGAGAAAGAGATAGAGATAGAGATTATAGAGATAGAGAAAGATAGAAATGATAGAGATAGAGATGATAGAGAAAGAGAGAAAGATGATAGAGAAAGAGATGATAGAGAAAGATGATAGAGATGATAGAGATGATAGAGAAAGAGATAGAGAAAGAGATGATAGAGAGATGATAGAGATAGAGATGATAGAGAAAGAGATGATAGAGATAGAGATGATAGAGAAAGATAGAGATGATAGAGAAAGAGATAGAAATAATAGAGATAGAGAAGATAGAGATAGAGATAATAGAGAAAGAGATAGAGATGATAGAGATAGAGATGATAGAGAAAGAGAGAGAAAGATGATAGAGATAGAGATGATAGAGAAAGAGATAGAGATGATAGAGATAGAGATAGAAATGATAGAGATGATAGAGATGGAGATGATAGTGATAGAGATGATAGAGAAAGAGAGAGAAAGAGATGATAGAGAAAGAGATGATAGAGAGATGATAGAGAAAGTGATGATAGAGATAGAGATGATAGAGATAGAGATGATAGAGATGATAGAGATGATAGAGATGATAGAGAAAGAGATGATAGAGATAGAGATGATAGAGATAGAGATGATAGAGAAAGAGATGATAGAGAGAGATGATAGAGATAGAGATGATAGAGAAAGAGATAGAGATGATAGAGATAGAGATGATAGATATAGAGACGATAGAGAAAGAGAGAAAGAGATGATAGAGAAAGAGATGATAGAGATAGAGATGATAGAGAAAGAGATGATAGAGATGATAGAGATGATAGAGATAGAGATGAAAGAGAGATGATAGAGATAGAGATGAAAGAGATAGAAATAATAGAGATAGAGATGATAGAGATAGAGATGATAGAGATAGAGATGATAGGGAAAGAGATAGAGATTATAGAGAAAGAGATGATTGAGAGAGATGATAGAGAAAGAGATAGAGATGATAGAGATAATAGATATAGAGATGATAGAGAAAGACATGATAGAGATGATAGTGATAGAGAAGATAGACATGATAGAGTAAGAGATAGAGATGATAGAGAAAGAGATAGAGGTGATAGAGATGATAGAGACGATAGAGATGATAGAGATAGAGATGATAGAGAAAGAGATGATAGAGATGATAGAGATAGATATGATAGAGAAAGAGATGATAGAGATAGAGATGATAGAGAAAGAGATAGAGATGATAGAGATAGAGATGAAAGAGAGATGATAGAGATGATCGAGATAGAAATAATAGAGATAGAGATGATAGAGATGATAGAAAAAGAGAGAGATTATAGAGAAAGAGATGATAGAGATAGAGAGAGATGATAGAGAAAGAGATGGAGATGATAGAGAAAGAGATAGAGATGATAGAAATGATAGAGAAAGAGAGAGAAAGATGATAGAGAGACAGATGATAGAGATAGAGATGATAGAGAAAGAGATAGAGATGATAGAGATAGAGATAGAAATGATAGAGATGATAGAGATGGAGATGATAGAGATAGAGATGATAGAGAAAGAGATGATAGAGAAAGAGATGATAGAGAGAGATGATAGAGATAGAGATGATAGAGAAAGATGATAGAGATAGAGATGATAGAGATAGAGATGATAGAAATAGATAGAGATGATAGAGAAAGAGATGATAGAGATAGAGATGATAGAGATAGAGATGATAGAGAAAGAGATGATAGAAAGAGATGATAGAGATAGAGATGATAGAAATAGATAGAGATGATAGAGATGATAGAGATGATAGAGAAAGAGATGATAGAGATAGAGATGATAGAGATAGAGATGATAGAGAAAGAGATGATAGATAGAGATGATAGAGAAAGAGATGATAGAGAAAGAGATAGAGATGATGGAGAAAGAGATAGAGTTGATAGAGATGATAGAGATAGAGATGGTAGAGAAAGAGATAGAGATTATAGAGATAGAGAGAGATGATAGAGAAAGAGATAGAGATGATAGAGAAAGAGAGAGAAAGATGATAGAGAAAGAGATGATAGAGATAGAGATGATAGAGAAAGAGATAAAGATGATAGAGATAGAGATTATAGAGATAGAGAAAGATAGAAATGATAGACATAGAGATGATAGAGATGATAAAGAGAGAGAAAGATGATAGAGAAAGATGATAGAGAGAGATGATAGAGATAGAGATGATAGAGAAAGGGATGATAGAGAAAGAGATGATAGAGAAAGAGATAGAGATGATAGAGATAGAGATGATAGAGAAAGAGAGAGAAAGAGATAGAGAAAGAGATGATAGAGAGATGATAGAGATAGAGATGATAGAGATAGAGATGATAGAGAAAGAGATGATAGAGAAAGATGATAGAGATAGAGATGATAGAGAAAGATGGAGATGATAGCGATGATAGAGAAAGAGATAGAGAGATGATCGAGATAGAGATGAAAGAGAAAGAGATAGAGATAATAGAGAAAGAGATAGAGATGATAGAGATAGAGATGATAGAGAAAGAGATGATAGAGAAAGAGATAGAGATGATAGAGAAAGAGATGATAGAGAAAGAGATAGAGATAGAGATGATAGAGACAGATGATAGAGAGAGATGATAGAGATAGAGATGATAGAGATATAGAGATGATAGAGAGAGATAGAGAGAGATAGAGAAAGAGATAGAAATGATAGAGAAAGAGATGATAGAGATAGAGATTATAGATAGAGATGATAAAGATAATAGAGATGATAGAGAGAGAGATGATCGAGAAAGAGAGATAATAGAGAAAGATGATAGAGAAAGAGATAGATGATAGAGATGATAGAGAAAGAGATAGAGATGATAGAGATAGAGATGATAGAGAAAGAGCGATGATAGAGAAAGAGATGATAGAGATAGAGATGATAGAGATAGAGATGATAGAGAAAGAGATAGAGATGATAGAGAGATGATAGAGATAGAGATGATAGAGAAAGATAGAGATGATAGAGAAAGAGATAGAGATGATAGAGAAAGAGAGATGATAGATAAAGAGATGATAGAGATAGAGATGATAGAGATAGAGATGATGGAGAAAGAGATAGAGTTGATAGAGATGAAAGAGAAAGAGATAGAAATGATAGAGATAAAGATGATAGAGATAGAGATAGAGAAAGAGATAGAGATGATAGAGAAAGACATGATAGAGATGATAGTGATAGAGATGATAGAGTAAGATAGAGATTATAGAGATGATAAAGATAGAGATGATAGAGATAGAGATGAAAGAGAAAGATAGAAATGATAGAGATGATAGAGAAAGATAGAGATGATAGAGAAAGAGATGATAGAGAAAGAGATAGAGATGATAAAGATAGAGATGATAGAGAAAGATATAGAGATAGAGATGATAGAGATAGAGAGAGATGATAGAGAAAGAGATAGAGATGATAGAGAAAGAGAGAGAAAGATGATAGAGAAAGAGATGATAGAGATAGAGATGATAGAGATGATAGAGAAAGAGATAGAGATTATAGAGATAGAGAAAGACAGAAATGATAGAGATAGAGATGATAGAGAAAGAGAGAGAAAGACGATAGAGAAAGAGATGATAGAGAAAGATGATAGAGATGATAGAGATAGAGATGATAGAGAAAGAGAAAGAGAAAGAGATGATAGAGAAAGAGATGATAGAGAAAGATAGAGATGATAGAGAAAGAGATAGAAATAATAGAGATAGAGAAGATAGTGATAGAGATAATAGAGAAAGAGATAGAGATGATAGAGATAGAGATGATAGAGAAAGAGATGATAGAGAAAGAGATAGAGATGATAGAGAAAGAGATGATAGAGAAAGAGAGAGATAGAGATGATAGAGACAGAGATGATAGAGATGATAGAGAGATAGAGATGATAGAGAGAGATAGAGATGATAGAGAAAGAGTTAGAAATGATAGAGAAAGAGATGATAGAGATAGAGATTATAGATAGAGATGATAAAGATAATAGAGATGATAGAGAGAGGTGATCGAGAAAGAGAAATGATAGAGATGATAGAGAAAGAGATAGAGATGATAGAGATAGAGATGATAGAGAAAGAGAGATGATAGAGAAAGAGATGATAGAGATAGAGATGATAGAGAAAGAGAAAGAGATGATAGTGAAAGAGATAGAGATGATAGAGAAAGAGATGATAGAGATGATAGAGAAAGAGATGATAGAGATGATAGAGATAGAGATGATGGAGAAAGAGATAGAGTTGATAGAGATAGAGATGAAAGAGAAAGAGATAGAAATGATAGAGATAGAGATGATAGAGATAGAGATGATAGAGAAAGACATGATAGAGATGATAGTGATAGAGATGATAGAGTAAGATAGAGATGATAGAGATGATAAAGATAGAGATGATAGAGATGAAAGAGAAAGAGATAGAGATGATAGAGAAAGAGATGATAGAGATGATAGAGATAGAGATGATAGAGAAAGAGATAGAGATGATAGAGATAGAGATGATAGAGAAAGATATAGAGATAGAGATGATAGAGAAAGATGATAGAGAAAGAGATGATAGAGATGATAGAGATAGAGATGATAGAGAAAGATGATAGAGATAGAGATGATAGAGAAAGAGATAGAGATGATAGAGATAGAGATGATAGAGAAAGATATAGAGATAGAGATGATAGAGATAAAGATGGTAGAGAAAGATGATAGAGAAAGAGATGATAAAGATGATAGAGATAGAGATGATAGAGAAAGATATAGAGATAGAGATGATAGAGAAAGAGATGATAGAGAAAGATGATAGAGATAGAGATGATAGAGAAAGAGATAGAGATGATAGAGATAGAGATGATAGAGAAAGATATAGAGATAGAGATGATAGAGATAGAGATGATAGAGAAAGATGATAGAGAAAGAGATGATAGAGATGATAGAGATAGAGATGATAGAGAAAGATGATAGAGATAGAGATGATAGAGATAGAGATGAAAGAGAGATGATAGAGATAGAGATGATCGAGATAGAGATGAAAGAGATAGAAATAATAGAGATAGAGATGATAGAGATAGAGATGATAGGGAAAGAGATAGAGATTATAGAGAAAGAGATGATAGAGATAGAGAGAGAGATGATAGAGAAAGAGATAGAGATGATAGAAAAAGAGATAGAGATGATAGAGAAAGACATGATAGAGATGATAGTGATAGAGAAGATAGAGATGATAGAGTAAGAGATAGAGATGATAGAGATAGAGATGATAAAGATAGAGATGATAGAGATAGAGATGAAAGAGAAAGAGATAGAGATGAAAAAGATAGAAATAATAGAGAAAGAGATAGAGATGATAGAGAAAGAGATAGAGATGATAAAGAGATAGAGATGAAAGAGAGAGATAGAGATGATAGAATTAGAGATGATAGAGATGATAGAGAAAGAGATAGAGATGAAAGAGATAGATGATAGAGATGAAAGAAATAGAGATGATAGAGATAGAGATGATAGAGATGGAGATGATAAAGATAGCGATGATAGAGATAGAGATGATAGAGAAAGAGATAATAGAGATAGAGATGATAGAGAGAGAGATGATAAAGATAGAAATGATAGAGATAGAGATGATAGAGAAAGAGATAGAGATGATAGAGAAAGAGATAGAGATGATAGAGATAGATGATAGAGAAAGAGATAGAGATGATAGAGATAGAGATGATAGAGAAAGAGATAGAGATGATAGAGATGATAGAGAAAGAGATGATAGAGATAGAGATGATAGAGAAAGAGATAGAGATGATAGAGAAAGAGATAGAGATGATAGAGAAAGAGATAGAGATGATAGAGATAGAGAGAGAGAAAGAGATGATGGAGAAAGAGATAGAGTTGATAGAGATAGAGATGATAGAGAAAGACATGATAGAGATAGAGATGATAGAGAAAGACATGATAGAGATGATAGTGATAGAGAAGATAGAGATGATAGAGATAGAGATGATAAAGAGATGATAGAGATAGAGATGAAAGAGAAAGATAGAAATGATAGAGATGATAGAGAAAGAGATAGAGATGATAGAGAAAGAGATAGAGATGATAGAGATAGAGATGATAGAGAAAGAGATAGAGATAATAGAGAAAGAATTAGAGATGATAGAGATAGAGATGATAGAGAGAGATGATAGAGATAGAGATGATAGAGATATAGAGATGATAGAGAGAGATAGAGAGAGATAGAGATGATAGAGAAATGATAGAGAGAGAGACGATAGAGATAGAGATTATAGATAGAGATGATAAAGATAATAGAGATGATAGAGAGAGAGATGATCGAGAAAGAGAGATAATTGAGAAAGATGATAGAGAAAGAGATAGATGATAGAGATGATAGAGAAAGAGATAGAGATGATAGAGATAGAGATGATAGAGAAAGAGAGATGATAGAGAAAGAGATGATAGAGATAGAGATGATAGAGATAGAGATGATAGAGAAAGAGATAGAGATGATAGAGAGATGATAGAGATAGAGATGATAGAGAAAGAGATAGAGATGATAGAGAAAGAGATAGAGATGATAGAGATGATAGAGAAAGAGAGATGATAGAGAAAGAGATGATAGAGATAGAGATGATAGAGATAGAGATGATGGAGAAAGAGATAGAGTTGATAGAGATGAAAGAGAAAGAGAAAGAAATGATAGAGATAGAGATGATAGAGATAGAGATGATAGAGAAAGAGATAGAGATGATAGAGAAAGACATGATAGAGATGATAGTGATAGAGATGATAGAGTAAGATAGAGATGATAAAGATAGAGATGATAGAGATAGAGATGAAAGAGAAAGATAGAAATGATAGAGATGATAGAGAAAGAGATAGAGATGATAGAGAAAGAGATGATAGAGAAAGAGATAGAGATGATAGAGATAGAGATGATAGAGAAAGATATAGAGATAGAGATGATAGAGATAGAGATAGAGATTATAGAGATAGAGAGAGATGATAGAGAAAGAGATAGAGATGATAGAGAAAGAGAGAGAAAGATGATAGAGAAAGAGATGATAGAGATAGAGATGATAGAGATGATAGAGAAAGAGATTATAAAGATAGAGAAAGATAGAAATGATAGAGATAGAGATGATAGAGAAAGAGAGAGAAAGATGATAGAGAAAGATGATAGAGATGATAGAGATAGAGATGATAGAGAAAGAGATAGAGAAAGAGATGATAGAGAGATGATAGAGATAGAGATGATAGAGAAAGAGATGATAGAGATAGAGATGATAGAGAAAGATAGAGATGATAGAGAAAGAGATAGAAATAATAGAGATAGAGAAGATAGAGATAGAGATAATAGAGAAAGAGATAGAGATGATAGAGATAGAGATGATAGATAAAGAGATGATAGAGAAAGAGATAGAGATGATAGAGAAAGAGATGATAGAGAAAGAGAGAGATAGAGATGATAGAGACAGAGATGATAGAGATAGAGATGATAGAGATGATAGAGAGAGATAGAGATGATAGAGAAAGAGTTAGAAATGATAGAGAAAGAGATGATAGAGATGATAGAGATAGAGATTATAGATAGAGATGATAAAGATAATAGAGATGATAGAGAGAGATGATCGAGAAAGAGAGATGATAGAGATGATAGAGAAAGAGATAGAAATAATAGAGATAGAGAAGATAGAGATAATAGAGAAAGAGATAGAGATGATAGAGATAGAGATGATAGAGAAAGAGATAGAGATGATAGAGAAAGAGATGATAGAGAAAGAGAGAGATAGAGATGATAGAGACAGAGATGATAGAGATAGAGATGATAGAGATGATAGAGAGAGATAGAGATGATAGAGAAAGAGTTAGAAATGATAGAGAAAGAGATGATAGAGATGATAGAGATGAAAGAGAAAGAGATAGAGATGAAAAAGATAGAAATGATAGAGAAAGAGAGATGATAGAGAAAGAGATAGAGATGATAAAGAGATAGAGATGAAAGAGAGAGATAGAGATGATAGAATTAGAGATGATAGAGATGATAGAGAAAGAGATAGAGATGAAAGAGATAGATGATAGAGATGAAAGAAATAGAGATGATAGAGATAGAGATGATAGAGATGGAGATGACAAAGATAGCGATGATAGAGATAGAGATGATAGAGAGAGAAAGAGATTAAATAGAGATAGAGATGATAGAGAGAGAGAGAGATGATAAAGATAGAAATAATAGAGATAGAGATGATAGAGAAAGAGATAGAGATGATAGAGATAGATGATAGAGAAAGAGATAGAGATGATAGAGATAGAGATGATAGAGAAAGAGATAGAGATGATAGAGAAAGAGATAGAGATGATAGAGAAAGAGATGATAGAGATAGAGATGATAGAGAAAGAGATAGAGATGATAGAGAAAGAGATAGAGATGATAGAGATAGAGAAAGAGAAAGAGATGATGGAGAAAGAGATAGAGTTGATAGAGATGATAGAGAAAGACATAATAGAGAAAGAGATGATAGAGAAAAACATGATAGAGATGATAGTGATAGAGAAGATAGAGATGATAGAGATAGAGATGATAAAGAGATGATAGAGATAGAGATGAAAGAGAAAGATAGAAATGATAGAGATGATAGAGAAAGAGATAGAGATGATAGAGAAAGAGATAGAGATGATAGAGAAAGAGAGATGATAGAGAAAGAGATGATAGAGATAGAGATGATAGAGATAGAGATGATAGAGAGATGATAAAGATGATAGAGAAAGAGATAGAGATAGAGATGATAGAGAAAGACATGATAGAGATGATAGTGATAGAGAAGATAGAGATGATAGAGATGATAAAGAGATGAAAGAAAGATAGAAATGATAGAGATGATAGAGAAAGATAGAGATGATAGAGAAAGAGATAGAGATGATAAAGATAGAGATGATAGATATAGAGACGATAGAGAAAGAGAGAAAGAGATGATAGAGAAAGAGATGATAGAGATAGAGATGATAGAGAAAGAGATGATAGAGATAGAGATAGAGATGAAAGAGAGATGATAGAGATAGAGATGAAAGAGATAGAAATAATAGAGATAGAGATGATAGAGATAGAGATGATAGAGATAGAGATGATAGGGAAAGAGATAGAGATTATAGAGAAAGAGATGATAGAGAGAGAGATGATAGAGAAAGAGATAGAGATGATAGAGATAATAGATATAGAGATGATAAAGACATGATAGAGATGATAGTGATAGAGAAGATAGACATGATAGAGTAAGAGATAGAGATGATAGAGAAAGAGATAGAGGTGATAGAGATGATAGAGACGATAGAGATGATAGAGATAGAGATGATAGAGAAAGATGATAGAGATGATAGAGATAGATATGATAGAGAAAGAGATGATAGAGATAGAGATGATAGAGAAAGAGATAGAGATGATAGAGATAGAGATGAAAGAGAGATGATAGAGATGATCGAGATAGAAATAATAGAGATAGAGATGATAGAGATAGAGATGATAGAAAAAGAGAGATTATAGAGAAAGAGATGATAGAGATAGAGAGAGATGATAGAGAAAGAGATGGAGATGATAGAGAAAGAGATAGAGATGATAGAAATAGAGATGATAGAGAAAGAGAGAGAAAGATGATAGAGATAGAGATGATAGAGAAAGAGATAGAGATGATAGAGATAGAGATAGAGATGATAGAAATAGAGATGATAGAGAAAGAGAGAGAAAGATGATAGAGATAGAGATGATAGAGAAAGAGATAGAGATGATAGAGATAGAGATAGAAATGATAGAGATGATAGAGATGGAGATGATAGTGATAGAGATGATAGAGAAAGAGAGAGAAAGAGATGATAGAGAAAGAGATGATAGAGAGATGATAGAGAAAGTGATGATAGAGATAGAGATGATAGAGATAGAGATGATAGAGATGATAGAGATGATAGAGAAAGAGATGATAGAGATAGAGATGATAGAGATAGAGATGATAGAGAAAGAGATGATAGAGAGAGATGATAGAGATAGAGATGATAGAGAAAGAGATAGAGATGATAGAGATAGAGATGATAGATATAGAGACGATAGAGAAAGAGATGATAGAGAAAGAGATGATAGAGATAGAGATGATAGAGAAAGAGATGATAGAGATGATAGAGATGATAGAGATAGAGATGAAAGAGAGATGATAGAGATAGAGATGAAAGAGATAGAAATAATAGAGATAGAGATGATAGAGATAGAGATGATAGAGATAGAGATGATAGGGAAAGAGATAGAGATTATAGAGAAAGAGATGATTGAGAGAGAGATGATAGAGAAAGAGATAGAGATGATAGAGATAATAGATATAGAGATGATAGAGAAAGACATGATAGAGATGATAGTGATAGAGAAGATAGACATGATAGAGTAAGAGATAGAGATGATAGAGAAAGAGATAGAGGTGATAGAGATGATAGAGACGATAGAGATGATAGAGATAGAGATGATAGAGAAAGAGATGATAGAGATGATAGAGATAGATATGATAGAGAAAGAGATGATAGAGATAGAGATGATAGAGAAAGAGATAGAGATGATAGAGATAGAGATGAAAGAGAGATGATAGAGATGATCGAGATAGAGATGATAGAGATGATAGAAAAAGAGAGAGATTATAGAGAAAGAGATGATAGAGATAGAGAGAGATGATAGAGAAAGAGATGGAGATGATAGAGAAAGAGATAGAGATGATAGAAATAGAAATGATAGAGAAAGAGAGAGAAAGATGATAGAGAGACAGATGATAGAGATAGAGATGATAGAGAAAGAGATAGAGATGATAGAGATAGAAATGATAGAGATGATAGAGATGGAGATGATAGAGATAGAGATGATAGAGAAAGAGATGATAGAGAAAGAGATGATAGAGAGAGATGATAGAGATAGAGATGATAGAGAAAGATGATAGAGATAGAGATGATAGAGATAGAGATGATAGAAATAGATAGAGATGATAGAGAAAGAGATGATAGAGATAGAGATGATAGAGATAGAGATGATAGAGAAAGAGATGATAGAAAGAGATGATAGAGATAGAGATGATAGAAATAGATAGAGATGATAGAGATGATAGAGAAAGAGATGATAGAGATAGAGATGATAGAGATAGAGATGATAGAGAAAGAGATGATAGAGAAAGAGATAGAGATGATGGAGAAAGAGATAGAGTTGATAGAGATGATAGAGATAGAGATGGTAGAGAAAGAGATAGAGATTATAGAGATAGAGAGAGATGATAGAGAAAGAGATAGAGATGATAGAGAAAGAGAGAGAAAGATGATAGAGAAAGAGATGATAGAGATAGAGATGATAGAGAAAGAGATAAAGATGATAGAGATAGAGATTATAGAGATAGAGAAAGATAGAAATGATAGAGATAGAGATGATAGAGATAGAGATGATAAAGAGAGAGAAAGATGATAGAGAAAGATGATAGAGAGATATGATAGAGATAGAGATGATAGAGAAAGAGATGATAGAGAAAGAGATGATAGAGAAAGAGATAGAGATGATAGAGAAAGAGAGAGAAAGAGATAGAGAAAGAGATGATAGAGAGATGATAGAGATAGAGATGATAGAGATAGAGATGATAGAGAAAGAGATGATAGAGAAAGATGATAGAGATAGAGATGATAGAGAAAGATGGAGATGATAGCGATGATAGAGAAAGAGATAGAGAGATGATCGAGATAGAGATGAAAGAGATAGAGATAATAGAGAAAGAGATAGAGATGATAGAGATAGAGATGATAGAGAAAGAGATGATAGAGAAAGAGATAGAGATGATAGAGAAAGAGATGATAGAGAAAGAGATAGAGATAGAGATGATAGAGACAGATGATAGAGAGAGATGATAGAGATAGAGATGATAGAGATATAGAGATGATAGAGAGAGATAGAGAGAGATAGAGAAAGAGATAGAAATGATAGAGAAAGAGATGATAGAGATAGAGATTATAGATAGAGATGATAAAGATAATAGAGATGATAGAGAGAGAGATGATCGAGAAAGAGAGATAATAGAGAAAGATGATAGAGAAAGAG
Organism: Ranitomeya imitator; assembly: GCF_032444005.1. NCBI lineage: Eukaryota > Metazoa > Chordata > Amphibia > Anura > Dendrobatidae > Ranitomeya > Ranitomeya imitator. Next base: position 557,204,267 of record NC_091283.1, read on the forward strand.
ATAGATGATAGAGAAAGAGATAGAGATGATAGAGATAGAGATGATAGAGAAAGAGAGATGATAGAGAAAGAGATGATAGAGATAGAGATGATAGAGATAGAGATGATAGAGAAAGAGATAGAGATGATAGAGAGATGATAGAGATAGAGATGATAGAGAAAGATAGAGATGATAGAGAAAGAGATAGAGATGATAGAGAAAGAGAGATGATAGATAAAGAGATGATAGAGATAGAGATGATAGAGATAGAGATGATTGAGAAACAGATAGAGTTGATAGAGATGAAAGAGAAAGAGATAGAAATGATAGAGATAGAGATGATAGAGATAGAGATAGAGAAAGAGATAGAGATGATAGAGAAAGACATGATAGAGATGATAGTGATAGAGATGATAGAGTAAGATAGAGATTATAGAGATGATAAAGATAGAGATGATAGAGATAGAGATGATAGAGAAAGAGATAGAGATGATAGAGATAGAGATGAAAGAGAGATGATAGAGATAGAAATAATAGAGATAGAGATGATAGAGAAAGACATGATAGAGATGATAGTGATAGAGAAGATAGAGATGATAGAGATAGAGATGATAAAGAGATGATAGAGATAGAGATGAAAGAGAAAGATAGAAATGATAGAGATGATAGAGAAAGAGATAGAGATGATAGAGAAAGAGATAGAGATGATAGAGATAGAGATGATAGAGAAAGAGATAGAGATAATAGAGAAAGAATTAGAGATGATAGAGATAGAGATGATAGAGAGAGATGATAGAGATAGAGATGATAGAGATATAGAGATGATAGAGAGAGATAGAGAGAGATAGAGATGATAGAGAAATGATAGAGAGAGAGACGATAGAGATAGAGATTATAGATAGAGATGATAAAGATAATAGAGATGATAGAGAGAGAGATGATCGAGAAAGAGAGATAATTGAGAAAGATGATAGAGAAAGAGATAGATGATAGAGATGATAGAGAAAGAGATAGAGATGATAGAGATAGAGATGATAGAGAAAGAGAGATGATAGAGAAAGAGATGATAGAGATAGAGATGATAGAGATAGAGATGATAGAGAAAGAGATAGAGATGATAGAGAGATGATAGAGATAGAGATGATAGAGAAAGAGATAGAGATGATAGAGAAAGAGATAGAGATGATAGAGATGATAGAGAAAGAGAGATGATAGAGAAAGAGATGATAGAGATAGAGATGATAGAGATAGAGATGATGGAGAAAGAGATAGAGTTGATAGAGATGAAAGAGAAAGAGAAAGAAATGATAGAGATAGAGATGATAGAGATAGAGATGATAGAGAAAGAGATAGAGATGATAGAGAAAGACATGATAGAGATGATAGTGATAGAGATGATAGAGTAAGATAGAGATGATAAAGATAGAGATGATAGAGATAGAGATGAAAGAGAAAGATAGAAATGATAGAGATGATAGAGAAAGAGATAGAGATGATAGAGAAAGAGATGATAGAGAAAGAGATAGAGATGATAGAGATAGAGATGATAGAGAAAGATATAGAGATAGAGATGATAGAGATAGAGATAGAGATTATAGAGATAGAGAGAGATGATAGAGAAAGAGATAGAGATGATAGAGAAAGAGAGAGAAAGATGATAGAGAAAGAGATGATAGAGATAGAGATGATAGAGATGATAGAGAAAGAGATTATAAAGATAGAGAAAGATAGAAATGATAGAGATAGAGATGATAGAGAAAGAGAGAGAAAGATGATAGAGAAAGATGATAGAGATGATAGAGATAGAGATGATAGAGAAAGAGATAGAGAAAGAGATGATAGAGAGATGATAGAGATAGAGATGATAGAGAAAGAGATGATAGAGATAGAGATGATAGAGAAAGATAGAGATGATAGAGAAAGAGATAGAAATAATAGAGATAGAGAAGATAGAGATAGAGATAATAGAGAAAGAGATAGAGATGATAGAGATAGAGATGATAGATAAAGAGATGATAGAGAAAGAGATAGAGATGATAGAGAAAGAGATGATAGAGAAAGAGAGAGATAGAGATGATAGAGACAGAGATGATAGAGATAGAGATGATAGAGATGATAGAGAGAGATAGAGATGATAGAGAAAGAGTTAGAAATGATAGAGAAAGAGATGATAGAGATGATAGAGATAGAGATTATAGATAGAGATGATAAAGATAATAGAGATGATAGAGAGAGATGATCGAGAAAGAGAGATGATAGAGATGATAGAGAAAGAGATAGAAATAATAGAGATAGAGAAGATAGAGATAATAGAGAAAGAGATAGAGATGATAGAGATAGAGATGATAGAGAAAGAGATAGAGATGATAGAGAAAGAGATGATAGAGAAAGAGAGAGATAGAGATGATAGAGACAGAGATGATAGAGATAGAGATGATAGAGATGATAGAGAGAGATAGAGATGATAGAGAAAGAGTTAGAAATGATAGAGAAAGAGATGATAGAGATGATAGAGATAGAGATTATAGATAGAGATGATAAAGATAATAGAGATGATAGAGAGAGATGATCGAGAAAGAGAGATGATAGAGATGATAGAGAAAGAGATAGAGATGATAGAGATAGAGATGATAGAGAAAGAGAGATGATAGAGAAAGAGATGATAGAGATAGAGATGATAGAGACAGAGATAGAGATGATAGAGAAAGAGATAGAGATGATAGAGAAAGAGATGATAGAGATGATAGAGATGATGGAGAAAGAGATAGAGTTGATAGAGATAGAGATGAAAGAGAAAGACATAGAAATGATAGAGATAGAGATGATAGAGATAGAGATGATAGAGAAAGACATGATAGAGATGATAGAGATAGAGATGATAGAGAAAGACATGATAGAGATGATAGTGATAGAGATGATAGAGTAAGATAGAGATGATAGAGATGATAGAGATGATAGAGATGAAAGAGAAAGAGATAGAGATGTTAGAGAAAGAGATGATAGAGATAGAGATGATAGAGATAGAGATGATAGAGAAAGATATAGAGATAGAGATGATAGAGAAAGAGATGATAGAGAAAGATGATAGAGATAGAGATGATAGAGAAAGAGATGATAGAGATAGAGATGATAGAGAAAGATATAGAGATAGAGATGATAGAGATAGAGATGATAGAGAAAGATGATAGAGAAAGAGATGATAGAGATGATAGAGATAGAGATGATAGAGATAGAGATGATAGAGATAGAGATGAAAGAGAGATGATAGAGATAGAGATGATCGAGATAGAGATGAAAGAGATATAAATAATAGAGATAGAGATGATAGAGATAGAGATGATAGGGAAATTGAGAGATTATAGAGAAAGAGATGATAGAGATAGAGAGAGAGATGATAGAGAAAGAGATAGAGATGATAGAGAAAGAGATAGAGATGATAGAGAAAGACATGATAGAGATGATAGTGATAGAGAAGATAGAGATGATAGAGTAAGAGATAGAGATGATAGAGATAGAGATGATAAAGATAGAGATGATAGAGATAGAGATGAAAGAGAAAGAGATAGAGATGAAAAAGATAGAAATGATAGAGAAAGAGATAGAGATGATAAAGAGATAGAGATGAAAGAGAGAGATAGAGATGATAGAATTAGAGATGATAGAGATGATAGAGAAAGAGATAGAGATGAAAGAGATAGATGATAGAGATAGAGATGAAAGAAATAGAGATGATAGAGATAGAGATGATAGAGATGGAGATGATAAAGATAGCGATGATAGAGATAGAGATGATAGAGAAAGAGATAGAGATGATAGAGAAAGAGATGATAGAGATAGAGATGATAGAGAAAGAGATAGAGATGATAGAGAAGATAGAGATGATAGAGATAGAGATGATAAAGAGATGATAGAGATAGAGATGATAGAGAAAGAGATAGAGATGATAGAGAAAGAGAGATGATAGAGAAAGAGATGATAGAGATAGAGATGATAGAGATAGAGATGATAGAGAGATGATAAAGATGATAGAGAAAGAGATAGAGATAGAGATGATAGAGAAAGACATGATAGAGATGATAGTGATAGAGAAGATAGAGATGATAGAGATGATAAAGAGATGAAAGAAAGATAGAAATGATAGAGATGATAGAGAAAGATAGAGATGATAGAGAAAGAGATAGAGATGATAGAGATAGAGATGATAGATATAGAGACGATAGAGAAAGAGAGAAAGAGATGATAGAGAAAGAGATGATAGAGATAGAGATGATAGAGAAAGAGATGATAGAGATAGAGATGAAAGAGAGATGATAGAGATAGAGATGAAAGAGATAGAAATAATAGAGATAGAGATGATAGAGATAGAGATGATAGAGATAGAGATGATAGGGAAAGAGATAGAGATTATAGAGAAAGAGATGATAGAGAGAGAGATGATAGAGAAAGAGATAGAGATGATAGAGATAATAGATATAGAGATGATAAAGACATGATAGAGATGATAGTGATAGAGAAGATAGACATGATAGAGTAAGAGATAGAGATGATAGAGAAAGAGATAGAGGTGATAGAGATGATAGAGACGATAGAGATGATAGAGATAGAGATGATAGAGAAAGATGATAGAGATGATAGAGATAGATATGATAGAGAAAGAGATGATAGAGATAGAGATGATAGAGAAAGAGATAGAGATGATAGAGATAGAGATGAAAGAGAGATGATAGAGATGATCGAGATAGAAATAATAGAGATAGAGATGATAGAGATAGAGATGATAGAAAAAGAGAGATTATAGAGAAAGAGATGATAGAGATAGAGAGAGATGATAGAGAAAAAGATGGAGATGATAGAGAAAGAGATAGAGATGATAGAAATAGAGATGATAGAGAAAGAGAGAGAAAGATGATAGAGATAGAGATGATAGAGAAAGAGATAGAGATGATAGAGATAGAGATAGAAATGATAGAGATGATAGAGATGGAGATGATAGTGATAGAGATGATAGAGAAAGAGAGAGAAAGAGATGATAGAGAAAGAGATGATAGAGAGATGATAGAGAAAGTGATGATAGAGATAGAGATGATAGAGATAGAGATGATAGAGATGATAGAGATGATAGAGATGATAGAGAAAGAGATGATAGAGATAGAGATGATAGAGATAGAGATGATAGAGAAAGAGATGATAGAGAGAGATGATAGAGATAGAGATGATAGAGAAAGAGATAGAGATGATAGAGATAGAGATGATAGATATAGAGACGATAGAGAAAGAGAGAAAGAGATGATAGAGAAAGAGATGATAGAGATAGAGATGATAGAGAAAGAGATGATAGAGATGATAGAGATGATAGAGATAGAGATGAAAGAGAGATGATAGAGATAGAGATGAAAGAGATAGAAATAATAGAGATAGAGATGATAGAGATAGAGATGATAGAGATAGAGATGATAGGGAAAGAGATAGAGATTATAGAGAAAGAGATGATTGAGAGAGAGATGATAGAGAAAGAGATAGAGATGATAGAGATAATAGATATAGAGATGATAGAGAAAGACATGATAGAGATGATAGTGATAGAGAAGATAGACATGATAGAGTAAGAGATAGAGATGATAGAGAAAGAGATAGAGGTGATAGAGATGATAGAGACGATAGAGATGATAGAGATAGAGATGATAGAGAAAGAGATGATAGAGATGATAGAGATAGATATGATAGAGAAAGAGATGATAGAGATAGAGATGATAGAGAAAGAGATAGAGATGATAGAGATAGAGATGAAAGAGAGATGATAGAGATGATCGAGATAGAAATAATAGAGATAGAGATGATAGAGATGATAGAAAAAGAGAGAGATTATAGAGAAAGAGATGATAGAGATAGAGAGAGATGATAGAGAAAGAGATGGAGATGATAGAGAAAGAGATAGAGATGATAGAAATAGAAATGATAGAGAAAGAGAGAGAAAGATGATAGAGAGACAGATGATAGAGATAGAGATGATAGAGAAAGAGATAGAGATGATAGAGATAGAAATGATAGAGATGATAGAGATGGAGATGATAGAGATAGAGATGATAGAGAAAGAGATGATAGAGAAAGAGATGATAGAGAGAGATGATAGAGATAGAGATGATAGAGAAAGATGATAGAGATAGAGATGATAGAGATAGAGATGATAGAAATAGATAGAGATGATAGAGAAAGAGATGATAGAGATAGAGATGATAGAGATAGAGATGATAGAGAAAGAGATGATAGAAAGAGATGATAGAGATAGAGATGATAGAAATAGATAGAGATGATAGAGATGATAGAGAAAGAGATGATAGAGATAGAGATGATAGAGATAGAGATGATAGAGAAAGAGATGATAGAGAAAGAGATAGAGATGATGGAGAAAGAGATAGAGTTGATAGAGATGATAGAGATAGAGATGGTAGAGAAAGAGATAGAGATTATAGAGATAGAGAGAGATGATAGAGAAAGAGATAGAGATGATAGAGAAAGAGAGAGAAAGATGATAGAGAAAGAGATGATAGAGATAGAGATGATAGAGAAAGAGATAAAGATGATAGAGATAGAGATTATAGAGATAGAGAAAGATAGAAATGATAGAGATAGAGATGATAGAGATAGAGATGATAAAGAGAGAGAAAGATGATAGAGAAAGATGATAGAGAGAGATGATAGAGATAGAGATGATAGAGAAAGAGATGATAGAGAAAGAGATAGAGATGATAGAGATAGAGATGATAGAGAAAGAGAGAGAAAGAGATAGAGAAAGAGATGATAGAGAGATGATAGAGATAGAGATGATAGAGAAAGAGATGATAGAGAAAGATGATAGAGATAGAGATGATAGAGAAAGATGGAGATGATAGCGATGATAGAGAAAGAGATAGAGAGATGATCGAGATAGAGATGATAGAGAAAGAGATGATAGAGAAAGAGATAGAGATGATAGAGAAAGAGATGATAGAGAAAGAGATAGAGATAGAGATGATAGAGACAGATGATAGAGAGAGATGATAGAGATAGAGATGATAGAGATATAGAGATGATAGAGAGAGATAGAGAGAGATAGAGAAAGAGATAGAAATGATAGAGAAAGAGATGATAGAGATAGAGATTATAGATAGAGATGATAAAGATAATAGAGATGATAGAGAGAGAGATGATCGAGAAAGAGAGATAATAGAGAAAGATGATAGAGAAAGAGATAGATGATAGAGATGATAGAGAAAGAGATAGAGATGATAGAGATAGAGATGATAGAGAAAGAGATATGATAGAGAAAGAGATGATAGAGATAGAGATGATAGAGATAGAGATGATAGAGAAAGAGATAGAGATGATAGAGAGATGATAGAGATAGAGATGATAGAGAAAGATAGAGATGATAGAGAAAGAGATAGAGATGATAGAGAAAGAGAGATGATAGATAAAGAGATGATAGAGATAGAGATGATAGAGATAGAGATGATGGAGAAAGAGATAGAGTTGATAGAGATGAAAGAGAAAGAGATAGAAATGATAGAGATAGAGATGATAGAGATAGAGATAGAGAAAGAGATAGAGATGATAGAGAAAGACATGATAGAGATGATAGTGATAGAGATGATAGAGTAAGATAGAGATTATAGAGATGATAAAGATAGAGATGATAGAGATAGAGATGATAGAGAAAGAGATAGAGATGATAGAGATAGAGATGAAAGAGAGATGATAGAGATAGAAATAATAGAGATAGAGATGATAGAGAAAGAGAGAGATTATAGAGAAAGAGATGATAGAGATAGAGAGATGATAGAGAAAGAGATGGAGATGATAGAGAAAGAGATAGAGATGATAGAAATAGAGATGATAGAGAAAGAGAGAGAAAGATGATAGAGAGACAGATGATAGAGATAGAGATGATAGAGAAAGAGATAGAGATGATAGAGATAGAGATAGAAATGATAGAGATGATAGAGATGGAGATGATAGAGATAGAGATGATAGAGAAAGAGAGAGAAAGAGATGATAGAGAAAGAGATGATAGAGAGAGATGATAGAGATTGAGATGATAGAGAAAGAGATGATAGAGATAGAGATGATAGAGATAGAGATGATAGAAATAGTTAGAGATGATAGAGATGATAGAGAAAGAGATGATAGAGATAGAGATGATAGAAATGATAGAGAAAGAGATAGAGATAGAGAAAGATAGAAATGATAGAGATAGAGATGATAGAAAAAGAGAGAGATTATAGAGAAAGAGATGATAGAGATAGAGAGAGATGATAGAGAAAGAGATGGAGATGATAGAGAAAGAGATAGAGATGATAGAAATAGAAATGATAGAGAAAGAGAGAGAAAGATGATAGAGAGACAGATGATAGAGATAGAGATGATAGAGAAAGAGATAGAGATGATAGAGATAGAAATGATAGAGATGATAGAGATGGAGATGATAGAGATAGAGATGATAGAGAAAGAGATGATAGAGAAAGAGATGATAGAGAGAGATGATAGAGATAGAGATGATAGAGAAAGATGATAGAGATAGAGATGATAGAGATAGAGATGATAGAAATAGATAGAGATGATAGAGAAAGAGATGATAGAGATAGAGATGATAGAGATAGAGATGATAGAGAAAGAGATGATAGAAAGAGATGATAGAGATAGAGATGATAGAAATAGATAGAGATGATAGAGATGATAGAGAAAGAGATGATAGAGATAGAGATGATAGAGATAGAGATGATAGAGAAAGAGATGATAGAGAAAGAGATAGAGATGATGGAGAAAGAGATAGAGTTGATAGAGATGATAGAGATAGAGATGGTAGAGAAAGAGATAGAGATTATAGAGATAGAGAGAGATGATAGAGAAAGAGATAGAGATGATAGAGAAAGAGAGAGAAAGATGATAGAGAAAGAGATGATAGAGATAGAGATGATAGAGAAAGAGATAAAGATGATAGAGATAGAGATTATAGAGATAGAGAAAGATAGAAATGATAGAGATAGAGATGATAGAGATAGAGATGATAAAGAGAGAGAAAGATGATAGAGAAAGATGATAGAGAGAGATGATAGAGATAGAGATGATAGAGAAAGAGATGATAGAGAAAGAGATAGAGATGATAGAGATAGAGATGATAGAGAAAGAGAGAGAAAGAGATAGAGAAAGAGATGATAGAGAGATGATAGAGATAGAGATGATAGAGAAAGAGATGATAGAGAAAGATGATAGAGATAGAGATGATAGAGAAAGATGGAGATGATAGCGATGATAGAGAAAGAGATAGAGAGATGATCGAGATAGAGATGATAGAGAAAGAGATGATAGAGAAAGAGATAGAGATGATAGAGAAAGAGATGATAGAGAAAGAGATAGAGATAGAGATGATAGAGACAGATGATAGAGAGAGATGATAGAGATAGAGATGATAGAGATATAGAGATGATAGAGAGAGATAGAGAGAGATAGAGAAAGAGATAGAAATGATAGAGAAAGAGATGATAGAGATAGAGATTATAGATAGAGATGATAAAGATAATAGAGATGATAGAGAGAGAGATGATCGAGAAAGAGAGATAATAGAGAAAGATGATAGAGAAAGAGATAGATGATAGAGATGATAGAGAAAGAGATAGAGATGATAGAGATAGAGATGATAGAGAAAGAGATATGATAGAGAAAGAGATGATAGAGATAGAGATGATAGAGATAGAGATGATAGAGAAAGAGATAGAGATGATAGAGAGATGATAGAGATAGAGATGATAGAGAAAGATAGAGATGATAGAGAAAGAGATAGAGATGATAGAGAAAGAGAGATGATAGATAAAGAGATGATAGAGATAGAGATGATAGAGATAGAGATGATGGAGAAAGAGATAGAGTTGATAGAGATGAAAGAGAAAGAGATAGAAATGATAGAGATAGAGATGATAGAGATAGAGATAGAGAAAGAGATAGAGATGATAGAGAAAGACATGATAGAGATGATAGTGATAGAGATGATAGAGTAAGATAGAGATTATAGAGATGATAAAGATAGAGATGATAGAGATAGAGATGATAGAGAAAGAGATAGAGATGATAGAGATAGAGATGAAAGAGAGATGATAGAGATAGAAATAATAGAGATAGAGATGATAGAGAAAGAGAGAGATTATAGAGAAAGAGATGATAGAGATAGAGAGATGATAGAGAAAGAGATGGAGATGATAGAGAAAGAGATAGAGATGATAGAAATAGAGATGATAGAGAAAGAGAGAGAAAGATGATAGAGAGACAGATGATAGAGATAGAGATGATAGAGAAAGAGATAGAGATGATAGAGATAGAGATAGAAATGATAGAGATGATAGAGATGGAGATGATAGAGATAGAGATGATAGAGAAAGAGAGAGAAAGAGATGATAGAGAAAGAGATGATAGAGAGAGATGATAGAGATTGAGATGATAGAGAAAGAGATGATAGAGATAGAGATGATAGAGATAGAGATGATAGAAATAGTTAGAGATGATAGAGATGATAGAGAAAGAGATGATAGAGATAGAGATGATAGAAATGATAGAGAAAGAGATAGAGATAGAGAAAGATAGAAATGATAGAGATAGAGATGATAGAGAAAGAGAGAGAAAGATGATAGAGAAAGAGATGATAGAGAAAGATGATAGAGATGATAGAGATAGAGATGATAGAGAAAGAGATAGAGAAAGAGATGATAGAGAAAGAGATGATAGAGATAGAGATGATAGAGAAAGATAGAGATGATAGAGAAAGAGATAGAAATAATAGAGATAGAGAAGATAGAGATAATAGAGAAAGAGAGATGATAGAGATAGAGATGATAGAGAAAGAGATGATAGAGATAGAGATGATAGAGAAAGAGATGATAGAGAAAGAGAGAGATAGAGATGATAGAGACAGAGATGATAGAGATAGAGATGATAGAGAAAGAGATAGAGATGATAGAGATAGAGATGAAAGAGAGATGATAGAGATGATCGAGATAGAAATAATAGAGATAGAGATGATAGAGAAAGAGATGATAGAGATAGAGAGAGATGATAGAGAAAGAGATGGAGATGATAGAGAAAGAGATGATAGAAATAGAGATGATAGAGAAAGAGAGAGAAAGATGATAGAGAGACAGATGATAGAGATAGAGGTGATAGAGAAAGAGATGATAGAGATGATAGAGATGGAGATGATAGAGATGGAGATGATAGAGATAGAGATGATAGAGAAAGAGATGATAGAGAAAGAGATGATAGAGAGAGATGATAGAGATAGAGATGATAGAAATAGAGATAGAGATGATAGAGAAAGAGATGATAGAGATAGAGATGATAGAGATAGAGATGATAGAGATAGAGATGATAGAGAAAGAGAGAGAAAGATGATAGAGAAAGAGATGATAGAGAGAGATGATGGAGATAGAGATGATAGAGAAAGAGATAGAGATGATAGAGAAAGAGATGATAGAGAAAGAGATAGAGATGATGCAGAAAGAGATAGAGTTGATAGAGATGATAGAGATAGAGATGATAGAGAAAGAGATAGAGATTATAGAGATAGAGAGAGATGATAGAGATAGAGATGATAGAGAAAGAGAGAGAAAGATGATAGAGAAAGAGATGATAGAGATGATAGAGAAAGAGAGAAAGATGATAGAGAAAGAGATGATAGAGAAAGAGAGAAAGATGATAGAGAAAGAGATGATAGAGAAAGATGATAGAGATGATAGAGAAAGAGAGAGAAAGAGATGATAGAGATAGAGATGATAGAGAAAGAGATAGAAATAATAGAGATAGAGAAGATAGAGATAGAGATTATAGATAGAGATGATAAAGATAATAGAGATGATAGAGAGAGAGATGATCGAGAAAGAGAGATAATAGAGAAAGATGATAGAGAAAGAGATAGATGATAGAGATGATAGAGAAAGAGATAGAGATGATAGAGATAGAGATGATAGAGAAAGAGATATGATAGAGAAAGAGATGATAGAGATAGAGATGATAGAGATATAGAGATGATAGAGAGAGATAGAGAGAGATAGAGAAAGAGATAGAAATGATAGAGAAAGAGATGATAGAGATAGAGATTATAGATAGAGATGATAAAGATAATAGAGATGATAGAGAGAGAGATGATCGAGAAAGAGAGATAATAGAGAAAGATGATAGAGAAAGAGATAGATGATAGAGATGATAGAGAAAGAGATAGAGATGATAGAGATAGAGATGATAGAGAAAGAGATATGATAGAGAAAGAGATGATAGAGATAGAGATGATAGAGATAGAGATGATAGAGAAAGAGATAGAGATGATAGAGAGATGATAGAGATAGAGATGATAGAGAAAGATAGAGATGATAGAGAAAGAGATAGAGATGATAGAGAAAGAGAGATGATAGATAAAGAGATGATAGAGATAGAGATGATAGAGATAGAGATGATGGAGAAAGAGATAGAGTTGATAGAGATGAAAGAGAAAGAGATAGAAATGATAGAGATAGAGATGATAGAGATAGAGATAGAGAAAGAGATAGAGATGATAGAGAAAGACATGATAGAGATGATAGTGATAGAGATGATAGAGTAAGATAGAGATTATAGAGATGATAAAGATAGAGATGATAGAGATAGAGATGATAGAGAAAGAGATAGAGATGATAGAGATAGAGATGAAAGAGAGATGATAGAGATAGAAATAATAGAGATAGAGATGATAGAGAAAGAGAGAGATTATAGAGAAAGAGATGATAGAGATAGAGAGATGATAGAGAAAGAGATGGAGATGATAGAGAAAGAGATAGAGATGATAGAAATAGAGATGATAGAGAAAGAGAGAGAAAGATGATAGAGAGACAGATGATAGAGATAGAGATGATAGAGAAAGAGATAGAGATGATAGAGATAGAGATAGAAATGATAGAGATGATAGAGATGGAGATGATAGAGATAGAGATGATAGAGAAAGAGAGAGAAAGAGATGATAGAGAAAGAGATGATAGAGAGAGATGATAGAGATTGAGATGGTAGAGAAAGAGATGATAGAGATAGAGATGATAGAGATAGAGATGATAGAAATAGTTAGAGATGATAGAGATGATAGAGAAAGAGATGATAGAGATAGAGATGATAGAAATGATAGAGAAAGAGATAGAGATAGAGAAAGATAGAAATGATAGAGATAGAGATGATAGAGAAAGAGAGAGAAAGATGATAGAGAAAGAGATGATAGAGAAAGATGATAGAGATGATAGAGATAGAGATGATAGAGAAAGAGATAGAGAAAGAGATGATAGAGAAAGAGATGATAGAGATAGAGATGATAGAGAAAGATAGAGATGATAGAGAAAGAGATAGAAATAATAGAGATAGAGAAGATAGAGATAATAGAGAAAGAGAGATGATAGAGATAGAGATGATAGAGAAAGAGATGATAGAGATAGAGATGATAGAGAAAGAGATGATAGAGAAAGAGAGAGATAGAGATGATAGAGACAGAGATGATAGAGATAGAGATGATAGAGAAAGAGATAGAGATGATAGAGATAGAGATGAAAGAGAGATGATAGAGATGATCGAGATAGAAATAATAGAGATAGAGATGATAGAGAAAGAGATGATAGAGATAGAGAGAGATGATAGAGAAAGAGATGGAGATGATAGAGAAAGAGATGATAGAAATAGAGATGATAGAGAAAGAGAGAGAAAGATGATAGAGAGACAGATGATAGAGATAGAGGTGATAGAGAAAGAGATGATAGAGATGATAGAGATGGAGATGATAGAGATGGAGATGATAGAGATAGAGATGATAGAGAAAGAGATGATAGAGAAAGAGATGATAGAGAGAGATGATAGAGATAGAGATGATAGAAATAGAGATAGAGATGATAGAGAAAGAGATGATAGAGATAGAGATGATAGAGATAGAGATGATAGAGATAGAGATGATAGAGAAAGAGAGAGAAAGATGATAGAGAAAGAGATGATAGAGAGAGATGATGGAGATAGAGATGATAGAGAAAGAGATAGAGATGATAGAGAAAGAGATGATAGAGAAAGAGATAGAGATGATGCAGAAAGAGATAGAGTTGATAGAGATGATAGAGATAGAGATGATAGAGAAAGAGATAGAGATTATAGACATAGAGAGAGATGATAGAGATAGAGATGATAGAGAAAGAGAGAGAAAGATGATAGAGAAAGAGATGATAGAGATGATAGAGAAAGAGAGAAAGATGATAGAGAAAGAGATGATAGAGAAAGAGAGAAAGATGATAGAGAAAGAGATGATAGAGAAAGATGATAGAGATGATAGAGAAAGAGAGAGAAAGAGATGATAGAGATAGAGATGATAGAGAAAGAGATAGAAATAATAGAGATAGAGAAGATAGAGATAGAGATAATAGAGAAAGAGATAGAGATGATCGAGATAGAGATGATAGAGAAAGAGATGATAGAGAAAGAGATAGAGATGATAGAGAAAGAGATGATAGAGAAAGAGAGAGATAGAGATGATAGAGACTGAGATGATAGAGATGATAGAGAGAGATAGAGATGATAGAGAAAGAGTTAGAAATGATAGAGAAAGAGATGATAGAGATAGAGATTATAGATAGAGATGATAAAGATAATAGAGATGATAGAGAGAGATGATCGAGAAAGAGAGATAGAGATGATAGAGAAAGAGATAGAGATGATAGAGATAGAGATGATAGAGAAAGAGATGATAGAGATAGAGATGATAGAGAAAGAGATAGAGATGATAGAGAAAGAGATGATAGAGATGATAGAGAAAGAGATGATAGAGATGATAGAGATAGAGATGATGGAGAAAGAGATAGAGTTGATAGAGATAGAGATGAAAGAGAAAGAGATAGAAATGATAGAGATAGAGATGATAGAGATAGAGATGATAGAGAAAGACATGATAGAGATGATAGAGATAGAGATGATAGAGAAAGACATGATAGAGATGATAGTGATAGAGATGATAGAGTAAGATAGAGATGATAGAGATGATAAAGAGAGATGATAGAGATAGAGATGAAAGAGAAAGAGATAGAGATGATAGAGAAAGAGATGATAGAGAAAGATAGAGATGATAGAGAAAGATATAGAGATAGAGATGATAGAGAAAGAGATGATAGAGAAAGATGATAGAGATAGAGATGATAGAGAAAGATAGAGATGATAGAGATAGAGATGATAGAGAAAGATATAGAGATAGAGATGATAGAGATAGAGATGATAGAGAAAGATGATAGAGATGATAGAGATAGAGATGAAAGAGAGATGATAGAGATAGAGATGATCGAGATAGAGATGAAAGAGATAGAAATAATAGAGATAGAGATGATAGGGAAAGAGATAGAGATTATAGAGAAAGAGATGATAGAGATAGAGAGAGAGATGATAGAGAAAGAGATAGAGATGATAGAGATAGAGATGATAGAGAAAGACATGATAGAGATGATAGTGATAGAGAAGATAGAGATGATAGAGTAAGAGATAGAGATGATAGAGATAGAGATGAAAGAGAAAGAGATAGAGATGAAAAAGATAGAAATGATAGAGAAAGAGAGATGATAGAGAAAGAGATAGAGATGATAAAGAGATAGAGATGAAAGAGAGAGATAGAGATGATAGAATTAGAGATGATAGAGATGATAGAGATGAAAGAGATAGATGATAGAGATAGAGATGAAAGAAATAGAGATGATAGAGATAGAGATGATAGAGATGGAGATGACAAAGATAGCGATGATAGAGATAGAGATGATAGAGAGAGAAAGAGATTAAATAGAGATAGAGATGATAGAGAGAGAGATGATAAAGATAGAAATAATAGAGATAGAGATGATAGAGAAAGAGATAGAGATGATAGAGATAGATGATAGAGAAAGAGATAGAGATGATAGAGATAGAGATGATAGAGAAAGAGATAGAGATGATAGAGAAAGAGATAGAGATGATAGAGAAAGAGATGATAGAGATAGAGATGATAGAGAAAGAGATAGAGATGATAGAGAAAGAGATAGAGATGATAGAGAAAGAGATAGAGATGATAGAGATAGAGAAAGAGAAAGAGATGATGGAGAAAGAGATAGAGTTGATAGAGATGATAGAGAAAGACATAATAGAGAAAGAGATGATAGAGAAAAACATGATAGAGATGATAGTGATAGAGAAGATAGAGATGCTAGAGATAGAGATGATAAAGAGATGATAGAGATAGAGATGATAGAGAAAGAGATAGAGATGATAGAGAAAGAGAGATGATAGAGAAAGAGATGATAGAGATAGAGATGATAGAGATAGAGATGATAGAGAGATGATAAAGATGATAAAGAAAGAGATAGAGATAGAGATGATAGAGAAAGACATGATAGAGATGATAGTGATAGAGAAGATAGAGATGATAGAGATGATAAAGAGATGAAAGAAAGATAGAAATGATAGAGATGATAGAGAAAGATAGAGATGATAGAGAAAGAGATAGAGATGATAGAGATAGAGATGATAGATATAGAGACGATAGAGAAAGAGAGAAAGAGATGATAGAGAAAGAGATGATAGAGATAGAGATGATAGAGAAAGAGATGATAGAGATAGAGATAGAGATGAAAGAGAGATGATAGAGATAGAGATGAAAGAGATAGAAATAATAGAGATAGAGATGATAGAGATAGAGATGATAGAGATAGAGATGATAGGGAAAGAGATAGAGATTATAGAGAAAGAGATGATAGAGAGAGAGATGATAGAGAAAGAGATAGAGATGATAGAGATAATAGATATAGAGATGATAAAGACATGATAGAGATGATAGTGATAGAGAAGATAGACATGATAGAGTAAGAGATAGAGATGATAGAGAAAGAGATAGAGGTGATAGAGATGATAGAGACGATAGAGATGATAGAGATAGAGATGATAGAGAAAGATGATAGAGATGATAGAGATAGATATGATAGAGAAAGAGATGATAGAGATAGAGATAATAGAGAAAGAGATAGAGATGATAGAGATAGAGATGAAAGAGAGATGATAGAGATGATCGAGATAGAAATAATAGAGATAGAGATGATAGAGATAGAGATGATAGAAAAAGAGAGATTATAGAGAAAGAGATGATAGAGATAGAGAGAGATGATAGAGAAAGAGATGGAGATGATAGAGAAAGAGATAGAGATGATAAAAATAGAGATGATAGAGAAAGAGAGAGAAAGATGATAGAGATAGAGATGATAGAGAAAGAGATAGAGATGATAGAGATAGAGATAGAAATGATAGAGATGATAGAGATGGAGATGATAGTGATAGAGATGATAGAGAAAGAGAGAGAAAGAGATGATAGAGAAAGAGATGATAGAGAGATGATAGAGAAAGTGATGATAGAGATAGAGATGATAGAGATAGAGATGATAGAGATGATAGAGATGATAGAGATGATAGAGAAAGAGATGATAGAGATAGAGATGATAGAGATAGAGATGATAGAGAAAGAGATGATAGAGAGAGATGATAGAGATAGAGATGATAGAGAAAGAGATAGAGATGATAGAGATAGAGATGATAGATATAGAGACGATAGAGAAAGAGAGAAAGAGATGATAGAGAAAGAGATGATAGAGATAGAGATGATAGAGAAAGAGATGATAGAGATGATAGAGATGATAGAGATAGAGATGAAAGAGAGATGATAGAGATAGAGATGAAAGAGATAGAAATAATAGAGATAGAGATGATAGAGATAGAGATGATAGAGATAGAGATGATAGGGAAAGAGATAGAGATTATAGAGAAAGAGATGATTGAGAGAGAGATGATAGAGAAAGAGATAGAGATGATAGAGATAATAGATATAGAGATGATAGAGAAAGACATGATAGAGATGATAGTGATAGAGAAGATAGACATGATAGAGTAAGAGATAGAGATGATAGAGAAAGAGATAGAGGTGATAGAGATGATAGAGACGATAGAGATGATAGAGATAGAGATGATAGAGAAAGAGATGATAGAGATGATAGAGATAGATATGATAGAGAAAGAGATGATAGAGATAGAGATGATAGAGAAAGAGATAGAGATGATAGAGATAGAGATGAAAGAGAGATGATAGAGATGATCGAGATAGAAATAATAGAGATAGAGATGATAGAGATGATAGAAAAAGAGAGAGATTATAGAGAAAGAGATGATAGAGATAGAGAGAGATGATAGAGAAAGAGATGGAGATGATAGAGAAAGAGATAGAGATGATAGAAATGATAGAGAAAGAGAGAGAAAGATGATAGAGAGACAGATGATAGAGATAGAGATGATAGAGAAAGAGATAGAGATGATAGAGATAGAGATAGAAATGATAGAGATGATAGAGATGGAGATGATAGAGATAGAGATGATAGAGAAAGAGATGATAGAGAAAGAGATGATAGAGAGAGATGATAGAGATAGAGATGATAGAGAAAGATGATAGAGATAGAGATGATAGAGATAGAGATGATAGAAATAGATAGAGATGATAGAGAAAGAGATGATAGAGATAGAGATGATAGAGATAGAGATGATAGAGAAAGAGATGATAGAAAGAGATGATAGAGATAGAGATGATAGAAATAGATAGAGATGATAGAGATGATAGAGAAAGAGATGATAGAGATAGAGATGATAGAGATAGAGATGATAGAGAAAGAGATGATAGATAGAGATGATAGAGAAAGAGATGATAGAGAAAGAGATAGAGATGATGGAGAAAGAGATAGAGTTGATAGAGATGATAGAGATAGAGATGGTAGAGAAAGAGATAGAGATTATAGAGATAGAGAGAGATGATAGAGAAAGAGATAGAGATGATAGAGAAAGAGAGAGAAAGATGATAGAGAAAGAGATGATAGAGATAGAGATGATAGAGAAAGAGATAAAGATGATAGAGATAGAGATTATAGAGATAGAGAAAGATAGAAATGATAGACATAGAGATGATAGAGATGATAAAGAGAGAGAAAGATGATAGAGAAAGATGATAGAGAGAGATGATAGAGATAGAGATGATAGAGAAAGAGATGATAGAGAAAGAGATGATAGAGAAAGAGATAGAGATGATAGAGATAGAGATGATAGAGAAAGAGAGAGAAAGAGATAGAGAAAGAGATGATAGAGAGATGATAGAGATAGAGATGATAGAGATAGAGATGATAGAGAAAGAGATGATAGAGAAAGATGATAGAGATAGAGATGATAGAGAAAGATGGAGATGATAGCGATGATAGAGAAAGAGATAGAGAGATGATCGAGATAGAGATGAAAGAGAAAGAGATAGAGATAATAGAGAAAGAGATAGAGATGATAGAGATAGAGATGATAGAGAAAGAGATGATAGAGAAAGAGATAGAGATGATAGAGAAAGAGATGATAGAGAAAGAGATAGAGATAGAGATGATAGAGACAGATGATAGAGAGAGATGATAGAGATAGAGATGATAGAGATATAGAGATGATAGAGAGAGATAGAGAGAGATAGAGAAAGAGATAGAAATGATAGAGAAAGAGATGATAGAGATAGAGATTATAGATAGAGATGATAAAGATAATAGAGATGATAGAGAGAGAGATGATCGAGAAAGAGAGATAATAGAGAAAGATGATAGAGAAAGAGATAGATGATAGAGATGATAGAGAAAGAGATAGAGATGATAGAGATAGAGATGATAGAGAAAGAGAGATGATAGAGAAAGAGATGATAGAGATAGAGATGATAGAGATAGAGATGATAGAGAAAGAGATAGAGATGATAGAGAGATGATAGAGATAGAGATGATAGAGAAAGATAGAGATGATAGAGAAAGAGATAGAGATGATAGAGAAAGAGAGATGATAGATAAAGAGATGATAGAGATAGAGATGATAGAGATAGAGATGATGGAGAAAGAGATAGAGTTGATAGAGATGAAAGAGAAAGAGATAGAAATGATAGAGATAGAGATGATAGAGATAGAGATAGAGAAAGAGATAGAGATGATAGAGAAAGACATGATAGAGATGATAGTGATAGAGATGATAGAGTAAGATAGAGATTATAGAGATGATAAAGATAGAGATGATAGAGATAGAGATGAAAGAGAAAGATAGAAATGATAGAGATGATAGAGAAAGATAGAGATGATAGAGAAAGAGATGATAGAGAAAGAGATAGAGATGATAAAGATAGAGATGATAGAGAAAGATATAGAGATAGAGATGATAGAGATAGAGAGAGATGATAGAGAAAGAGATAGAGATGATAGAGAAAGAGAGAGAAAGATGATAGAGAAAGAGATGATAGAGATAGAGATGATAGAGATGATAGAGAAAGAGATAGAGATTATAGAGATAGAGAAAGACAGAAATGATAGAGATAGAGATGATAGAGAAAGAGAGAGAAAGATGATAGAGAAAGAGATGATAGAGAAAGATGATAGAGATGATAGAGATAGAGATGATAGAGAAAGAGATAGAGAAAGAGATGATAGAGAAAGAGATGATAGAGAAAGATAGAGATGATAGAGAAAGAGATAGAAATAATAGAGATAGAGAAGATAGTGATAGAGATAATAGAGAAAGAGATAGAGATGATAGAGATAGAGATGATAGAGAAAGAGATGATAGAGAAAGAGATAGAGATGATAGAGAAAGAGATGATAGAGAAAGAGAGAGATAGAGATGATAGAGACAGAGATGATAGAGATGATAGAGAGATAGAGATGATAGAGAGAGATAGAGATGATAGAGAAAGAGTTAGAAATGATAGAGAAAGAGATGATAGAGATAGAGATTATAGATAGAGATGATAAAGATAATAGAGATGATAGAGAGAGGTGATCGAGAAAGAGAAATGATAGAGATGATAGAGAAAGAGATAGAGATGATAGAGATAGAGATGATAGAGAAAGAGAGATGATAGAGAAAGAGATGATAGAGATAGAGATGATAGAGAAAGAGATAGAGATGATAGTGAAAGAGATAGAGATGATAGAGAAAGAGATGATAGAGATGATAGAGAAAGAGATGATAGAGATGATAGAGATAGAGATGATGGAGAAAGAGATAGAGTTGATAGAGATAGAGATGAAAGAGAAAGAGATAGAAATGATAGAGATAGAGATGATAGAGATAGAGATGATAGAGAAAGACATGATAGAGATGATAGAGATAGAGATGATAGAGAAAGACATGATAGAGATGATAGTGATAGAGATGATAGAGTAAGATAGAGATGATAGAGATGATAAAGATAGAGATGATAGAGATGAAAGAGAAAGAGATAGAGATGATAGAGAAAGAGATGATAGAGATGATAGAGATAGAGATGATAGAGAAAGAGATAGAGATGATAGAGATAGAGATGATAGAGAAAGATATAGAGATAGAGATGATAGAGAAAGATGATAGAGAAAGAGATGATAGAGATGATAGAGATAGAGATGATAGAGAAAGATGATAGAGATAGAGATGATAGAGAAAGAGATAGAGATGATAGAGATAGAGATGATAGAGAAAGATATAGAGATAGAGATGATAGAGATAAAGATGGTAGAGAAAGATGATAGAGAAAGAGATGATAAAGATGATAGAGATAGAGATGATAGAGAAAGATATAGAGATAGAGATGATAGAGAAAGAGATGATAGAGAAAGATGATAGAGATAGAGATGATAGAGAAAGAGATAGAGATGATAGAGATAGAGATGATAGAGAAAGATATAGAGATAGAGATGATAGAGATAGAGATGATAGAGAAAGATGATAGAGAAAGAGATGATAGAGATGATAGAGATAGAGATGATAGAGAAAGATGATAGAGATAGAGATGATAGAGATAGAGATGAAAGAGAGATGATAGAGATAGAGATGATCGAGATAGAGATGAAAGAGATAGAAATAATAGAGATAGAGATGATAGAGATAGAGATGATAGGGAAAGAGATAGAGATTATAGAGAAAGAGATGATAGAGATAGAGAGAGAGATGATAGAGAAAGAGATAGAGATGATAGAAAAAGAGATAGAGATGATAGAGAAAGACATGATAGAGATGATAGTGATAGAGAAGATAGAGATGATAGAGTAAGAGATAGAGATGATAGAGATAGAGATGATAAAGATAGAGATGATAGAGATAGAGATGAAAGAGAAAGAGATAGAGATGAAAAAGATAGAAATAATAGAGAAAGAGATAGAGATGATAGAGAAAGAGATAGAGATGATAAAGAGATAGAGATGAAAGAGATAGATAGAGATGAAAGAAATAGAGATGATAGAGATAGAGATGATAGAGATGGAGATGATAAAGATAGCGATGATAGAGATAGAGATGATAGAGAAAGAGATAATAGAGATAGAGATGATAGAGAGAGAGATGATAAAGATAGAAATGATAGAGATAGAGATGATAGAGAAAGAGATAGAGATGATAGAGAAAGAGATAGAGATGATAGAGATAGATGATAGAGAAAGAGATAGAGATGATAGAGATAGAGATGATAGAGAAAGAGATAGAGATGATAGAGATGATAGAGAAAGAGATGATAGAGATAGAGATGATAGAGAAAGAGATAGAGATGATAGAGAAAGAGATAGAGATGATAGAGAAAGAGATAGAGATGATAGAGATAGAGAGAGAGAAAGAGATGATGGAGAAAGAGATAGAGTTGATAGAGATAGAGATGATAGAGAAAGACATGATAGAGATAGAGATGATAGAGAAAGACATGATAGAGATGATAGTGATAGAGAAGATAGAGATGATAGAGATAGAGATGATAAAGAGATGATAGAGATAGAGATGAAAGAGAAAGATAGAAATGATAGAGATGATAGAGAAAGAGATAGAGATGATAGAGAAAGAGATAGAGATGATAGAGATAGAGATGATAGAGAAAGAGATAGAGATAATAGAGAAAGAATTAGAGATGATAGAGATAGAGATGATAGAGAGAGATGATAGAGATAGAGATGATAGAGATATAGAGATGATAGAGAGAGATAGAGAGAGATAGAGATGATAGAGAAATGATAGAGAGAGAGACGATAGAGATAGAGATTATAGATAGAGATGATAAAGATAATAGAGATGATAGAGAGAGATGATCGAGAAAGAGAGATAATTGAGAAAGATGATAGAGAAAGAGATAGATGATAGAGATGATAGAGAAAGAGATAGAGATGATAGAGATAGAGATGATAGAGAAAGAGAGATGATAGAGAAAGAGATGATAGAGATAGAGATGATAGAGATAGAGATGATAGAGAAAGAGATAGAGATGATAGAGAGATGATAGAGATAGAGATGATAGAGAAAGAGATAGAGATGATAGAGAAAGAGATAGAGATGATAGAGATGATAGAGAAAGAGAGATGATAGAGAAAGAGATGATAGAGATAGAGATGATAGAGATAGAGATGATGGAGAAAGAGATAGAGTTGATAGAGATGAAAGAGAAAGAGAAAGAAATGATAGAGATAGAGATGATAGAGATAGAGATGATAGAGAAAGAGATAGAGATGATAGAGAAAGACATGATAGAGATGATAGTGATAGAGATGATAGAGTAAGATAGAGATGATAAAGATAGAGATGATAGAGATAGAGATGAAAGAGAAAGATAGAAATGATAGAGATGATAGAGAAAGAGATAGAGATGATAGAGAAAGAGATGATAGAGAAAGAGATAGAGATGATAGAGATAGAGATGATAGAGAAAGATATAGAGATAGAGATGATAGAGATAGAGATAGAGATTATAGAGATAGAGAGAGATGATAGAGAAAGAGATAGAGATGATAGAGAAAGAGAGAGAAAGATGATAGAGAAAGAGATGATAGAGATAGAGATGATAGAGATGATAGAGAAAGAGATTATAAAGATAGAGAAAGATAGAAATGATAGAGATAGAGATGATAGAGAAAGAGAGAGAAAGATGATAGAGAAAGATGATAGAGATGATAGAGATAGAGATGATAGAGAAAGAGATAGAGAAAGAGATGATAGAGAGATGATAGAGATAGAGATGATAGAGAAAGAGATGATAGAGATAGAGATGATAGAGAAAGATAGAGATGATAGAGAAAGAGATAGAATTAATAGAGATAGAGAAGATAGAGATAGAGATAATAGAGAAAGAGATAGAGATGATAGAGATAGAGATGATAGATAAAGAGATGATAGAGAAAGAGATAGAGATGATAGAGAAAGAGATGATAGAGAAAGAGAGAGATAGAGATGATAGAGACAGAGATGATAGAGATAGAGATGATAGAGATGATAGAGAGAGATAGAGATGATAGAGAAAGAGTTAGAAATGATAGAGAAAGAGATGATAGAGATGATAGAGATAGAGATTATAGATAGAGATGATAAAGATAATAGAGATGATAGAGAGAGATGATCGAGAAAGAGAGATGATAGAGATGATAGAGAAAGAGATAGAAATAATAGAGATAGAGAAGATAGAGATAATAGAGAAAGAGATAGAGATGATAGAGATAGAGATGATAGAGAAAGAGATAGAGATGATAGAGAAAGAGATGATAGAGAAAGAGAGAGATAGAGATGATAGAGACAGAGATGATAGAGATAGAGATGATAGAGATGATAGAGAGAGATAGAGATGATAGAGAAAGAGTTAGAAATGATAGAGAAAGAGATGATAGAGATGATAGAGATAGAGATTATAGATAGAGATGATAAAGATAATAGAGATGATAGAGAGAGATGATCGAGAAAGAGAGATGATAGAGATGATAGAGAAAGAGATAGAGATGATAGAGATAGAGATGATAGAGAAAGAGAGATGATAGAGAAAGAGATGATAGAGATAGAGATGATAGAGAAAGAGATAGAGATGATAGAGAAAGAGATAGAGATGATAGAGAAAGAGATGATAGAGATGATAGAGATGATGGAGAAAGAGATAGAGTTGATAGAGATAGAGATGAAAGAGAAAGACATAGAAATGATAGAGATAGAGATGATAGAGATAGAGATGATAGAGAAAGACATGATAGAGATGATAGAGATAGAGATGATAGAGAAAGACATGATAGAGATGATAGTGATAGAGATGATAGAGTAAGATAGAGATGATAGAGATGATAGAGATGATAGAGATGAAAGAGAAATAGATAGAGATGTTAGAGAAAGAGATGATAGAGATAGAGATGATAGAGATAGAGATGATAGAGAAAGATATAGAGATAGAGATGATAGAGAAAGAGATGATAGAGAAAGATGATAGAGATAGAGATGATAGAGAAAGAGATGATAGAGATAGAGATGATAGAGAAAGATATAGAGATAGAGATGATAGAGATAGAGATGATAGAGAAAGATGATAGAGAAAGAGATGATAGAGATGATAGAGATAGAGATGATAGAGATAGAGATGATAGAGATAGAGATGAAAGAGAGATGATAGAGATAGAGATGATAGAGAAAGAGATAGAGATGATAGAGAAAGAGATAGAGATGATAGAGAAAAAGAGATGATAGAGAAAGAGATGATAGAAATAGAGATGATATAGATAGAGATGATGGAGAAAGAGATAGAGTTGATAGAGATGAAAGAGAAAGAGATAGAAATGATAGAGATAGAGATGATAGAGATAGAGATGATAGAGAAAGAGATAGAGATGATAGAGAAAGACATGATAGAGATGATAGTGATAGAGAAGATAGAGATGATAGAGTAAGAGATAGAGATGATAGAGATAGAGATGATAAAGATAGAGATGATAGAGATAGAGATGAAAGAGAAAGAGATAGAGATGAAAAAGATAGAAATAATAGAGAAAGAGATAGAGATGATAGAGAAAGAGATAGAGATGATAAAGAGATAGAGATGAAAGAGAGAGATAGAGATGATAGAATTAGAGATGATAGAGATGATAGAGAAAGCGATAGAGATGAAAGAGATAGATGATAGAGATGAAAGAAATAGAGATGATAGAGATATAGATGATAGAGATGGAGATGATAAAGATAGCGATGATAGAGATAGAGATGATAGAGAAAGAGATAATAGAGATAGAGATGATAGAGAGAGAGATGATAAAGATAGAAATGATAGAGATAGAGATGATAGAGAAAGAGATAGAGATGATAGAGAAAGAGATAGAGATGATAGAGATAGATGATAGAGAAAGAGATAGAGATGATAGAGATAGAGATGATAGAGAAAGAGAAAGAGATGATAGAGAAAGAGATGATAGAGATAGAGATGATAGAGAAAGAGATGATAGAGATAGAGATGATAGAGATAGAGATGATAGAGATAGAGATGAAAGAGAAATGATAGAGATAGAGATGAAAGAGATAGAAATAATAGAGATAGAGATGATAGAGATAGAGATGATAGGGAAAGAGATAGAGATTATAGAGAAAGAGATGATAGAGAGAGATGATAGAGATAATAGCTATAGAGATGATAGAGAAAGACATGATAGAGATGATAGTGATAGAGAAGATAGAGATGATAGAGTAAGAGATAGAGATGATAGAGATAGAGATGATAGAGATAGAGATGAAAGAGAAAGATAGAGATGATAGAGAAAGAGATATAGGTGATAGAGATAGAGATGATAGAGACGATAGAGATGATAGAGATAGAGATGATAGAGAAAGAGATGATAGAGATGATAGAGATAGATATGATAGAGAAAGAGATGATAGAGATAGAGATGATAGAGAAAGAGATAGAGATGATAGAGATAGAGATGAAAGAGAGATGATAGAGATAGAAATAATAGAGATAGAGATGATAGAGAAAGAGAGAGATTATAGAGAAAGAGATGATAGAGATAGAGAGATGATAGAGAAAGAGATGGAGATGATAGAGAAAGAGATAGAGATGATAGAAATAGAGATGATAGAGAAAGAGAGAGAAAGATGATAGAGAGACAGATGATAGAGATAGAGATGATAGAGAAAGAGATAGAGATGATAGAGATAGAGATAGAAATGATAGAGATGATAGAGATGGAGATGATAGAGATAGAGATGATAGAGAAAGAGAGAGAAAGAGATGATAGAGAAAGAGATGATAGAGAGAGATGATAGAGATTGAGATGATAGAGAAAGAGATGATAGAGATAGAGATGATAGAAATAGTTAGAGATGATAGAGATGATAGAGAAAGAGATGATAGAGATAGAGATGATAGAAATGATAGAGAAAGAGATAGAGAAAGATAGAAATGATAGAGATAGAGATGATAGAGAAAGAGAGAGAAAGATGATAGAGAAAGAGATGATAGAGAAAGATGATAGAGATGATAGAGATAGAGATGATAGAGAAAGAGATAGAGAAAGAGATGATAGAGAAAGAGATGATAGAGATAGAGATGATAGAGAAAGATAGAGATGATAGAGAAAGAGATAGAAATAATAGAGATAGAGAAGATAGAGATAATAGAGAAAGAGAGATGATAGAGATAGAGATGATAGAGAAAGAGATGATAGAGATAGAGATGATAGAGAAAGAGATGATAGAGAAAGAGAGAGATAGAGATGATAGAGACAGAGATGATAGAGATAGAGATGATAGAGAAAGAGATAGAGATGATAGAGATAGAGATGAAAGAGAGATGATAGAGATGATCGAGATAGAAATAATAGAGATAGAGATGATAAAGAGAGAGATTATAGAGAAAGAGATGATAGAGATAGAGAGAGATGATAGAGAAAGAGATGGAGATGATAGAGAAAGAGATGATAGAAATAGAGATGATAGAGAAAGAGAGAGAAAGATGATAGAGAGACAGATGATAGAGATAGAGGTGATAGAGAAAGAGATGATAGAGATGATAGAGATGGAGATGATAGAGATGGAGATGATAGAGATAGAGATGATAGAGAAAGAGATGATAGAGAGAGATGATAGAGATAGAGATGATAGAAATAGAGATAGAGATGATAGAGATAGATGATAGAGATAGAGATGATAGAGATAGAGATGATAGAGAAAGAGAGAGAAAGATGATAGAGAAAGAGATGATAGAGAGAGATGATGGAGATAGAGATGATAGAGAAAGAGATAGAGATGATAGAGAAAGAGATGATAGAGAAAGAGATAGAGATGATGCAGAAAGAGATAGAGTTGATAGAGATAGAGATGATAGAGAAAGAGATAGAGATTATAGAGATAGAGAGAGATGATAGAGATAGAGATGATAGAGAAAGAGAGAGAAAGATGATAGAGAAAGAGATGATAGAGATGATAGAGAAAGAGAGAAAGATGATAGAGAAAGAGATGATAGAGAAAGAGAGAAAGATGATAGAGAAAGAGATGATAGAGAAAGATGATAGAGATGATAGAGAAAGAGAGAGAAAGAGATGATAGAGATAGAGATGATAGAGAAAGAGATAGAAATAATAGAGATAGAGAAGATAGAGATAGAGATAATAGAGAAAGAGATAGAGATGATCGAGATAGAGATGATAGAGAAAGAGATGATAGAGAAAGAGATAGAGATGATAGAGAAAGAGATGATAGAGAAAGAGAGAGATAGAGATGATAGAGACTGAGATGATAGAGATGATAGAGAGAGATAGAGATGATAGAGAAAGAGTTAGAAATGATAGAGAAAGAGATGATAGAGATAGAGATTATAGATAGAGATGATAAAGATAATAGAGATGATAGAGAGAGATGATCGAGAAAGAGAGATAGAGATGATAGAGAAAGAGATAGAGATGATAGAGATAGAGATGATAGAGAAAGAGATGATAGAGATAGAGATGATAGAGAAAGAGATAGAGATGATAGAGAAAGAGATAGAGATGATAGAGAAAGAGATGATAGAGATGATAGAGATAGAGATGATGGAGAAAGAGATAGAGTTGATAGAGATAGAGATGAAAGAGAAAGAGATAGAAATGATAGAGATAGAGATGATAGAGATAGAGATGATAGAGAAAGACATGATAGAGATGATAGAGATAGAGATGATAGAGAAAGACATGATAGAGATGATAGTGATAGAGATGATAGAGTAAGATAGAGATGATAGAGATGATAAAGAGATGATAGAGATAGAGATGAAAGAGAAAGAGATAGAGATGATAGAGAAAGAGATGATAGAGAAAGATAGAGATGATAGAGAAAGATATAGAGATAGAGATGATAGAGAAAGAGATGATAGAGAAAGATGATAGAGATAGAGATGATAGAGAAAGATAGAGATGATAGAGATAGAGATGATAGAGAAAGATATAGAGATAGAGATGATAGAGATAGAGATGATAGAGAAAGATGATAGAGATAGAGATGAAAGAGAGATGATAGAGATAGAGATGATCGAGATAGAGATGAAAGAGATAGAAATAATAGAGATAGAGATGATAGGGAAAGAGATAGAGATTATAGAGAAAGAGATGATAGAGAGAGAGATGATAGAGAAAGAGATAGAGATGATAGAGATAGAGATGATAGAGAAAGACATGATAGAGATGATAGTGATAGAGAAGATAGAGATGATAGAGTAAGAGATAGAGATGATAGAGATAGAGATGAAAGAGAAAGAGATAGAGATGAAAAAGATAGAAATGATAGAGAAAGAGAGATGATAGAGAAAGAGATAGAGATGATAAAGAGATAGAGATGAAAGAGAGAGATAGAGATGATAGAATTAGAGATGATAGAGATGATAGAGAAAGAGATAGAGATGAAAGAGATAGATGATAGAGATGAAAGAAATAGAGATGATAGAGATAGAGATGATAGAGATGGAGATGACAAAGATAGCGATGATAGAGATAGAGATGATAGAGAGAGAAAGAGATTAAATAGAGATAGAGATGATAGAGAGAGAGATGATAAAGATAGAAATAATAGAGATAGAGATGATAGAGAAAGAGATAGAGATGATAGAGATAGATGATAGAGAAAGAGATAGAGATGATAGAGATAGAGATGATAGAGAAAGAGATAGAGATGATAGAGAAAGAGATAGAGATGATAGAGAAAGAGATGATAGAGATAGAGATGATAGAGAAAGAGATAGAGATGATAGAGAAAGAGATAGAGATGATAGAGATAGAGAAAGAGAAAGAGATGATGGAGAAAGAGATAGAGATGATAGAGAAAGACATAATAGAGAAAGAGATGATAGAGAAAAACATGATAGAGATGATAGTGATAGAGAAGATAGAGATGATAGAGATAGAGATGATAAAGAGATGATAGAGATAGAGATGAAAGAGAAAGATAGAAATGATAGAGATGATAGAGAAAGAGATAGAGATGATAGAGAAAGAGATAGAGATGATAGAGAAAGAGAGATGATAGAGAAAGAGATGATAGAGATAGAGATGATAGAGATAGAGATGATAGAGAGATGATAAAGATGATAGAGAAAGAGATAGAGATAGAGATGATAGAGAAAGACATGATAGAGATGATAGTGATAGAGAAGATAGAGATGATAGAGATGATAAAGAGATGAAAGAAAGATAGAAATGATAGAGATGATAGAGAAAGATAGAGATGATAGAGAAAGAGATAGAGATGATAAAGATAGAGATGATAGATATAGAGACGATAGAGAAAGAGAGAAAGAGATGATAGAGAAAGAGATGATAGAGATAGAGATGATAGAGAAAGAGATGATAGAGATAGAGATAGAGATGAAAGAGAGATGATAGAGATAGAGATGAAAGAGATAGAAATAATAGAGATAGAGATGATAGAGATAGAGATGATAGAGATAGAGATGATAGGGAAAGAGATAGAGATTATAGAGAAAGAGATGATAGAGAGAGAGATGATAGAGAAAGAGATAGAGATGATAGAGATAATAGATATAGAGATGATAAAGACATGATAGAGATGATAGTGATAGAGAAGATAGACATGATAGAGTAAGAGATAGAGATGATAGAGAAAGAGATAGAGGTGATAGAGATGATAGAGACGATAGAGATGATAGAGATAGAGATGATAGAGAAAGATGATAGAGATGATAGAGATAGATATGATAGAGAAAGAGATGATAGAGATAGAGATGATAGAGAAAGAGATAGAGATGATAGAGATAGAGATGAAAGAGAGATGATAGAGATGATCGAGATAGAAATAATAGAGATAGAGATGATAGAGA
The DNA here is from genome assembly GCF_032444005.1 of Ranitomeya imitator. NCBI lineage: Eukaryota > Metazoa > Chordata > Amphibia > Anura > Dendrobatidae > Ranitomeya > Ranitomeya imitator. Next base: position 557,235,414 of record NC_091283.1, read on the forward strand.
TAGAGATGATAGAAAAAGAGAGATTATAGAGAAAGAGATGATAGAGATAGAGAGAGATGATAGAGAAAGAGATGGAGATGATAGAGAAAGAGATAGAGATGATAGAAATAGAGATGATAGAGAAAGAGAGAGAAAGATGATAGAGATAGAGATGATAGAGAAAGAGATAGAGATGATAGAGATAGAGATAGAAATGATAGAGATGATAGAGATGGAGATGATAGTGATAGAGATGATAGAGAAAGAGAGAGAAAGAGATGATAGAGAAAGAGATGATAGAGAGATGATAGAGAAAGTGATGATAGAGATAGAGATGATAGAGATAGAGATGATAGAGATGATAGAGATGATAGAGAAAGAGATGATAGAGATAGAGATGATAGAGATAGAGATGATAGAGAAAGAGATGATAGAGAGAGATGATAGAGATAGAGATGATAGAGAAAGAGATAGAGATGATAGAGATAGAGATGATAGATATAGAGACGATAGAGAAAGAGATGATAGAGAAAGAGATGATAGAGATAGAGATGATAGAGAAAGAGATGATAGAGATGATAGAGATGATAGAGATAGAGATGAAAGAGAGATGATAGAGATAGAGATGAAAGAGATAGAAATAATAGAGATAGAGATGATAGAGATAGAGATGATAGAGATAGAGATGATAGGGAAAGAGATAGAGATTATAGAGAAAGAGATGATTGAGAGAGAGATGATAGAGAAAGAGATAGAGATGATAGAGATAATAGATATAGAGATGATAGAGAAAGACATGATAGAGATGATAGTGATAGAGAAGATAGACATGATAGAGTAAGAGATAGAGATGATAGAGAAAGAGATAGAGGTGATAGAGATGATAGAGACGATAGAGATGATAGAGATAGAGATGATAGAGAAAGAGATGATAGAGATGATAGAGATAGATATGATAGAGAAAGAGATGATAGAGATAGAGATGATAGAGAAAGAGATAGAGATGATAGAGATAGAGATGAAAGAGAGATGATAGAGATGATCGAGATAGAGATGATAGAGATGATAGAAAAAGAGAGAGATTATAGAGAAAGAGATGATAGAGATAGAGAGAGATGATAGAGAAAGAGATGGAGATGATAGAGAAAGAGATAGAGATGATAGAAATAGAAATGATAGAGAAAGAGAGAGAAAGATGATAGAGAGACAGATGATAGAGATAGAGATGATAGAGAAAGAGATAGAGATGATAGAGATAGAAATGATAGAGATGATAGAGATGGAGATGATAGAGATAGAGATGATAGAGAAAGAGATGATAGAGAAAGAGATGATAGAGAGAGATGATAGAGATAGAGATGATAGAGAAAGATGATAGAGATAGAGATGATAGAGATAGAGATGATAGAAATAGATAGAGATGATAGAGAAAGAGATGATAGAGATAGAGATGATAGAGATAGAGATGATAGAGAAAGAGATGATAGAAAGAGATGATAGAGATAGAGATGATAGAAATAGATAGAGATGATAGAGATGATAGAGAAAGAGATGATAGAGATAGAGATGATAGAGATAGAGATGATAGAGAAAGAGATGATAGAGAAAGAGATAGAGATGATGGAGAAAGAGATAGAGTTGATAGAGATGATAGAGATAGAGATGGTAGAGAAAGAGATAGAGATTATAGAGATAGAGAGAGATGATAGAGAAAGAGATAGAGATGATAGAGAAAGAGAGAGAAAGATGATAGAGAAAGAGATGATAGAGATAGAGATGATAGAGAAAGAGATAAAGATGATAGAGATAGAGATTATAGAGATAGAGAAAGATAGAAATGATAGAGATAGAGATGATAGAGATAGAGATGATAAAGAGAGAGAAAGATGATAGAGAAAGATGATAGAGAGATATGATAGAGATAGAGATGATAGAGAAAGAGATGATAGAGAAAGAGATGATAGAGAAAGAGATAGAGATGATAGAGAAAGAGAGAGAAAGAGATAGAGAAAGAGATGATAGAGAGATGATAGAGATAGAGATGATAGAGATAGAGATGATAGAGAAAGAGATGATAGAGAAAGATGATAGAGATAGAGATGATAGAGAAAGATGGAGATGATAGCGATGATAGAGAAAGAGATAGAGAGATGATCGAGATAGAGATGAAAGAGATAGAGATAATAGAGAAAGAGATAGAGATGATAGAGATAGAGATGATAGAGAAAGAGATGATAGAGAAAGAGATAGAGATGATAGAGAAAGAGATGATAGAGAAAGAGATAGAGATAGAGATGATAGAGACAGATGATAGAGAGAGATGATAGAGATAGAGATGATAGAGATATAGAGATGATAGAGAGAGATAGAGAGAGATAGAGAAAGAGATAGAAATGATAGAGAAAGAGATGATAGAGATAGAGATTATAGATAGAGATGATAAAGATAATAGAGATGATAGAGAGAGAGATGATCGAGAAAGAGAGATAATAGAGAAAGATGATAGAGAAAGAGATAGATGATAGAGAAAGAGATAGAGATGATAGAGATAGAGATGATAGAGAAAGAGAGATGATAGAGAAAGAGATGATAGAGATAGAGATGATAGAGATAGAGATGATAGAGAAAGAGATAGAGATGATAGAGAGATGATAGAGATAGAGATGATAGAGAAAGATAGAGATGATAGAGAAAGAGATAGAGATGATAGAGAAAGAGAGATGATAGATAAAGAGATGATAGAGATAGAGATGATAGAGATAGAGATGATGGAGAAAGAGATAGAGTTGATAGAGATGAAAGAGAAAGAGATAGAAATGATAGAGATAGAGATGATAGAGATAGAGATAGAGAAAGAGATAGAGATGATAGAGAAAGACATGATAGAGATGATAGTGATAGAGATGATAGAGTAAGATAGAGATTATAGAGATGATAAAGATAGAGATGATAGAGATAGAGATGATAGAGAAAGAGATAGAGATGATAGAGATAGAGATGAAAGAGAGATGATAGAGATAGAAATAATAGAGATAGAGATGATAGAGAAAGAGAGAGATTATAGAGAAAGAGATGATAGAGATAGAGAGATGATAGAGAAAGAGATGGAGATGATAGAGAAAGAGATAGAGATGATAGAAATAGAGATGATAGAGAAAGAGAGAGAAAGATGATAGAGAGACAGATGATAGAGATAGAGATGATAGAGAAAGAGATAGAGATGATAGAGATAGAGATAGAAATGATAGAGATGATAGAGATGGAGATGATAGAGATAGAGATGATAGAGAAAGAGAGAGAAAGAGATGATAGAGAAAGAGATGATAGAGAGAGATGATAGAGATTGAGATGATAGAGAAAGAGATGATAGAGATAGAGATGATAGAGATAGAGATGATAGAAATAGTTAGAGATGATAGAGATGATAGAGAAAGAGATGATAGAGATAGAGATGATAGAAATGATAGAGAAAGAGATAGAGATAGAGAAAGATAGAAATGATAGAGATAGAGATGATAGAGAAAGAGAGAGAAAGATGATAGAGAAAGAGATGATAGAGAAAGATGATAGAGATGATAGAGATGGAGATGATAGAGAAAGAGATAGAGAAAGAGATGATAGAGAAAGAGATGATAGAGATAGAGATGATAGAGAAAGATAGAGATGATAGAGAAAGAGATAGAAATAATAGAGATAGAGAAGATAGAGATAATAGAGAAAGAGAGATGATAGAGATAGAGATGATAGAGAAAGAGATGATAGAGATAGAGATGATAGAGAAAGAGATGATAGAGAAAGAGATAGATAGAGATGATAGAGACAGAGATGATAGAGATAGAGATGATAGAGAAAGAGATAGAGATGATAGAGATAGAGATGAAAGAGAGATGATAGAGATGATCGAGATAGAAATAATAGAGATAGAGATGATAGAGAAAGAGATGATAGAGATAGAGAGAGATGATAGAGAAAGAGATGGAGATGATAGAGAAAGAGATGATAGAAATAGAGATGATAGAGAAAGAGAGAGAAAGATGATAGAGAGACAGATGATAGAGATAGAGGTGATAGAGAAAGAGATGATAGAGATGATAGAGATGGAGATGATAGAGATGGAGATGATAGAGATAGAGATGATAGAGAAAGAGATGATAGAGAAAGAGATGATAGAGAGAGATGATAGAGATAGAGATGATAGAAATAGAGATAGAGATGATAGAGAAAGAGATGATAGAGATAGAGATGATAGAGATAGAGATGATAGAGATAGAGATGATAGAGAAAGAGAGAGAAAGATGATAGAGAAAGAGATGATGGAGATAGAGATGATAGAGAAAGAGATAGAGATGATAGAGAAAGAGATGATAGAGAAAGAGATAGAGATGATGCAGAAAGAGATAGAGTTGATAGAGATGATAGAGAAAGAGATAGAGATTATAGAGATAGAGAGAGATGATAGAGATAGAGATGATAGAGAAAGAGAGAGAAAGATGATAGAGAAAGAGATGATAGAGATGATAGAGAAAGAGAGAAAGATGATAGAGAAAGAGATGATAGAGAAAGAGAGAAAGATGATAGAGAAAGAGATGATAGAGAAAGATGATAGAGATGATAGAGAAAGAGAGAGAAAGAGATGATAGAGATAGAGATGATAGAGAAAGAGATAGAAATAATAGAGAAGATAGAGATAGAGATAATAGAGAAAGAGATAGAGATGATCGAGATAGAGATGATAGAGAAAGAGATGATAGAGAAAGAGATAGAGATGATAGAGAAAGAGATGATAGAGAAAGAGAGAGATAGAGATGATAGAGACTGAGATGATAGAGATGATAGAGAGAGATAGAGATGATAGAGAAAGAGTTAGAAATGATAGAGAAAGAGATGATAGAGATAGAGATTATAGATAGAGATGATAAAGATAATAGAGATGATAGAGAGAGATGATCGAGAAAGAGAGATAGAGATGATAGAGAAAGAGATAGAGATGATAGAGATAGAGATGATAGAGAAAGAGATGATAGAGATAGAGATGATAGAGAAAGAGATAGAGATGATAGAGAAAGAGATGATAGAGATGATAGAGAAAGAGATGATAGAGATGATAGAGATAGAGATGATGGAGAAAGAGATAGAGTTGATAGAGATAGAGATGAAAGAGAAAGAGATAGAAATGATAGAGATAGAGATGATAGAGATAGAGATGATAGAGAAAGACATGATAGAGATGATAGAGATAGAGATGATAGAGATGATAGAGAAAGAGATGATAGAGAAAGAGATAATAGAGATAGAGATGATAGAGAGAGAGATGATAAAGATAGAAATGATAGAGATAGAGATGATAGAGAAAGAGATAGAGATGATAGAGAAAGAGATAGAGATGATAGAGATAGATGATAGAGAAAGAGATAGAGATGATAGAGATAGAGATGATAGAGAAAGAGAAAGAGATGATAGAGATAGAGATGATAGAGAAAGAGATGATAGAGATAGAGATGATAGAGATAGAGATGATAGAGATAGAGATGAAAGAGAAATGATAGAGATAGAGATGAAAGAGATAGAAATAATAGAGATAGAGATGATAGAGATAGAGATGATAGGGAAAGAGATAGAGATTATAGAGAAAGAGATGATAGAGAGAGATGATAGAGATAATAGATATAGAGATGATAGAGAAAGACATGATAGAGATGATAGTGATAGAGAAGATAGAGATGATAGAGTAAGAGATAGAGATGATAGAGATAGAGATGATAGAGATAGAGATGAAAGAGAAAGATAGAGATGATAGAGAAAGAGATATAGGTGATAGAGATAGAGATGATAGAGACGATAGAGATGATAGAGATAGAGATGATAGAGAAAGAGATTATAGAGATGATAGAGATAGATATGATAGAGAAAGAGATGATAGAGATAGAGATGATAGAGAAAGAGATAGAGATGATAGAGATAGAGATGAAAGAGAGATGATAGAGATAGAAATAATAGAGATAGAGATGATAGAGAAAGAGAGAGATTATAGAGAAAGAGATGATAGAGATAGAGAGATGATAGAGAAAGAGATGGAGATGATAGAGAAAGAGATAGAGATGATAGAAATAGAGATGATAGAGAAAGAGAGAGAAAGATGATAGAGAGACAGATGATAGAGATAGAGATGATAGAGAAAGAGATAGAGATGATAGAGATAGAGATAGAAATGATAGAGATGATAGAGATGGAGATGATAGAGATAGAGATGATAGAGAAAGAGAGAGAAAGAGATGATAGAGAAAGAGATGATAGAGAGAGATGATAGAGATTGAGATGATAGAGAAAGAGATGATAGAGATAGAGATGATAGAAATAGTTAGAGATGATAGAGATGATAGAGAAAGAGATGATAGAGATAGAGATGATAGAAATGATAGAGAAAGAGATAGAGATAGAGAAAGATAGAAATGATAGAGATAGAGATGATAGAGAAAGAGAGAGAAAGATGATAGAGAAAGAGATGATAGAGAAAGATGATAGAGATGATAGAGATAGAGATGATAGAGAAAGAGATAGAGAAAGAGATGATAGAGAAAGAGATGATAGAGATAGAGATGATAGAGAAAGATAGAGATGATAGAGAAAGAGATAGAAATAATAGAGATAGAGAAGATAGAGATAATAGAGAAAGAGAGATGATAGAGATAGAGATGATAGAGAAAGAGATGATAGAGATAGAGATGATAGAGAAAGAGATGATAGAGAAAGAGAGAGATAGAGATGATAGAGACAGAGATGATAGAGATAGAGATGATAGAGAAAGAGATAGAGATGATAGAGATAGAGATGAAAGAGAGATGATAGAGATGATCGAGATAGAAATAATAGAGATAGAGATGATAAAGAGAGAGATTATAGAGAAAGAGATGATAGAGATAGAGAGAGATGATAGAGAAAGAGATGGAGATGATAGAGAAAGAGATGATAGAAATAGAGATGATAGAGAAAGAGAGAGAAAGATGATAGAGAGACAGATGATAGAGATAGAGGTGATAGAGAAAGAGATGATAGAGATGATAGAGATGGAGATGATAGAGATGGAGATGATAGAGATAGAGATGATAGAGAAAGAGATGATAGAGAGAGATGATAGAGATAGAGATGATAGAAATAGAGATAGAGATGATAGGGAAAGAGATGATAGAGATAGAGATGATAGAGATAGAGATGATAGAGATAGAGATGATAGAGAAAGAGAGAGAAAGATGATAGAGAAAGAGATGATAGAGAGAGATGATGGAGCTAGAGATGATAGAGAAAGAGATAGAGATGATAGAGAAAGAGATGATAGAGAAAGAGATAGAGATGATGCAGAAAGAGATAGAGTTGATAGAGATGATAGAGATAGAGATGATAGAGAAAGAGATAGAGATTATAGAGATAGAGAGAGATGATAGAGATAGAGATGATAGAGAAAGAGAGAGAAAGATGATAGAGAAAGAGATGATAGAGATGATAGAGAAAGAGAGAAAGATGATAGAGAAAGAGATGATAGAGAAAGAGAGAAAGATGATAGAGAAAGAGATGATAGAGAAAGATGATAGAGATGATAGAGAAAGAGAGAGAAAGAGATGATAGAGATAGAGATGATAGAGAAAGAGATAGAAATAATAGAGATAGAGAAGATAGAGATAGAGATAATAGAGAAAGAGATAGAGATGATCGAGATAGAGATGATAGAGAAAGAGATGATAGAGAAAGAGATAGAGATGATAGAGAAAGAGATGATAGAGAAAGAGAGAGATAGAGATGATAGAGACTGAGATGATAGAGATGATAGAGAGAGATAGAGATGATAGAGAAAGAGTTAGAAATGATAGAGAAAGAGATGATAGAGATAGAGATTATAGATAGAGATGATAAAGATAATAGAGATGATAGAGAGAGATGATCGAGAAAGAGAGATAGAGATGATAGAGAAAGAGATAGAGATGATAGAGATAGAGATGATAGAGAAAGAGATGATAGAGATAGAGATGATAGAGAAAGAGATAGAGATGATAGAGAAAGAGATAGAGATGATAGAGAAAGAGATGATAGAGATGATAGAGATAGAGATGATGGAGAAAGAGATAGAGTTGATAGAGATAGAGATGAAAGAGAAAGAGATAGAAATGATAGAGATAGAGATGATAGAGATAGAGATGATAGAGAAAGACATGATAGAGATGATAGAGATAGAGATGATAGAGAAAGACATGATAGAGATGATAGTGATAGAGATGATAGAGTAAGATAGAGATGATAGAGATGATAAAGAGATGATAGAGATAGAGATGAAAGAGAAAGAGATAGAGATGATAGAGAAAGAGATGATAGAGAAAGATAGAGATGATAGAGAAAGATATAGAGATAGAGATGATAGAGAAAGAGATGATAGAGAAAGATGATAGAGATAGAGATGATAGAGAAAGATAGAGATGATAGAGATAGAGATGATAGAGAAAGATATAGAGATAGAGATGATAGAGATAGAGATGATAGAGAAAGATGATAGAGATAGAGATAAAAGAGAGATGATAGAGATAGAGATGATCGAGATAGAGATGAAAGAGATAGAAATAATAGAGATAGAGATGATAGGGAAAGAGATAGAGATTATAGAGAAAGAGATGATAGAGATAGAGAGAGAGATGATAGAGAAAGAGATAGAGATGATAGAGATAGAGATGATAGAGAAAGACATGATAGAGATGATAGTGATAGAGAAGATAGAGATGATAGAGTAAGAGATAGAGATGATAGAGATAGAGATGAAAGAGAAAGAGATAGAGATGAAAAAGATAGAAATGATAGAGAAAGAGAGATGATAGAGAAAGAGATAGAGATGATAAAGAGATAGAGATGAAAGAGAGAGATAGAGATGATAGAATTAGAGATGATAGAGATGATAGAGAAAGAGATAGAGATGAAAGAGATAGATGATAGAGATAGAGATGAAAGAAATAGAGATGATAGAGATAGAGATGATAGAGATGGAGATGACAAAGATAGCGATGATAGAGATAGAGATGATAGAGAGAGAAAGAGATTAAATAGAGATAGAGATGATAGAGAGAGAGATGATAAAGATAGAAATAATAGAGATAGAGATGATAGAGAAAGAGATAGAGATGATAGAGATAGATGATAGAGAAAGAGATAGAGATGATAGAGATAGAGATGATAGAGAAAGAGATAGAGATGATAGAGAAAGAGATAGAGATGATAGAGAAAGAGATGATAGAGATAGAGATGATAGAGAAAGAGATAGAGATGATAGAGAAAGAGATAGAGATGATAGAGTAAGAGATAGAGATGATAGAGATAGAGAAAGAGAAAGAGATGATGGAGAAAGAGATAGAGTTGATAGAGATGATAGAGAAAGACATAATAGAGAAAGAGATGATAGAGAAAAACATGATAGAGATGATAGTGATAGAGAAGATAGAGATGATAGAGATAGAGATGATAAAGAGATGATAGAGATAGAGATGATAGAGAAAGAGATAGAGATGATAGAGAAAGAGAGATGATAGAGAAAGAGATGATAGAGATAGAGATGATAGAGATAGAGATGATAGAGAGATGATAAAGATGATAGAGAAAGAGATAGAGATAGAGATGATAGAGAAAGACATGATAGAGATGATAGTGATAGAGAAGATAGAGATGATAGAGATGATAAAGAGATGAAAGAAAGATAGAAATGATAGAGATGATAGAGAAAGATAGAGATGATAGAGAAAGAGATAGAGATGATAGAGATAGAGATGATAGATATAGAGACGATAGAGAAAGAGAGAAAGAGATGATAGAGAAAGAGATGATAGAGATAGAGATGATAGAGAAAGAGATGATAGAGATAGAGATAGAGATGAAAGAGAGATGATAGAGATAGAGATGAAAGAGATAGAAATAATAGAGATAGAGATGATAGAGATAGAGATGATAGAGATAGAGATGATAGGGAAAGAGATAGAGATTATAGAGAAAGAGATGATAGAGAGAGAGATGATAGAGAAAGAGATAGAGATGATAGAGATAATAGATATAGAGATGATAAAGACATGATAGAGATGATAGTGATAGAGAAGATAGACATGATAGAGTAAGAGATAGAGATGATAGAGAAAGAGATAGAGGTGATAGAGATGATAGAGACGATAGAGATGATAGAGATAGAGATGATAGAGAAAGATGATAGAGATGATAGAGATAGATATGATAGAGAAAGAGATGATAGAGATAGAGATGATAGAGAAAGAGATAGAGATGATAGAGATAGAGATGAAAGAGAGATGATAGAGATGATCGAGATAGAAATAATAGATAGAGATGATAGAGATAGAGATGATAGAAAAAGAGAGATTATAGAGAAAGAGATGATAGAGATAGAGAGAGATGATAGAGAAAAAGATGGAGATGATAGAGAAAGAGATAGAGATGATAGAAATAGAGATGATAGAGAAAGAGAGAGAAAGATGATAGAGATAGAGATGATAGAGAAAGAGATAGAGATGATAGAGATAGAGATAGAAATGATAGAGATGATAGAGATGGAGATGATAGTGATAGAGATGATAGAGAAAGAGAGAGAAAGAGATGATAGAGAAAGAGATGATAGAGAGATGATAGAGAAAGTGATGATAGAGATAGAGATGATAGAGATAGAGATGATAGAGATGATAGAGATGATAGAGATGATAGAGAAAGAGATGATAGAGATAGAGATGATAGAGATAGAGATGATAGAGAAAGAGATGATAGAGAGAGATGATAGAGATAGAGATGATAGAGAAAGAGATAGAGATGATAGAGATAGAGATGATAGATATAGAGACGATAGAGAAAGAGAGAAAGAGATGATAGAGAAAGAGATGATAGAGATAGAGATGATAGAGAAAGAGATGATAGAGATGATAGAGATGATAGAGATAGAGATGAAAGAGAGATGATAGAGATAGAGATGAAAGAGATAGAAATAATAGAGATAGAGATGATAGAGATAGAGATGATAGAGATAGAGATGATAGGGAAAGAGATAGAGATTATAGAGAAAGAGATGATTGAGAGAGAGATGATAGAGAAAGAGATAGAGATGATAGAGATAATAGATATAGAGATGATAGAGAAAGACATGATAGAGATGATAGTGATAGAGAAGATAGACATGATAGAGTAAGAGATAGAGATGATAGAGAAAGAGATAGAGGTGATAGAGATGATAGAGACGATAGAGATGATAGAGATAGAGATGATAGAGAAAGAGATGATAGAGATGATAGAGATAGATATGATAGAGAAAGAGATGATAGAGATAGAGATGATAGAGAAAGAGATAGAGATGATAGAGATAGAGATGAAAGAGAGATGATAGAGATGATCGAGATAGAAATAATAGAGATAGAGATGATAGAGATGATAGAAAAAGAGAGAGATTATAGAGAAAGAGATGATAGAGATAGAGAGAGATGATAGAGAAAGAGATGGAGATGATAGAGAAAGAGATAGAGATGATAGAAATAGAAATGATAGAGAAAGAGAGAGAAAGATGATAGAGAGACAGATGATAGAGATAGAGATGATAGAGAAAGAGATAGAGATGATAGAGATAGAAATGATAGAGATGATAGAGATGGAGATGATAGAGATAGAGATGATAGAGAAAGAGATGATAGAGAAAGAGATGATAGAGAGAGATGATAGAGATAGAGATGATAGAGAAAGATGATAGAGATAGAGATGATAGAGATAGAGATGATAGAAATAGATAGAGATGATAGAGAAAGAGATGATAGAGATAGAGATGATAGAGATAGAGATGATAGAGAAAGAGATGATAGAAAGAGATGATAGAGATAGAGATGATAGAAATAGATAGAGATGATAGAGATGATAGAGAAAGAGATGATAGAGATAGAGATGATAGAGATAGAGATGATAGAGAAAGAGATGATAGAGAAAGAGATAGAGATGATGGAGAAAGAGATAGAGTTGATAGAGATGATAGAGATAGAGATGGTAGAGAAAGAGATAGAGATTATAGAGATAGAGAGAGATGATAGAGAAAGAGATAGAGATGATAGAGAAAGAGAGAGAAAGATGATAGAGAAAGAGATGATAGAGATAGAGATGATAGAGAAAGAGATAAAGATGATAGAGATAGAGATTATAGAGATAGAGAAAGATAGAAATGATAGAGATAGAGATGATAGAGATAGAGATGATAAAGAGAGAGAAAGATGATAGAGAAAGATGATAGAGAGAGATGATAGAGATAGAGATGATAGAGAAAGAGATGATAGAGAAAGAGATAGAGATGATAGAGATAGAGATGATAGAGAAAGAGAGAGAAAGAGATAGAGAAAGAGATGATAGAGAGATGATAGAGATAGAGATGATAGAGAAAGAGATGATAGAGAAAGATGATAGAGATAGAGATGATAGAGAAAGATGGAGATGATAGCGATGATAGAGAAAGAGATAGAGAGATGATCGAGATAGAGATGATAGAGAAAGAGATGATAGAGAAAGAGATAGAGATGATAGAGAAAGAGATGATAGAGAAAGAGATAGAGATAGAGATGATAGAGACAGATGATAGAGAGAGATGATAGAGATAGAGATGATAGAGATATAGAGATGATAGAGAGAGATAGAGAGAGATAGAGAAAGAGATAGAAATGATAGAGAAAGAGATGATAGAGATAGAGATTATAGATAGAGATGATAAAGATAATAGAGATGATAGAGAGAGAGATGATCGAGAAAGAGAGATAATAGAGAAAGATGATAGAGAAAGAGATAGATGATAGAGATGATAGAGAAAGAGATAGAGATGATAGAGATAGAGATGATAGAGAAAGAGATATGATAGAGAAAGAGATGATAGAGATAGAGATGATAGAGATAGAGATGATAGAGAAAGAGATAGAGATGATAGAGAGATGATAGAGATAGAGATGATAGAGAAAGATAGAGATGATAGAGAAAGAGATAGAGATGATAGAGAAAGAGAGATGATAGATAAAGAGATGATAGAGATAGAGATGATAGAGATAGAGATGATGGAGAAAGAGATAGAGTTGATAGAGATGAAAGAGAAAGAGATAGAAATGATAGAGATAGAGATGATAGAGATAGAGATAGAGAAAGAGATAGAGATGATAGAGAAAGACATGATAGAGATGATAGTGATAGAGATGATAGAGTAAGATAGAGATGATAAAGATAGAGATGATAGAGATAGAGATGAAAGAGATAGAGATGATAGAGAAAGAGATAGAGATGATAGAGATAGAGATGAAAGAGAGATGATAGAGATAGAAATAATAGAGATAGAGATGATAGAGAAAGAGAGAGATTATAGAGAAAGAGATGATAGAGATAGAGAGAGAGATGATAGAGAAAGAGATAGAGATGATAGAAAAAGAGATAGAGATGATAGAGAAAGACATGATAGAGATGATAGTGATAGAGAAGATAGAGATGATAGAGTAAGAGATAGAGATGATAGAGATAGAGATGATAAAGATAGAGATGATAGAGATAGAGATGAAAGAGAAAGAGATAGAGATGAAAAAGATAGAAATAATAGAGAAAGAGATAGAGATGATAGAGATAGAGATGATAGAGAAAGAGATGATAGAGAAAGAGATAGAGATGATAGAGAAAGAGATGATAGAGAAAGAGATAGAGATAGAGATGATAGAGACAGATGATAGAGAGAGATGATAGAGATGATAGAGATGATAGAGAAAGAGATGATAGAGATAGAGATGATAGAAATGATAGAGAAAGAGATAGAGATAGAGAAAGATAGAAATGATAGAGATAGAGATGATAGAGAAAGAGAGAGAAAGATGATAGAGAAAGAGATGATAGAGAAAGATGATAGAGATGATAGAGATAGAGATGATAGAGAAAGAGATAGAGAAAGAGATGATAGAGAAAGAGATGATAGAGATAGAGATGATAGAGAAAGATAGAGATGATAGAGAAAGAGATAGAAATAATAGAGATAGAGAAGATAGAGATAATAGAGAAAGAGAGATGATAGAGATAGAGATGATAGAGAAAGAGATGATAGAGATAGAGATGATAGAGAAAGAGATGATAGAGAAAGAGAGAGATAGAGATGATAGAGACAGAGATGATAGAGATAGAGATGATAGAGAAAGAGATAGAGATGATAGAGATAGAGATGAAAGAGAGATGATAGAGATGATCGAGATAGAAATAATAGAGATAGAGATGATAGAGAAAGAGATGATAGAGATAGAGAGAGATGATAGAGAAAGAGATGGAGATGATAGAGAAAGAGATGATAGAAATAGAGATGATAGAGAAAGAGAGAGAAAGATGATAGAGAGACAGATGATAGAGATAGAGGTGATAGAGAAAGAGATGATAGAGATGATAGAGATGGAGATGATAGAGATGGAGATGATAGAGATAGAGATGATAGAGAAAGAGATGATAGAGAAAGAGATGATAGAGAGAGATGATAGAGATAGAGATGATAGAAATAGAGATAGAGATGATAGAGAAAGAGATGATAGAGATAGAGATGATAGAGATAGAGATGATAGAGATAGAGATGATAGAGAAAGAGAGAGAAAGATGATAGAGAAAGAGATGATAGAGAGAGATGATGGAGATAGAGATGATAGAGAAAGAGATAGAGATGATAGAGAAAGAGATGATAGAGAAAGAGATAGAGATGATGCAGAAAGAGATAGAGTTGATAGAGATGATAGAGATAGAGATGATAGAGAAAGAGATAGAGATTATAGAGATAGAGAGAGATGATAGAGATAGAGATGATAGAGAAAGAGAGAAAGATGATAGAGAAAGAGATGATAGAGATGATAGAGAAAGAGAGAAAGATGATAGAGAAAGAGATGATAGAGAAAGAGAGAAAGATGATAGAGAAAGAGATGATAGAGAAAGATGATAGAGATGATAGAGAAAGAGAGAGAAAGAGATGATAGAGATAGAGATGATAGAGAAAGAGATAGAAATAATAGAGATAGAGAAGATAGAGATAGAGATTATAGATAGAGATGATAAAGATAATAGAGATGATAGAGAGAGAGATGATCGAGAAAGAGAGATAATAGAGAAAGATGATAGAGAAAGAGATAGATGATAGAGATGATAGAGAAAGAGATAGAGATGATAGAGATAGAGATGATAGAGAAAGAGATATGATAGAGAAAGAGATGATAGAGATAGAGATGATAGAGATATAGAGATGATAGAGAGAGATAGAGAGAGATAGAGAAAGAGATAGAAATGATAGAGAAAGAGATGATAGAGATAGAGATTATAGATAGAGATGATAAAGATAATAGAGATGATAGAGAGAGAGATGATCGAGAAAGAGAGATAATAGAGAAAGATGATAGAGAAAGAGATAGATGATAGAGATGATAGAGAAAGAGATAGAGATGATAGAGATAGAGATGATAGAGAAAGAGATATGATAGAGAAAGAGATGATAGAGATAGAGATGATAGAGATAGAGATGATAGAGAAAGAGATAGAGATGATAGAGAGATGATAGAGATAGAGATGATAGAGAAAGATAGAGATGATAGAGAAAGAGATAGAGATGATAGAGAAAGAGAGATGATAGATAAAGAGATGATAGAGATAGAGATGATAGAGATAGAGATGATGGAGAAAGAGATAGAGTTGATAGAGATGAAAGAGAAAGAGATAGAAATGATAGAGATAGAGATGATAGAGATAGAGATAGAGAAAGAGATAGAGATGATAGAGAAAGACATGATAGAGATGATAGTGATAGAGATGATAGAGTAAGATAGAGATTATAGAGATGATAAAGATAGAGATGATAGAGATAGAGATGATAGAGAAAGAGATAGAGATGATAGAGATAGAGATGAAAGAGAGATGATAGAGATAGAAATAATAGAGATAGAGATGATAGAGAAAGAGAGAGATTATAGAGAAAGAGATGATAGAGATAGAGAGATGATAGAGAAAGAGATGGAGATGATAGAGAAAGAGATAGAGATGATAGAAATAGAGATGATAGAGAAAGAGAGAGAAAGATGATAGAGAGACAGATGATAGAGATAGAGATGATAGAGAAAGAGATAGAGATGATAGAGATAGAGATAGAAATGATAGAGATGATAGAGATGGAGATGATAGAGATAGAGATGATAGAGAAAGAGAGAGAAAGAGATGATAGAGAAAGAGATGATAGAGAGAGATGATAGAGATTGAGATGGTAGAGAAAGAGATGATAGAGATAGAGATGATAGAGATAGAGATGATAGAAATAGTTAGAGATGATAGAGATGATAGAGAAAGAGATGATAGAGATAGAGATGATAGAAATGATAGAGAAAGAGATAGAGATAGAGAAAGATAGAAATGATAGAGATAGAGATGATAGAGAAAGAGAGAGAAAGATGATAGAGAAAGAGATGATAGAGAAAGATGATAGAGATGATAGAGATAGAGATGATAGAGAAAGAGATAGAGAAAGAGATGATAGAGAAAGAGATGATAGAGATAGAGATGATAGAGAAAGATAGAGATGATAGAGAAAGAGATAGAAATAATAGAGATAGAGAAGATAGAGATAATAGAGAAAGAGAGATGATAGAGATAGAGATGATAGAGAAAGAGATGATAGAGATAGAGATGATAGAGAAAGAGATGATAGAGAAAGAGAGAGATAGAGATGATAGAGACAGAGATGATAGAGATAGAGATGATAGAGAAAGAGATAGAGATGATAGAGATAGAGATGAAAGAGAGATGATAGAGATGATCGAGATAGAAATAATAGAGATAGAGATGATAGAGAAAGAGATGATAGAGATAGAGAGAGATGATAGAGAAAGAGATGGAGATGATAGAGAAAGAGATGATAGAAATAGAGATGATAGAGAAAGAGAGAGAAAGATGATAGAGAGACAGATGATAGAGATAGAGGTGATAGAGAAAGAGATGATAGAGATGATAGAGATGGAGATGATAGAGATGGAGATGATAGAGATAGAGATGATAGAGAAAGAGATGATAGAGAAAGAGATGATAGAGAGAGATGATAGAGATAGAGATGATAGAAATAGAGATAGAGATGATAGAGAAAGAGATGATAGAGATAGAGATGATAGAGATAGAGATGATAGAGATAGAGATGATAGAGAAAGAGAGAGAAAGATGATAGAGAAAGAGATGATAGAGAGAGATGATGGAGATAGAGATGATAGAGAAAGAGATAGAGATGATAGAGAAAGAGATGATAGAGAAAGAGATAGAGATGATGCAGAAAGAGATAGAGTTGATAGAGATGATAGAGATAGAGATGATAGAGAAAGAGATAGAGATTATAGAGATAGAGAGAGATGATAGAGATAGAGATGATAGAGAAAGAGAGAGAAAGATGATAGAGAAAGAGATGATAGAGATGATAGAGAAAGAGAGAAAGATGATAGAGAAAGAGATGATAGAGAAAGAGAGAAAGATGATAGAGAAAGAGATGATAGAGAAAGATGATAGAGATGATAGAGAAAGAGAGAGAAAGAGATGATAGAGATAGAGATGATAGAGAAAGAGATAGAAATAATAGAGATAGAGAAGATAGAGATAGAGATAATAGAGAAAGAGATAGAGATGATCGAGATAGAGATGATAGAGAAAGAGATGATAGAGATAGAGATGATAGAGAAAGAGATGATAGAGAAAGAGAGAGATAGAGATGATAGAGACAGAGATGATAGAGATAGAGATGATAGAGAAAGAGATAGAGATGATAGAGATAGAGATGAAAGAGAGATGATAGAGATGATCGAGATAGAAATAATAGAGATAGAGATGATAGAGAAAGAGATGATAGAGATAGAGAGAGATGATAGAGAAAGAGATGGAGATGATAGAGAAAGAGATGATAGAAATAGAGATGATAGAGAAAGAGAGAGAAAGATGATAGAGAGACAGATGATAGAGATAGAGGTGATAGAGAAAGAGATGATAGAGATGATAGAGATGGAGATGATAGAGATGGAGATGATAGAGATAGAGATGATAGAGAAAGAGATGATAGAGAAAGAGATGATAGAGAGAGATGATAGAGATAGAGATGA
Source organism: Ranitomeya imitator (assembly GCF_032444005.1). Classification (NCBI taxonomy): domain Eukaryota; kingdom Metazoa; phylum Chordata; class Amphibia; order Anura; family Dendrobatidae; genus Ranitomeya; species Ranitomeya imitator. The sequence goes on from NC_091283.1 coordinate 557,253,548, forward strand.
TAGAAATAGAGATAGAGATGATAGAGAAAGAGATGATAGAGATAGAGATGATAGAGATAGAGATGATAGAGATAGAGATGATAGAGAAAGAGAGAGAAAGATGATAGAGAAAGAGATGATAGAGAGAGATGATGGAGATAGAGATGATAGAGAAAGAGATAGAGATGATAGAGAAAGAGATGATAGAGAAAGAGATAGAGATGATGCAGAAAGAGATAGAGTTGATAGAGATGATAGAGATAGAGATGATAGAGAAAGAGATAGAGATTATAGAGATAGAGAGAGATGATAGAGATAGAGATGATAGAGAAAGAGAGAGAAAGATGATAGAGAAAGAGATGATAGAGATGATAGAGAAAGAGAGAAAGATGATAGAGAAAGAGATGATAGAGAAAGAGAGAAAGATGATAGAGAAAGAGATGATAGAGAAAGATGATAGAGATGATAGAGAAAGAGAGAGAAAGAGATGATAGAGATAGAGATGATAGAGAAAGAGATAGAAATAATAGAGATAGAGAAGATAGAGATAGAGATTATAGATAGAGATGATAAAGATAATAGAGATGATAGAGAGAGAGATGATCGAGAAAGAGAGATAATAGAGAAAGATGATAGAGAAAGAGATAGATGATAGAGATGATAGAGAAAGAGATAGAGATGATAGAGATAGAGATGATAGAGAAAGAGATATGATAGAGAAAGAGATGATAGAGATAGAGATGATAGAGATATAGAGATGATAGAGAGAGATAGAGAGAGATAGAGAAAGAGATAGAAATGATAGAGAAAGAGATGATAGAGATAGAGATTATAGATAGAGATGATAAAGATAATAGAGATGATAGAGAGAGAGATGATCGAGAAAGAGAGATAATAGAGAAAGATGATAGAGAAAGAGATAGATGATAGAGATGATAGAGAAAGAGATAGAGATGATAGAGATAGAGATGATAGAGAAAGAGATATGATAGAGAAAGAGATGATAGAGATAGAGATGATAGAGATAGAGATGATAGAGAAAGAGATAGAGATGATAGAGAGATGATAGAGATAGAGATGATAGAGAAAGATAGAGATGATAGAGAAAGAGATAGAGATGATAGAGAAAGAGAGATGATAGATAAAGAGATGATAGAGATAGAGATGATAGAGATAGAGATGATGGAGAAAGAGATAGAGTTGATAGAGATGAAAGAGAAAGAGATAGAAATGATAGAGATAGAGATGATAGAGATAGAGATAGAGAAAGAGATAGAGATGATAGAGAAAGACATGATAGAGATGATAGTGATAGAGATGATAGAGTAAGATAGAGATTATAGAGATGATAAAGATAGAGATGATAGAGATAGAGATGATAGAGAAAGAGATAGAGATGATAGAGATAGAGATGAAAGAGAGATGATAGAGATAGAAATAATAGAGATAGAGATGATAGAGAAAGAGAGAGATTATAGAGAAAGAGATGATAGAGATAGAGAGATGATAGAGAAAGAGATGGAGATGATAGAGAAAGAGATAGAGATGATAGAAATAGAGATGATAGAGAAAGAGAGAGAAAGATGATAGAGAGACAGATGATAGAGATAGAGATGATAGAGAAAGAGATAGAGATGATAGAGATAGAGATAGAAATGATAGAGATGATAGAGATGGAGATGATAGAGATAGAGATGATAGAGAAAGAGAGAGAAAGAGATGATAGAGAAAGAGATGATAGAGAGAGATGATAGAGATTGAGATGGTAGAGAAAGAGATGATAGAGATAGAGATGATAGAGATAGAGATGATAGAAATAGTTAGAGATGATAGAGATGATAGAGAAAGAGATGATAGAGATAGAGATGATAGAAATGATAGAGAAAGAGATAGAGATAGAGAAAGATAGAAATGATAGAGATAGAGATGATAGAGAAAGAGAGAGAAAGATGATAGAGAAAGAGATGATAGAGAAAGATGATAGAGATGATAGAGATAGAGATGATAGAGAAAGAGATAGAGAAAGAGATGATAGAGAAAGAGATGATAGAGATAGAGATGATAGAGAAAGATAGAGATGATAGAGAAAGAGATAGAAATAATAGAGATAGAGAAGATAGAGATAATAGAGAAAGAGAGATGATAGAGATAGAGATGATAGAGAAAGAGATGATAGAGATAGAGATGATAGAGAAAGAGATGATAGAGAAAGAGAGAGATAGAGATGATAGAGACAGAGATGATAGAGATAGAGATGATAGAGAAAGAGATAGAGATGATAGAGATAGAGATGAAAGAGAGATGATAGAGATGATCGAGATAGAAATAATAGAGATAGAGATGATAGAGAAAGAGATGATAGAGATAGAGAGAGATGATAGAGAAAGAGATGGAGATGATAGAGAAAGAGATGATAGAAATAGAGATGATAGAGAAAGAGAGAGAAAGATGATAGAGAGACAGATGATAGAGATAGAGGTGATAGAGAAAGAGATGATAGAGATGATAGAGATGGAGATGATAGAGATGGAGATGATAGAGATAGAGATGATAGAGAAAGAGATGATAGAGAAAGAGATGATAGAGAGAGATGATAGAGATAGAGATGATAGAAATAGAGATAGAGATGATAGAGAAAGAGATGATAGAGATAGAGATGATAGAGATAGAGATGATAGAGATAGAGATGATAGAGAAAGAGAGAGAAAGATGATAGAGAAAGAGATGATAGAGAGAGATGATGGAGATAGAGATGATAGAGAAAGAGATAGAGATGATAGAGAAAGAGATGATAGAGAAAGAGATAGAGATGATGCAGAAAGAGATAGAGTTGATAGAGATGATAGAGATAGAGATGATAGAGAAAGAGATAGAGATTATAGACATAGAGAGAGATGATAGAGATAGAGATGATAGAGAAAGAGAGAGAAAGATGATAGAGAAAGAGATGATAGAGATGATAGAGAAAGAGAGAAAGATGATAGAGAAAGAGATGATAGAGAAAGAGAGAAAGATGATAGAGAAAGAGATGATAGAGAAAGATGATAGAGATGATAGAGAAAGAGAGAGAAAGAGATGATAGAGATAGAGATGATAGAGAAAGAGATAGAAATAATAGAGATAGAGAAGATAGAGATAGAGATAATAGAGAAAGAGATAGAGATGATCGAGATAGAGATGATAGAGAAAGAGATGATAGAGAAAGAGATAGAGATGATAGAGAAAGAGATGATAGAGAAAGAGAGAGATAGAGATGATAGAGACTGAGATGATAGAGATGATAGAGAGAGATAGAGATGATAGAGAAAGAGTTAGAAATGATAGAGAAAGAGATGATAGAGATAGAGATTATAGATAGAGATGATAAAGATAATAGAGATGATAGAGAGAGATGATCGAGAAAGAGAGATAGAGATGATAGAGAAAGAGATAGAGATGATAGAGATAGAGATGATAGAGAAAGAGATGATAGAGATAGAGATGATAGAGAAAGAGATAGAGATGATAGAGAAAGAGATGATAGAGATGATAGAGAAAGAGATGATAGAGATGATAGAGATAGAGATGATGGAGAAAGAGATAGAGTTGATAGAGATAGAGATGAAAGAGAAAGAGATAGAAATGATAGAGATAGAGATGATAGAGATAGAGATGATAGAGAAAGACATGATAGAGATGATAGAGATAGAGATGATAGAGAAAGACATGATAGAGATGATAGTGATAGAGATGATAGAGTAAGATAGAGATGATAGAGATGATAAAGAGAGATGATAGAGATAGAGATGAAAGAGAAAGAGATAGAGATGATAGAGAAAGAGATGATAGAGAAAGATAGAGATGATAGAGAAAGATATAGAGATAGAGATGATAGAGAAAGAGATGATAGAGAAAGATGATAGAGATAGAGATGATAGAGAAAGATAGAGATGATAGAGATAGAGATGATAGAGAAAGATATAGAGATAGAGATGATAGAGATAGAGATGATAGAGAAAGATGATAGAGATGATAGAGATAGAGATGAAAGAGAGATGATAGAGATAGAGATGATCGAGATAGAGATGAAAGAGATAGAAATAATAGAGATAGAGATGATAGGGAAAGAGATAGAGATTATAGAGAAAGAGATGATAGAGATAGAGAGAGAGATGATAGAGAAAGAGATAGAGATGATAGAGATAGAGATGATAGAGAAAGACATGATAGAGATGATAGTGATAGAGAAGATAGAGATGATAGAGTAAGAGATAGAGATGATAGAGATAGAGATGAAAGAGAAAGAGATAGAGATGAAAAAGATAGAAATGATAGAGAAAGAGAGATGATAGAGAAAGAGATAGAGATGATAAAGAGATAGAGATGAAAGAGAGAGATAGAGATGATAGAATTAGAGATGATAGAGATGATAGAGATGAAAGAGATAGATGATAGAGATAGAGATGAAAGAAATAGAGATGATAGAGATAGAGATGATAGAGATGGAGATGACAAAGATAGCGATGATAGAGATAGAGATGATAGAGAGAGAAAGAGATTAAATAGAGATAGAGATGATAGAGAGAGAGATGATAAAGATAGAAATAATAGAGATAGAGATGATAGAGAAAGAGATAGAGATGATAGAGATAGATGATAGAGAAAGAGATAGAGATGATAGAGATAGAGATGATAGAGAAAGAGATAGAGATGATAGAGAAAGAGATAGAGATGATAGAGAAAGAGATGATAGAGATAGAGATGATAGAGAAAGAGATAGAGATGATAGAGAAAGAGATAGAGATGATAGAGAAAGAGATAGAGATGATAGAGATAGAGAAAGAGAAAGAGATGATGGAGAAAGAGATAGAGTTGATAGAGATGATAGAGAAAGACATAATAGAGAAAGAGATGATAGAGAAAAACATGATAGAGATGATAGTGATAGAGAAGATAGAGATGCTAGAGATAGAGATGATAAAGAGATGATAGAGATAGAGATGATAGAGAAAGAGATAGAGATGATAGAGAAAGAGAGATGATAGAGAAAGAGATGATAGAGATAGAGATGATAGAGATAGAGATGATAGAGAGATGATAAAGATGATAAAGAAAGAGATAGAGATAGAGATGATAGAGAAAGACATGATAGAGATGATAGTGATAGAGAAGATAGAGATGATAGAGATGATAAAGAGATGAAAGAAAGATAGAAATGATAGAGATGATAGAGAAAGATAGAGATGATAGAGAAAGAGATAGAGATGATAGAGATAGAGATGATAGATATAGAGACGATAGAGAAAGAGAGAAAGAGATGATAGAGAAAGAGATGATAGAGATAGAGATGATAGAGAAAGAGATGATAGAGATAGAGATAGAGATGAAAGAGAGATGATAGAGATAGAGATGAAAGAGATAGAAATAATAGAGATAGAGATGATAGAGATAGAGATGATAGAGATAGAGATGATAGGGAAAGAGATAGAGATTATAGAGAAAGAGATGATAGAGAGAGAGATGATAGAGAAAGAGATAGAGATGATAGAGATAATAGATATAGAGATGATAAAGACATGATAGAGATGATAGTGATAGAGAAGATAGACATGATAGAGTAAGAGATAGAGATGATAGAGAAAGAGATAGAGGTGATAGAGATGATAGAGACGATAGAGATGATAGAGATAGAGATGATAGAGAAAGATGATAGAGATGATAGAGATAGATATGATAGAGAAAGAGATGATAGAGATAGAGATAATAGAGAAAGAGATAGAGATGATAGAGATAGAGATGAAAGAGAGATGATAGAGATGATCGAGATAGAAATAATAGAGATAGAGATGATAGAGATAGAGATGATAGAAAAAGAGAGATTATAGAGAAAGAGATGATAGAGATAGAGAGAGATGATAGAGAAAGAGATGGAGATGATAGAGAAAGAGATAGAGATGATAAAAATAGAGATGATAGAGAAAGAGAGAGAAAGATGATAGAGATAGAGATGATAGAGAAAGAGATAGAGATGATAGAGATAGAGATAGAAATGATAGAGATGATAGAGATGGAGATGATAGTGATAGAGATGATAGAGAAAGAGAGAGAAAGAGATGATAGAGAAAGAGATGATAGAGAGATGATAGAGAAAGTGATGATAGAGATAGAGATGATAGAGATAGAGATGATAGAGATGATAGAGATGATAGAGATGATAGAGAAAGAGATGATAGAGATAGAGATGATAGAGATAGAGATGATAGAGAAAGAGATGATAGAGAGAGATGATAGAGATAGAGATGATAGAGAAAGAGATAGAGATGATAGAGATAGAGATGATAGATATAGAGACGATAGAGAAAGAGAGAAAGAGATGATAGAGAAAGAGATGATAGAGATAGAGATGATAGAGAAAGAGATGATAGAGATGATAGAGATGATAGAGATAGAGATGAAAGAGAGATGATAGAGATAGAGATGAAAGAGATAGAAATAATAGAGATAGAGATGATAGAGATAGAGATGATAGAGATAGAGATGATAGGGAAAGAGATAGAGATTATAGAGAAAGAGATGATTGAGAGAGAGATGATAGAGAAAGAGATAGAGATGATAGAGATAATAGATATAGAGATGATAGAGAAAGACATGATAGAGATGATAGTGATAGAGAAGATAGACATGATAGAGTAAGAGATAGAGATGATAGAGAAAGAGATAGAGGTGATAGAGATGATAGAGACGATAGAGATGATAGAGATAGAGATGATAGAGAAAGAGATGATAGAGATGATAGAGATAGATATGATAGAGAAAGAGATGATAGAGATAGAGATGATAGAGAAAGAGATAGAGATGATAGAGATAGAGATGAAAGAGAGATGATAGAGATGATCGAGATAGAAATAATAGAGATAGAGATGATAGAGATGATAGAAAAAGAGAGAGATTATAGAGAAAGAGATGATAGAGATAGAGAGAGATGATAGAGAAAGAGATGGAGATGATAGAGAAAGAGATAGAGATGATAGAAATGATAGAGAAAGAGAGAGAAAGATGATAGAGAGACAGATGATAGAGATAGAGATGATAGAGAAAGAGATAGAGATGATAGAGATAGAGATAGAAATGATAGAGATGATAGAGATGGAGATGATAGAGATAGAGATGATAGAGAAAGAGATGATAGAGAAAGAGATGATAGAGAGAGATGATAGAGATAGAGATGATAGAGAAAGATGATAGAGATAGAGATGATAGAGATAGAGATGATAGAAATAGATAGAGATGATAGAGAAAGAGATGATAGAGATAGAGATGATAGAGATAGAGATGATAGAGAAAGAGATGATAGAAAGAGATGATAGAGATAGAGATGATAGAAATAGATAGAGATGATAGAGATGATAGAGAAAGAGATGATAGAGATAGAGATGATAGAGATAGAGATGATAGAGAAAGAGATGATAGATAGAGATGATAGAGAAAGAGATGATAGAGAAAGAGATAGAGATGATGGAGAAAGAGATAGAGTTGATAGAGATGATAGAGATAGAGATGGTAGAGAAAGAGATAGAGATTATAGAGATAGAGAGAGATGATAGAGAAAGAGATAGAGATGATAGAGAAAGAGAGAGAAAGATGATAGAGAAAGAGATGATAGAGATAGAGATGATAGAGAAAGAGATAAAGATGATAGAGATAGAGATTATAGAGATAGAGAAAGATAGAAATGATAGACATAGAGATGATAGAGATGATAAAGAGAGAGAAAGATGATAGAGAAAGATGATAGAGAGAGATGATAGAGATAGAGATGATAGAGAAAGAGATGATAGAGAAAGAGATGATAGAGAAAGAGATAGAGATGATAGAGATAGAGATGATAGAGAAAGAGAGAGAAAGAGATAGAGAAAGAGATGATAGAGAGATGATAGAGATAGAGATGATAGAGATAGAGATGATAGAGAAAGAGATGATAGAGAAAGATGATAGAGATAGAGATGATAGAGAAAGATGGAGATGATAGCGATGATAGAGAAAGAGATAGAGAGATGATCGAGATAGAGATGAAAGAGAAAGAGATAGAGATAATAGAGAAAGAGATAGAGATGATAGAGATAGAGATGATAGAGAAAGAGATGATAGAGAAAGAGATAGAGATGATAGAGAAAGAGATGATAGAGAAAGAGATAGAGATAGAGATGATAGAGACAGATGATAGAGAGAGATGATAGAGATAGAGATGATAGAGATATAGAGATGATAGAGAGAGATAGAGAGAGATAGAGAAAGAGATAGAAATGATAGAGAAAGAGATGATAGAGATAGAGATTATAGATAGAGATGATAAAGATAATAGAGATGATAGAGAGAGAGATGATCGAGAAAGAGAGATAATAGAGAAAGATGATAGAGAAAGAGATAGATGATAGAGATGATAGAGAAAGAGATAGAGATGATAGAGATAGAGATGATAGAGAAAGAGAGATGATAGAGAAAGAGATGATAGAGATAGAGATGATAGAGATAGAGATGATAGAGAAAGAGATAGAGATGATAGAGAGATGATAGAGATAGAGATGATAGAGAAAGATAGAGATGATAGAGAAAGAGATAGAGATGATAGAGAAAGAGAGATGATAGATAAAGAGATGATAGAGATAGAGATGATAGAGATAGAGATGATGGAGAAAGAGATAGAGTTGATAGAGATGAAAGAGAAAGAGATAGAAATGATAGAGATAGAGATGATAGAGATAGAGATAGAGAAAGAGATAGAGATGATAGAGAAAGACATGATAGAGATGATAGTGATAGAGATGATAGAGTAAGATAGAGATTATAGAGATGATAAAGATAGAGATGATAGAGATAGAGATGAAAGAGAAAGATAGAAATGATAGAGATGATAGAGAAAGATAGAGATGATAGAGAAAGAGATGATAGAGAAAGAGATAGAGATGATAAAGATAGAGATGATAGAGAAAGATATAGAGATAGAGATGATAGAGATAGAGAGAGATGATAGAGAAAGAGATAGAGATGATAGAGAAAGAGAGAGAAAGATGATAGAGAAAGAGATGATAGAGATAGAGATGATAGAGATGATAGAGAAAGAGATAGAGATTATAGAGATAGAGAAAGACAGAAATGATAGAGATAGAGATGATAGAGAAAGAGAGAGAAAGATGATAGAGAAAGAGATGATAGAGAAAGATGATAGAGATGATAGAGATAGAGATGATAGAGAAAGAGATAGAGAAAGAGATGATAGAGAAAGAGATGATAGAGAAAGATAGAGATGATAGAGAAAGAGATAGAAATAATAGAGATAGAGAAGATAGTGATAGAGATAATAGAGAAAGAGATAGAGATGATAGAGATAGAGATGATAGAGAAAGAGATGATAGAGAAAGAGATAGAGATGATAGAGAAAGAGATGATAGAGAAAGAGAGAGATAGAGATGATAGAGACAGAGATGATAGAGATGATAGAGAGATAGAGATGATAGAGAGAGATAGAGATGATAGAGAAAGAGTTAGAAATGATAGAGAAAGAGATGATAGAGATAGAGATTATAGATAGAGATGATAAAGATAATAGAGATGATAGAGAGAGGTGATCGAGAAAGAGAAATGATAGAGATGATAGAGAAAGAGATAGAGATGATAGAGATAGAGATGATAGAGAAAGAGAGATGATAGAGAAAGAGATGATAGAGATAGAGATGATAGAGAAAGAGATAGAGATGATAGTGAAAGAGATAGAGATGATAGAGAAAGAGATGATAGAGATGATAGAGAAAGAGATGATAGAGATGATAGAGATAGAGATGATGGAGAAAGAGATAGAGTTGATAGAGATAGAGATGAAAGAGAAAGAGATAGAAATGATAGAGATAGAGATGATAGAGATAGAGATGATAGAGAAAGACATGATAGAGATGATAGAGATAGAGATGATAGAGAAAGACATGATAGAGATGATAGTGATAGAGATGATAGAGTAAGATAGAGATGATAGAGATGATAAAGATAGAGATGATAGAGATGAAAGAGAAAGAGATAGAGATGATAGAGAAAGAGATGATAGAGATGATAGAGATAGAGATGATAGAGAAAGAGATAGAGATGATAGAGATAGAGATGATAGAGAAAGATATAGAGATAGAGATGATAGAGAAAGATGATAGAGAAAGAGATGATAGAGATGATAGAGATAGAGATGATAGAGAAAGATGATAGAGATAGAGATGATAGAGAAAGAGATAGAGATGATAGAGATAGAGATGATAGAGAAAGATATAGAGATAGAGATGATAGAGATAAAGATGGTAGAGAAAGATGATAGAGAAAGAGATGATAAAGATGATAGAGATAGAGATGATAGAGAAAGATATAGAGATAGAGATGATAGAGAAAGAGATGATAGAGAAAGATGATAGAGATAGAGATGATAGAGAAAGAGATAGAGATGATAGAGATAGAGATGATAGAGAAAGATATAGAGATAGAGATGATAGAGATAGAGATGATAGAGAAAGATGATAGAGAAAGAGATGATAGAGATGATAGAGATAGAGATGATAGAGAAAGATGATAGAGATAGAGATGATAGAGATAGAGATGAAAGAGAGATGATAGAGATAGAGATGATCGAGATAGAGATGAAAGAGATAGAAATAATAGAGATAGAGATGATAGAGATAGAGATGATAGGGAAAGAGATAGAGATTATAGAGAAAGAGATGATAGAGATAGAGAGAGAGATGATAGAGAAAGAGATAGAGATGATAGAAAAAGAGATAGAGATGATAGAGAAAGACATGATAGAGATGATAGTGATAGAGAAGATAGAGATGATAGAGTAAGAGATAGAGATGATAGAGATAGAGATGATAAAGATAGAGATGATAGAGATAGAGATGAAAGAGAAAGAGATAGAGATGAAAAAGATAGAAATAATAGAGAAAGAGATAGAGATGATAGAGAAAGAGATAGAGATGATAAAGAGATAGAGATGAAAGAGATAGATAGAGATGAAAGAAATAGAGATGATAGAGATAGAGATGATAGAGATGGAGATGATAAAGATAGCGATGATAGAGATAGAGATGATAGAGAAAGAGATAATAGAGATAGAGATGATAGAGAGAGAGATGATAAAGATAGAAATGATAGAGATAGAGATGATAGAGAAAGAGATAGAGATGATAGAGAAAGAGATAGAGATGATAGAGATAGATGATAGAGAAAGAGATAGAGATGATAGAGATAGAGATGATAGAGAAAGAGATAGAGATGATAGAGATGATAGAGAAAGAGATGATAGAGATAGAGATGATAGAGAAAGAGATAGAGATGATAGAGAAAGAGATAGAGATGATAGAGAAAGAGATAGAGATGATAGAGATAGAGAGAGAGAAAGAGATGATGGAGAAAGAGATAGAGTTGATAGAGATAGAGATGATAGAGAAAGACATGATAGAGATAGAGATGATAGAGAAAGACATGATAGAGATGATAGTGATAGAGAAGATAGAGATGATAGAGATAGAGATGATAAAGAGATGATAGAGATAGAGATGAAAGAGAAAGATAGAAATGATAGAGATGATAGAGAAAGAGATAGAGATGATAGAGAAAGAGATAGAGATGATAGAGATAGAGATGATAGAGAAAGAGATAGAGATAATAGAGAAAGAATTAGAGATGATAGAGATAGAGATGATAGAGAGAGATGATAGAGATAGAGATGATAGAGATATAGAGATGATAGAGAGAGATAGAGAGAGATAGAGATGATAGAGAAATGATAGAGAGAGAGACGATAGAGATAGAGATTATAGATAGAGATGATAAAGATAATAGAGATGATAGAGAGAGATGATCGAGAAAGAGAGATAATTGAGAAAGATGATAGAGAAAGAGATAGATGATAGAGATGATAGAGAAAGAGATAGAGATGATAGAGATAGAGATGATAGAGAAAGAGAGATGATAGAGAAAGAGATGATAGAGATAGAGATGATAGAGATAGAGATGATAGAGAAAGAGATAGAGATGATAGAGAGATGATAGAGATAGAGATGATAGAGAAAGAGATAGAGATGATAGAGAAAGAGATAGAGATGATAGAGATGATAGAGAAAGAGAGATGATAGAGAAAGAGATGATAGAGATAGAGATGATAGAGATAGAGATGATGGAGAAAGAGATAGAGTTGATAGAGATGAAAGAGAAAGAGAAAGAAATGATAGAGATAGAGATGATAGAGATAGAGATGATAGAGAAAGAGATAGAGATGATAGAGAAAGACATGATAGAGATGATAGTGATAGAGATGATAGAGTAAGATAGAGATGATAAAGATAGAGATGATAGAGATAGAGATGAAAGAGAAAGATAGAAATGATAGAGATGATAGAGAAAGAGATAGAGATGATAGAGAAAGAGATGATAGAGAAAGAGATAGAGATGATAGAGATAGAGATGATAGAGAAAGATATAGAGATAGAGATGATAGAGATAGAGATAGAGATTATAGAGATAGAGAGAGATGATAGAGAAAGAGATAGAGATGATAGAGAAAGAGAGAGAAAGATGATAGAGAAAGAGATGATAGAGATAGAGATGATAGAGATGATAGAGAAAGAGATTATAAAGATAGAGAAAGATAGAAATGATAGAGATAGAGATGATAGAGAAAGAGAGAGAAAGATGATAGAGAAAGATGATAGAGATGATAGAGATAGAGATGATAGAGAAAGAGATAGAGAAAGAGATGATAGAGAGATGATAGAGATAGAGATGATAGAGAAAGAGATGATAGAGATAGAGATGATAGAGAAAGATAGAGATGATAGAGAAAGAGATAGAATTAATAGAGATAGAGAAGATAGAGATAGAGATAATAGAGAAAGAGATAGAGATGATAGAGATAGAGATGATAGATAAAGAGATGATAGAGAAAGAGATAGAGATGATAGAGAAAGAGATGATAGAGAAAGAGAGAGATAGAGATGATAGAGACAGAGATGATAGAGATAGAGATGATAGAGATGATAGAGAGAGATAGAGATGATAGAGAAAGAGTTAGAAATGATAGAGAAAGAGATGATAGAGATGATAGAGATAGAGATTATAGATAGAGATGATAAAGATAATAGAGATGATAGAGAGAGATGATCGAGAAAGAGAGATGATAGAGATGATAGAGAAAGAGATAGAAATAATAGAGATAGAGAAGATAGAGATAATAGAGAAAGAGATAGAGATGATAGAGATAGAGATGATAGAGAAAGAGATAGAGATGATAGAGAAAGAGATGATAGAGAAAGAGAGAGATAGAGATGATAGAGACAGAGATGATAGAGATAGAGATGATAGAGATGATAGAGAGAGATAGAGATGATAGAGAAAGAGTTAGAAATGATAGAGAAAGAGATGATAGAGATGATAGAGATAGAGATTATAGATAGAGATGATAAAGATAATAGAGATGATAGAGAGAGATGATCGAGAAAGAGAGATGATAGAGATGATAGAGAAAGAGATAGAGATGATAGAGATAGAGATGATAGAGAAAGAGAGATGATAGAGAAAGAGATGATAGAGATAGAGATGATAGAGAAAGAGATAGAGATGATAGAGAAAGAGATAGAGATGATAGAGAAAGAGATGATAGAGATGATAGAGATGATGGAGAAAGAGATAGAGTTGATAGAGATAGAGATGAAAGAGAAAGACATAGAAATGATAGAGATAGAGATGATAGAGATAGAGATGATAGAGAAAGACATGATAGAGATGATAGAGATAGAGATGATAGAGAAAGACATGATAGAGATGATAGTGATAGAGATGATAGAGTAAGATAGAGATGATAGAGATGATAGAGATGATAGAGATGAAAGAGAAATAGATAGAGATGTTAGAGAAAGAGATGATAGAGATAGAGATGATAGAGATAGAGATGATAGAGAAAGATATAGAGATAGAGATGATAGAGAAAGAGATGATAGAGAAAGATGATAGAGATAGAGATGATAGAGAAAGAGATGATAGAGATAGAGATGATAGAGAAAGATATAGAGATAGAGATGATAGAGATAGAGATGATAGAGAAAGATGATAGAGAAAGAGATGATAGAGATGATAGAGATAGAGATGATAGAGATAGAGATGATAGAGATAGAGATGAAAGAGAGATGATAGAGATAGAGATGATAGAGAAAGAGATAGAGATGATAGAGAAAGAGATAGAGATGATAGAGAAAAAGAGATGATAGAGAAAGAGATGATAGAAATAGAGATGATATAGATAGAGATGATGGAGAAAGAGATAGAGTTGATAGAGATGAAAGAGAAAGAGATAGAAATGATAGAGATAGAGATGATAGAGATAGAGATGATAGAGAAAGAGATAGAGATGATAGAGAAAGACATGATAGAGATGATAGTGATAGAGAAGATAGAGATGATAGAGTAAGAGATAGAGATGATAGAGATAGAGATGATAAAGATAGAGATGATAGAGATAGAGATGAAAGAGAAAGAGATAGAGATGAAAAAGATAGAAATAATAGAGAAAGAGATAGAGATGATAGAGAAAGAGATAGAGATGATAAAGAGATAGAGATGAAAGAGAGAGATAGAGATGATAGAATTAGAGATGATAGAGATGATAGAGAAAGCGATAGAGATGAAAGAGATAGATGATAGAGATGAAAGAAATAGAGATGATAGAGATATAGATGATAGAGATGGAGATGATAAAGATAGCGATGATAGAGATAGAGATGATAGAGAAAGAGATAATAGAGATAGAGATGATAGAGAGAGAGATGATAAAGATAGAAATGATAGAGATAGAGATGATAGAGAAAGAGATAGAGATGATAGAGAAAGAGATAGAGATGATAGAGATAGATGATAGAGAAAGAGATAGAGATGATAGAGATAGAGATGATAGAGAAAGAGAAAGAGATGATAGAGAAAGAGATGATAGAGATAGAGATGATAGAGAAAGAGATGATAGAGATAGAGATGATAGAGATAGAGATGATAGAGATAGAGATGAAAGAGAAATGATAGAGATAGAGATGAAAGAGATAGAAATAATAGAGATAGAGATGATAGAGATAGAGATGATAGGGAAAGAGATAGAGATTATAGAGAAAGAGATGATAGAGAGAGATGATAGAGATAATAGCTATAGAGATGATAGAGAAAGACATGATAGAGATGATAGTGATAGAGAAGATAGAGATGATAGAGTAAGAGATAGAGATGATAGAGATAGAGATGATAGAGATAGAGATGAAAGAGAAAGATAGAGATGATAGAGAAAGAGATATAGGTGATAGAGATAGAGATGATAGAGACGATAGAGATGATAGAGATAGAGATGATAGAGAAAGAGATGATAGAGATGATAGAGATAGATATGATAGAGAAAGAGATGATAGAGATAGAGATGATAGAGAAAGAGATAGAGATGATAGAGATAGAGATGAAAGAGAGATGATAGAGATAGAAATAATAGAGATAGAGATGATAGAGAAAGAGAGAGATTATAGAGAAAGAGATGATAGAGATAGAGAGATGATAGAGAAAGAGATGGAGATGATAGAGAAAGAGATAGAGATGATAGAAATAGAGATGATAGAGAAAGAGAGAGAAAGATGATAGAGAGACAGATGATAGAGATAGAGATGATAGAGAAAGAGATAGAGATGATAGAGATAGAGATAGAAATGATAGAGATGATAGAGATGGAGATGATAGAGATAGAGATGATAGAGAAAGAGAGAGAAAGAGATGATAGAGAAAGAGATGATAGAGAGAGATGATAGAGATTGAGATGATAGAGAAAGAGATGATAGAGATAGAGATGATAGAAATAGTTAGAGATGATAGAGATGATAGAGAAAGAGATGATAGAGATAGAGATGATAGAAATGATAGAGAAAGAGATAGAGAAAGATAGAAATGATAGAGATAGAGATGATAGAGAAAGAGAGAGAAAGATGATAGAGAAAGAGATGATAGAGAAAGATGATAGAGATGATAGAGATAGAGATGATAGAGAAAGAGATAGAGAAAGAGATGATAGAGAAAGAGATGATAGAGATAGAGATGATAGAGAAAGATAGAGATGATAGAGAAAGAGATAGAAATAATAGAGATAGAGAAGATAGAGATAATAGAGAAAGAGAGATGATAGAGATAGAGATGATAGAGAAAGAGATGATAGAGATAGAGATGATAGAGAAAGAGATGATAGAGAAAGAGAGAGATAGAGATGATAGAGACAGAGATGATAGAGATAGAGATGATAGAGAAAGAGATAGAGATGATAGAGATAGAGATGAAAGAGAGATGATAGAGATGATCGAGATAGAAATAATAGAGATAGAGATGATAAAGAGAGAGATTATAGAGAAAGAGATGATAGAGATAGAGAGAGATGATAGAGAAAGAGATGGAGATGATAGAGAAAGAGATGATAGAAATAGAGATGATAGAGAAAGAGAGAGAAAGATGATAGAGAGACAGATGATAGAGATAGAGGTGATAGAGAAAGAGATGATAGAGATGATAGAGATGGAGATGATAGAGATGGAGATGATAGAGATAGAGATGATAGAGAAAGAGATGATAGAGAGAGATGATAGAGATAGAGATGATAGAAATAGAGATAGAGATGATAGAGATAGATGATAGAGATAGAGATGATAGAGATAGAGATGATAGAGAAAGAGAGAGAAAGATGATAGAGAAAGAGATGATAGAGAGAGATGATGGAGATAGAGATGATAGAGAAAGAGATAGAGATGATAGAGAAAGAGATGATAGAGAAAGAGATAGAGATGATGCAGAAAGAGATAGAGTTGATAGAGATAGAGATGATAGAGAAAGAGATAGAGATTATAGAGATAGAGAGAGATGATAGAGATAGAGATGATAGAGAAAGAGAGAGAAAGATGATAGAGAAAGAGATGATAGAGATGATAGAGAAAGAGAGAAAGATGATAGAGAAAGAGATGATAGAGAAAGAGAGAAAGATGATAGAGAAAGAGATGATAGAGAAAGATGATAGAGATGATAGAGAAAGAGAGAGAAAGAGATGATAGAGATAGAGATGATAGAGAAAGAGATAGAAATAATAGAGATAGAGAAGATAGAGATAGAGATAATAGAGAAAGAGATAGAGATGATCGAGATAGAGATGATAGAGAAAGAGATGATAGAGAAAGAGATAGAGATGATAGAGAAAGAGATGATAGAGAAAGAGAGAGATAGAGATGATAGAGACTGAGATGATAGAGATGATAGAGAGAGATAGAGATGATAGAGAAAGAGTTAGAAATGATAGAGAAAGAGATGATAGAGATAGAGATTATAGATAGAGATGATAAAGATAATAGAGATGATAGAGAGAGATGATCGAGAAAGAGAGATAGAGATGATAGAGAAAGAGATAGAGATGATAGAGATAGAGATGATAGAGAAAGAGATGATAGAGATAGAGATGATAGAGAAAGAGATAGAGATGATAGAGAAAGAGATAGAGATGATAGAGAAAGAGATGATAGAGATGATAGAGATAGAGATGATGGAGAAAGAGATAGAGTTGATAGAGATAGAGATGAAAGAGAAAGAGATAGAAATGATAGAGATAGAGATGATAGAGATAGAGATGATAGAGAAAGACATGATAGAGATGATAGAGATAGAGATGATAGAGAAAGACATGATAGAGATGATAGTGATAGAGATGATAGAGTAAGATAGAGATGATAGAGATGATAAAGAGATGATAGAGATAGAGATGAAAGAGAAAGAGATAGAGATGATAGAGAAAGAGATGATAGAGAAAGATAGAGATGATAGAGAAAGATATAGAGATAGAGATGATAGAGAAAGAGATGATAGAGAAAGATGATAGAGATAGAGATGATAGAGAAAGATAGAGATGATAGAGATAGAGATGATAGAGAAAGATATAGAGATAGAGATGATAGAGATAGAGATGATAGAGAAAGATGATAGAGATAGAGATGAAAGAGAGATGATAGAGATAGAGATGATCGAGATAGAGATGAAAGAGATAGAAATAATAGAGATAGAGATGATAGGGAAAGAGATAGAGATTATAGAGAAAGAGATGATAGAGAGAGAGATGATAGAGAAAGAGATAGAGATGATAGAGATAGAGATGATAGAGAAAGACATGATAGAGATGATAGTGATAGAGAAGATAGAGATGATAGAGTAAGAGATAGAGATGATAGAGATAGAGATGAAAGAGAAAGAGATAGAGATGAAAAAGATAGAAATGATAGAGAAAGAGAGATGATAGAGAAAGAGATAGAGATGATAAAGAGATAGAGATGAAAGAGAGAGATAGAGATGATAGAATTAGAGATGATAGAGATGATAGAGAAAGAGATAGAGATGAAAGAGATAGATGATAGAGATGAAAGAAATAGAGATGATAGAGATAGAGATGATAGAGATGGAGATGACAAAGATAGCGATGATAGAGATAGAGATGATAGAGAGAGAAAGAGATTAAATAGAGATAGAGATGATAGAGAGAGAGATGATAAAGATAGAAATAATAGAGATAGAGATGATAGAGAAAGAGATAGAGATGATAGAGATAGATGATAGAGAAAGAGATAGAGATGATAGAGATAGAGATGATAGAGAAAGAGATAGAGATGATAGAGAAAGAGATAGAGATGATAGAGAAAGAGATGATAGAGATAGAGATGATAGAGAAAGAGATAGAGATGATAGAGAAAGAGATAGAGATGATAGAGATAGAGAAAGAGAAAGAGATGATGGAGAAAGAGATAGAGATGATAGAGAAAGACATAATAGAGAAAGAGATGATAGAGAAAAACATGATAGAGATGATAGTGATAGAGAAGATAGAGATGATAGAGATAGAGATGATAAAGAGATGATAGAGATAGAGATGAAAGAGAAAGATAGAAATGATAGAGATGATAGAGAAAGAGATAGAGATGATAGAGAAAGAGATAGAGATGATAGAGAAAGAGAGATGATAGAGAAAGAGATGATAGAGATAGAGATGATAGAGATAGAGATGATAGAGAGATGATAAAGATGATAGAGAAAGAGATAGAGATAGAGATGATAGAGAAAGACATGATAGAGATGATAGTGATAGAGAAGATAGAGATGATAGAGATGATAAAGAGATGAAAGAAAGATAGAAATGATAGAGATGATAGAGAAAGATAGAGATGATAGAGAAAGAGATAGAGATGATAAAGATAGAGATGATAGATATAGAGACGATAGAGAAAGAGAGAAAGAGATGATAGAGAAAGAGATGATAGAGATAGAGATGATAGAGAAAGAGATGATAGAGATAGAGATAGAGATGAAAGAGAGATGATAGAGATAGAGATGAAAGAGATAGAAATAATAGAGATAGAGATGATAGAGATAGAGATGATAGAGATAGAGATGATAGGGAAAGAGATAGAGATTATAGAGAAAGAGATGATAGAGAGAGAGATGATAGAGAAAGAGATAGAGATGATAGAGATAATAGATATAGAGATGATAAAGACATGATAGAGATGATAGTGATAGAGAAGATAGACATGATAGAGTAAGAGATAGAGATGATAGAGAAAGAGATAGAGGTGATAGAGATGATAGAGACGATAGAGATGATAGAGATAGAGATGATAGAGAAAGATGATAGAGATGATAGAGATAGATATGATAGAGAAAGAGATGATAGAGATAGAGATGATAGAGAAAGAGATAGAGATGATAGAGATAGAGATGAAAGAGAGATGATAGAGATGATCGAGATAGAAATAATAGAGATAGAGATGATAGAGATAGAGATGATAGAAAAAGAGAGATTATAGAGAAAGAGATGATAGAGATAGAGAGAGATGATAGAGAAAGAGATGGAGATGATAGAGAAAGAGATAGAGATGATAGAAATAGAGATGATAGAGAAAGAGAGAGAAAGATGATAGAGATAGAGATGATAGAGAAAGAGATAGAGATGATAGAGATAGAGATAGAAATGATAGAGATGATAGAGATGGAGATGATAGTGATAGAGATGATAGAGAAAGAGAGAGAAAGAGATGATAGAGAAAGAGATGATAGAGAGATGATAGAGAAAGTGATGATAGAGATAGAGATGATAGAGATAGAGATGATAGAGATGATAGAGATGATAGAGAAAGAGATGATAGAGATAGAGATGATAGAGATAGAGATGATAGAGAAAGAGATGATAGAGAGAGATGATAGAGATAGAGATGATAGAGAAAGAGATAGAGATGATAGAGATAGAGATGATAGATATAGAGACGATAGAGAAAGAGATGATAGAGAAAGAGATGATAGAGATAGAGATGATAGAGAAAGAGATGATAGAGATGATAGAGATGATAGAGATAGAGATGAAAGAGAGATGATAGAGATAGAGATGAAAGAGATAGAAATAATAGAGATAGAGATGATAGAGATAGAGATGATAGAGATAGAGATGATAGGGAAAGAGATAGAGATTATAGAGAAAGAGATGATTGAGAGAGAGATGATAGAGAAAGAGATAGAGATGATAGAGATAATAGATATAGAGATGATAGAGAAAGACATGATAGAGATGATAGTGATAGAGAAGATAGACATGATAGAGTAAGAGATAGAGATGATAGAGAAAGAGATAGAGGTGATAGAGATGATAGAGACGATAGAGATGATAGAGATAGAGATGATAGAGAAAGAGATGATAGAGATGATAGAGATAGATATGATAGAGAAAGAGATGATAGAGATAGAGATGATAGAGAAAGAGATAGAGATGATAGAGATAGAGATGAAAGAGAGATGATAGAGATGATCGAGATAGAGATGATAGAGATGATAGAAAAAGAGAGAGATTATAGAGAAAGAGATGATAGAGATAGAGAGAGATGATAGAGAAAGAGATGGAGATGATAGAGAAAGAGATAGAGATGATAGAAATAGAAATGATAGAGAAAGAGAGAGAAAGATGATAGAGAGACAGATGATAGAGATAGAGATGATAGAGAAAGAGATAGAGATGATAGAGATAGAAATGATAGAGATGATAGAGATGGAGATGATAGAGATAGAGATGATAGAGAAAGAGATGATAGAGAAAGAGATGATAGAGAGAGATGATAGAGATAGAGATGATAGAGAAAGATGATAGAGATAGAGATGATAGAGATAGAGATGATAGAAATAGATAGAGATGATAGAGAAAGAGATGATAGAGATAGAGATGATAGAGATAGAGATGATAGAGAAAGAGATGATAGAAAGAGATGATAGAGATAGAGATGATAGAAATAGATAGAGATGATAGAGATGATAGAGAAAGAGATGATAGAGATAGAGATGATAGAGATAGAGATGATAGAGAAAGAGATGATAGAGAAAGAGATAGAGATGATGGAGAAAGAGATAGAGTTGATAGAGATGATAGAGATAGAGATGGTAGAGAAAGAGATAGAGATTATAGAGATAGAGAGAGATGATAGAGAAAGAGATAGAGATGATAGAGAAAGAGAGAGAAAGATGATAGAGAAAGAGATGATAGAGATAGAGATGATAGAGAAAGAGATAAAGATGATAGAGATAGAGATTATAGAGATAGAGAAAGATAGAAATGATAGAGATAGAGATGATAGAGATAGAGATGATAAAGAGAGAGAAAGATGATAGAGAAAGATGATAGAGAGATATGATAGAGATAGAGATGATAGAGAAAGAGATGATAGAGAAAGAGATGATAGAGAAAGAGATAGAGATGATAGAGAAAGAGAGAGAAAGAGATAGAGAAAGAGATGATAGAGAGATGATAGAGATAGAGATGATAGAGATAGAGATGATAGAGAAAGAGATGATAGAGAAAGATGATAGAGATAGAGATGATAGAGAAAGATGGAGATGATAGCGATGATAGAGAAAGAGATAGAGAGATGATCGAGATAGAGATGAAAGAGATAGAGATAATAGAGAAAGAGATAGAGATGATAGAGATAGAGATGATAGAGAAAGAGATGATAGAGAAAGAGATAGAGATGATAGAGAAAGAGATGATAGAGAAAGAGATAGAGATAGAGATGATAGAGACAGATGATAGAGAGAGATGATAGAGATAGAGATGATAGAGATATAGAGATGATAGAGAGAGATAGAGAGAGATAGAGAAAGAGATAGAAATGATAGAGAAAGAGATGATAGAGATAGAGATTATAGATAGAGATGATAAAGATAATAGAGATGATAGAGAGAGAGATGATCGAGAAAGAGAGATAATAGAGAAAGATGATAGAGAAAGAGATAGATGATAGAGAAAGAGATAGAGATGATAGAGATAGAGATGATAGAGAAAGAGAGATGATAGAGAAAGAGATGATAGAGATAGAGATGATAGAGATAGAGATGATAGAGAAAGAGATAGAGATGATAGAGAGATGATAGAGATAGAGATGATAGAGAAAGATAGAGATGATAGAGAAAGAGATAGAGATGATAGAGAAAGAGAGATGATAGATAAAGAGATGATAGAGATAGAGATGATAGAGATAGAGATGATGGAGAAAGAGATAGAGTTGATAGAGATGAAAGAGAAAGAGATAGAAATGATAGAGATAGAGATGATAGAGATAGAGATAGAGAAAGAGATAGAGATGATAGAGAAAGACATGATAGAGATGATAGTGATAGAGATGATAGAGTAAGATAGAGATTATAGAGATGATAAAGATAGAGATGATAGAGATAGAGATGATAGAGAAAGAGATAGAGATGATAGAGATAGAGATGAAAGAGAGATGATAGAGATAGAAATAATAGAGATAGAGATGATAGAGAAAGAGAGAGATTATAGAGAAAGAGATGATAGAGATAGAGAGATGATAGAGAAAGAGATGGAGATGATAGAGAAAGAGATAGAGATGATAGAAATAGAGATGATAGAGAAAGAGAGAGAAAGATGATAGAGAGACAGATGATAGAGATAGAGATGATAGAGAAAGAGATAGAGATGATAGAGATAGAGATAGAAATGATAGAGATGATAGAGATGGAGATGATAGAGATAGAGATGATAGAGAAAGAGAGAGAAAGAGATGATAGAGAAAGAGATGATAGAGAGAGATGATAGAGATTGAGATGATAGAGAAAGAGATGATAGAGATAGAGATGATAGAGATAGAGATGATAGAAATAGTTAGAGATGATAGAGATGATAGAGAAAGAGATGATAGAGATAGAGATGATAGAAATGATAGAGAAAGAGATAGAGATAGAGAAAGATAGAAATGATAGAGATAGAGATGATAGAGAAAGAGAGAGAAAGATGATAGAGAAAGAGATGATAGAGAAAGATGATAGAGATGATAGAGATGGAGATGATAGAGAAAGAGATAGAGAAAGAGATGATAGAGAAAGAGATGATAGAGATAGAGATGATAGAGAAAGATAGAGATGATAGAGAAAGAGATAGAAATAATAGAGATAGAGAAGATAGAGATAATAGAGAAAGAGAGATGATAGAGATAGAGATGATAGAGAAAGAGATGATAGAGATAGAGATGATAGAGAAAGAGATGATAGAGAAAGAGATAGATAGAGATGATAGAGACAGAGATGATAGAGATAGAGATGATAGAGAAAGAGATAGAGATGATAGAGATAGAGATGAAAGAGAGATGATAGAGATGATCGAGATAGAAATAATAGAGATAGAGATGATAGAGAAAGAGATGATAGAGATAGAGAGAGATGATAGAGAAAGAGATGGAGATGATAGAGAAAGAGATGATAGAAATAGAGATGATAGAGAAAGAGAGAGAAAGATGATAGAGAGACAGATGATAGAGATAGAGGTGATAGAGAAAGAGATGATAGAGATGATAGAGATGGAGATGATAGAGATGGAGATGATAGAGATAGAGATGATAGAGAAAGAGATGATAGAGAAAGAGATGATAGAGAGAGATGATAGAGATAGAGATGATAGAAATAGAGATAGAGATGATAGAGAAAGAGATGATAGAGATAGAGATGATAGAGATAGAGATGATAGAGATAGAGATGATAGAGAAAGAGAGAGAAAGATGATAGAGAAAGAGATGATGGAGATAGAGATGATAGAGAAAGAGATAGAGATGATAGAGAAAGAGATGATAGAGAAAGAGATAGAGATGATGCAGAAAGAGATAGAGTTGATAGAGATGATAGAGAAAGAGATAGAGATTATAGAGATAGAGAGAGATGATAGAGATAGAGATGATAGAGAAAGAGAGAGAAAGATGATAGAGAAAGAGATGATAGAGATGATAGAGAAAGAGAGAAAGATGATAGAGAAAGAGATGATAGAGAAAGAGAGAAAGATGATAGAGAAAGAGATGATAGAGAAAGATGATAGAGATGATAGAGAAAGAGAGAGAAAGAGATGATAGAGATAGAGATGATAGAGAAAGAGATAGAAATAATAGAGAAGATAGAGATAGAGATAATAGAGAAAGAGATAGAGATGATCGAGATAGAGATGATAGAGAAAGAGATGATAGAGAAAGAGATAGAGATGATAGAGAAAGAGATGATAGAGAAAGAGAGAGATAGAGATGATAGAGACTGAGATGATAGAGATGATAGAGAGAGATAGAGATGATAGAGAAAGAGTTAGAAATGATAGAGAAAGAGATGATAGAGATAGAGATTATAGATAGAGATGATAAAGATAATAGAGATGATAGAGAGAGATGATCGAGAAAGAGAGATAGAGATGATAGAGAAAGAGATAGAGATGATAGAGATAGAGATGATAGAGAAAGAGATGATAGAGATAGAGATGATAGAGAAAGAGATAGAGATGATAGAGAAAGAGATGATAGAGATGATAGAGAAAGAGATGATAGAGATGATAGAGATAGAGATGATGGAGAAAGAGATAGAGTTGATAGAGATAGAGATGAAAGAGAAAGAGATAGAAATGATAGAGATAGAGATGATAGAGATAGAGATGATAGAGAAAGACATGATAGAGATGATAGAGATAGAGATGATAGAGATGATAGAGAAAGAGATGATAGAGAAAGAGATAATAGAGATAGAGATGATAGAGAGAGAGATGATAAAGATAGAAATGATAGAGATAGAGATGATAGAGAAAGAGATAGAGATGATAGAGAAAGAGATAGAGATGATAGAGATAGATGATAGAGAAAGAGATAGAGATGATAGAGATAGAGATGATAGAGAAAGAGAAAGAGATGATAGAGATAGAGATGATAGAGAAAGAGATGATAGAGATAGAGATGATAGAGATAGAGATGATAGAGATAGAGATGAAAGAGAAATGATAGAGATAGAGATGAAAGAGATAGAAATAATAGAGATAGAGATGATAGAGATAGAGATGATAGGGAAAGAGATAGAGATTATAGAGAAAGAGATGATAGAGAGAGATGATAGAGATAATAGATATAGAGATGATAGAGAAAGACATGATAGAGATGATAGTGATAGAGAAGATAGAGATGATAGAGTAAGAGATAGAGATGATAGAGATAGAGATGATAGAGATAGAGATGAAAGAGAAAGATAGAGATGATAGAGAAAGAGATATAGGTGATAGAGATAGAGATGATAGAGACGATAGAGATGATAGAGATAGAGATGATAGAGAAAGAGATTATAGAGATGATAGAGATAGATATGATAGAGAAAGAGATGATAGAGATAGAGATGATAGAGAAAGAGATAGAGATGATAGAGATAGAGATGAAAGAGAGATGATAGAGATAGAAATAATAGAGATAGAGATGATAGAGAAAGAGAGAGATTATAGAGAAAGAGATGATAGAGATAGAGAGATGATAGAGAAAGAGATGGAGATGATAGAGAAAGAGATAGAGATGATAGAAATAGAGATGATAGAGAAAGAGAGAGAAAGATGATAGAGAGACAGATGATAGAGATAGAGATGATAGAGAAAGAGATAGAGATGATAGAGATAGAGATAGAAATGATAGAGATGATAGAGATGGAGATGATAGAGATAGAGATGATAGAGAAAGAGAGAGAAAGAGATGATAGAGAAAGAGATGATAGAGAGAGATGATAGAGATTGAGATGATAGAGAAAGAGATGATAGAGATAGAGATGATAGAAATAGTTAGAGATGATAGAGATGATAGAGAAAGAGATGATAGAGATAGAGATGATAGAAATGATAGAGAAAGAGATAGAGATAGAGAAAGATAGAAATGATAGAGATAGAGATGATAGAGAAAGAGAGAGAAAGATGATAGAGAAAGAGATGATAGAGAAAGATGATAGAGATGATAGAGATAGAGATGATAGAGAAAGAGATAGAGAAAGAGATGATAGAGAAAGAGATGATAGAGATAGAGATGATAGAGAAAGATAGAGATGATAGAGAAAGAGATAGAAATAATAGAGATAGAGAAGATAGAGATAATAGAGAAAGAGAGATGATAGAGATAGAGATGATAGAGAAAGAGATGATAGAGATAGAGATGATAGAGAAAGAGATGATAGAGAAAGAGAGAGATAGAGATGATAGAGACAGAGATGATAGAGATAGAGATGATAGAGAAAGAGATAGAGATGATAGAGATAGAGATGAAAGAGAGATGATAGAGATGATCGAGATAGAAATAATAGAGATAGAGATGATAAAGAGAGAGATTATAGAGAAAGAGATGATAGAGATAGAGAGAGATGATAGAGAAAGAGATGGAGATGATAGAGAAAGAGATGATAGAAATAGAGATGATAGAGAAAGAGAGAGAAAGATGATAGAGAGACAGATGATAGAGATAGAGGTGATAGAGAAAGAGATGATAGAGATGATAGAGATGGAGATGATAGAGATGGAGATGATAGAGATAGAGATGATAGAGAAAGAGATGATAGAGAGAGATGATAGAGATAGAGATGATAGAAATAGAGATAGAGATGATAGGGAAAGAGATGATAGAGATAGAGATGATAGAGATAGAGATGATAGAGATAGAGATGATAGAGAAAGAGAGAGAAAGATGATAGAGAAAGAGATGATAGAGAGAGATGATGGAGCTAGAGATGATAGAGAAAGAGATAGAGATGATAGAGAAAGAGATGATAGAGAAAGAGATAGAGATGATGCAGAAAGAGATAGAGTTGATAGAGATGATAGAGATAGAGATGATAGAGAAAGAGATAGAGATTATAGAGATAGAGAGAGATGATAGAGATAGAGATGATAGAGAAAGAGAGAGAAAGATGATAGAGAAAGAGATGATAGAGATGATAGAGAAAGAGAGAAAGATGATAGAGAAAGAGATGATAGAGAAAGAGAGAAAGATGATAGAGAAAGAGATGATAGAGAAAGATGATAGAGATGATAGAGAAAGAGAGAGAAAGAGATGATAGAGATAGAGATGATAGAGAAAGAGATAGAAATAATAGAGATAGAGAAGATAGAGATAGAGATAATAGAGAAAGAGATAGAGATGATCGAGATAGAGATGATAGAGAAAGAGATGATAGAGAAAGAGATAGAGATGATAGAGAAAGAGATGATAGAGAAAGAGAGAGATAGAGATGATAGAGACTGAGATGATAGAGATGATAGAGAGAGATAGAGATGATAGAGAAAGAGTTAGAAATGATAGAGAAAGAGATGATAGAGATAGAGATTATAGATAGAGATGATAAAGATAATAGAGATGATAGAGAGAGATGATCGAGAAAGAGAGATAGAGATGATAGAGAAAGAGATAGAGATGATAGAGATAGAGATGATAGAGAAAGAGATGATAGAGATAGAGATGATAGAGAAAGAGATAGAGATGATAGAGAAAGAGATAGAGATGATAGAGAAAGAGATGATAGAGATGATAGAGATAGAGATGATGGAGAAAGAGATAGAGTTGATAGAGATAGAGATGAAAGAGAAAGAGAGAAATGATAGAGATAGAGATGATAGAGATAGAGATGATAGAGAAAGACATGATAGAGATGATAGAGATAGAGATGATAGAGAAAGACATGATAGAGATGATAGTGATAGAGATGATAGAGTAAGATAGAGATGATAGAGATGATAAAGAGATGATAGAGATAGAGATGAAAGAGAAAGAGATAGAGATGATAGAGAAAGAGATGATAGAGAAAGATAGAGATGATAGAGAAAGATATAGAGATAGAGATGATAGAGAAAGAGATGATAGAGAAAGATGATAGAGATAGAGATGATAGAGAAAGATAGAGATGATAGAGATAGAGATGATAGAGAAAGATATAGAGATAGAGATGATAGAGATAGAGATGATAGAGAAAGATGATAGAGATAGAGATAAAAGAGAGATGATAGAGATAGAGATGATCGAGATAGAGATGAAAGAGATAGAAATAATAGAGATAGAGATGATAGGGAAAGAGATAGAGATTATAGAGAAAGAGATGATAGAGATAGAGAGAGAGATGATAGAGAAAGAGATAGAGATGATAGAGATAGAGATGATAGAGAAAGACATGATAGAGATGATAGTGATAGAGAAGATAGAGATGATAGAGTAAGAGATAGAGATGATAGAGATAGAGATGAAAGAGAAAGAGATAGAGATGAAAAAGATAGAAATGATAGAGAAAGAGAGATGATAGAGAAAGAGATAGAGATGATAAAGAGATAGAGATGAAAGAGAGAGATAGAGATGATAGAATTAGAGATGATAGAGATGATAGAGAAAGAGATAGAGATGAAAGAGATAGATGATAGAGATAGAGATGAAAGAAATAGAGATGATAGAGATAGAGATGATAGAGATGGAGATGACAAAGATAGCGATGATAGAGATAGAGATGATAGAGAGAGAAAGAGATTAAATAGAGATAGAGATGATAGAGAGAGAGATGATAAAGATAGAAATAATAGAGATAGAGATGATAGAGAAAGAGATAGAGATGATAGAGATAGATGATAGAGAAAGAGATAGAGATGATAGAGATAGAGATGATAGAGAAAGAGATAGAGATGATAGAGAAAGAGATAGAGATGATAGAGAAAGAGATGATAGAGATAGAGATGATAGAGAAAGAGATAGAGATGATAGAGAAAGAGATAGAGATGATAGAGTAAGAGATAGAGATGATAGAGATAGAGAAAGAGAAAGAGATGATGGAGAAAGAGATAGAGTTGATAGAGATGATAGAGAAAGACATAATAGAGAAAGAGATGATAGAGAAAAACATGATAGAGATGATAGTGATAGAGAAGATAGAGATGATAGAGATAGAGATGATAAAGAGATGATAGAGATAGAGATGATAGAGAAAGAGATAGAGATGATAGAGAAAGAGAGATGATAGAGAAAGAGATGATAGAGATAGAGATGATAGAGATAGAGATGATAGAGAGATGATAAAGATGATAGAGAAAGAGATAGAGATAGAGATGATAGAGAAAGACATGATAGAGATGATAGTGATAGAGAAGATAGAGATGATAGAGATGATAAAGAGATGAAAGAAAGATAGAAATGATAGAGATGATAGAGAAAGATAGAGATGATAGAGAAAGAGATAGAGATGATAGAGATAGAGATGATAGATATAGAGACGATAGAGAAAGAGAGAAAGAGATGATAGAGAAAGAGATGATAGAGATAGAGATGATAGAGAAAGAGATGATAGAGATAGAGATAGAGATGAAAGAGAGATGATAGAGATAGAGATGAAAGAGATAGAAATAATAGAGATAGAGATGATAGAGATAGAGATGATAGAGATAGAGATGATAGGG
Source organism: Ranitomeya imitator (assembly GCF_032444005.1). Classification (NCBI taxonomy): domain Eukaryota; kingdom Metazoa; phylum Chordata; class Amphibia; order Anura; family Dendrobatidae; genus Ranitomeya; species Ranitomeya imitator. Next base: position 557,283,375 of record NC_091283.1, read on the forward strand.
AAAGAGATAGAGATTATAGAGAAAGAGATGATAGAGAGAGAGATGATAGAGAAAGAGATAGAGATGATAGAGATAATAGATATAGAGATGATAAAGACATGATAGAGATGATAGTGATAGAGAAGATAGACATGATAGAGTAAGAGATAGAGATGATAGAGAAAGAGATAGAGGTGATAGAGATGATAGAGACGATAGAGATGATAGAGATAGAGATGATAGAGAAAGATGATAGAGATGATAGAGATAGATATGATAGAGAAAGAGATGATAGAGATAGAGATGATAGAGAAAGAGATAGAGATGATAGAGATAGAGATGAAAGAGAGATGATAGAGATGATCGAGATAGAAATAATAGAGATAGAGATGATAGAGATAGAGATGATAGAAAAAGAGAGATTATAGAGAAAGAGATGATAGAGATAGAGAGAGATGATAGAGAAAAAGATGGAGATGATAGAGAAAGAGATAGAGATGATAGAAATAGAGATGATAGAGAAAGAGAGAGAAAGATGATAGAGATAGAGATGATAGAGAAAGAGATAGAGATGATAGAGATAGAGATAGAAATGATAGAGATGATAGAGATGGAGATGATAGTGATAGAGATGATAGAGAAAGAGAGAGAAAGAGATGATAGAGAAAGAGATGATAGAGAGATGATAGAGAAAGTGATGATAGAGATAGAGATGATAGAGATAGAGATGATAGAGATGATAGAGATGATAGAGATGATAGAGAAAGAGATGATAGAGATAGAGATGATAGAGATAGAGATGATAGAGAAAGAGATGATAGAGAGAGATGATAGAGATAGAGATGATAGAGAAAGAGATAGAGATGATAGAGATAGAGATGATAGATATAGAGACGATAGAGAAAGAGAGAAAGAGATGATAGAGAAAGAGATGATAGAGATAGAGATGATAGAGAAAGAGATGATAGAGATGATAGAGATGATAGAGATAGAGATGAAAGAGAGATGATAGAGATAGAGATGAAAGAGATAGAAATAATAGAGATAGAGATGATAGAGATAGAGATGATAGAGATAGAGATGATAGGGAAAGAGATAGAGATTATAGAGAAAGAGATGATTGAGAGAGAGATGATAGAGAAAGAGATAGAGATGATAGAGATAATAGATATAGAGATGATAGAGAAAGACATGATAGAGATGATAGTGATAGAGAAGATAGACATGATAGAGTAAGAGATAGAGATGATAGAGAAAGAGATAGAGGTGATAGAGATGATAGAGACGATAGAGATGATAGAGATAGAGATGATAGAGAAAGAGATGATAGAGATGATAGAGATAGATATGATAGAGAAAGAGATGATAGAGATAGAGATGATAGAGAAAGAGATAGAGATGATAGAGATAGAGATGAAAGAGAGATGATAGAGATGATCGAGATAGAAATAATAGAGATAGAGATGATAGAGATGATAGAAAAAGAGAGAGATTATAGAGAAAGAGATGATAGAGATAGAGAGAGATGATAGAGAAAGAGATGGAGATGATAGAGAAAGAGATAGAGATGATAGAAATAGAAATGATAGAGAAAGAGAGAGAAAGATGATAGAGAGACAGATGATAGAGATAGAGATGATAGAGAAAGAGATAGAGATGATAGAGATAGAAATGATAGAGATGATAGAGATGGAGATGATAGAGATAGAGATGATAGAGAAAGAGATGATAGAGAAAGAGATGATAGAGAGAGATGATAGAGATAGAGATGATAGAGAAAGATGATAGAGATAGAGATGATAGAGATAGAGATGATAGAAATAGATAGAGATGATAGAGAAAGAGATGATAGAGATAGAGATGATAGAGATAGAGATGATAGAGAAAGAGATGATAGAAAGAGATGATAGAGATAGAGATGATAGAAATAGATAGAGATGATAGAGATGATAGAGAAAGAGATGATAGAGATAGAGATGATAGAGATAGAGATGATAGAGAAAGAGATGATAGAGAAAGAGATAGAGATGATGGAGAAAGAGATAGAGTTGATAGAGATGATAGAGATAGAGATGGTAGAGAAAGAGATAGAGATTATAGAGATAGAGAGAGATGATAGAGAAAGAGATAGAGATGATAGAGAAAGAGAGAGAAAGATGATAGAGAAAGAGATGATAGAGATAGAGATGATAGAGAAAGAGATAAAGATGATAGAGATAGAGATTATAGAGATAGAGAAAGATAGAAATGATAGAGATAGAGATGATAGAGATAGAGATGATAAAGAGAGAGAAAGATGATAGAGAAAGATGATAGAGAGAGATGATAGAGATAGAGATGATAGAGAAAGAGATGATAGAGAAAGAGATAGAGATGATAGAGATAGAGATGATAGAGAAAGAGAGAGAAAGAGATAGAGAAAGAGATGATAGAGAGATGATAGAGATAGAGATGATAGAGAAAGAGATGATAGAGAAAGATGATAGAGATAGAGATGATAGAGAAAGATGGAGATGATAGCGATGATAGAGAAAGAGATAGAGAGATGATCGAGATAGAGATGATAGAGAAAGAGATGATAGAGAAAGAGATAGAGATGATAGAGAAAGAGATGATAGAGAAAGAGATAGAGATAGAGATGATAGAGACAGATGATAGAGAGAGATGATAGAGATAGAGATGATAGAGATATAGAGATGATAGAGAGAGATAGAGAGAGATAGAGAAAGAGATAGAAATGATAGAGAAAGAGATGATAGAGATAGAGATTATAGATAGAGATGATAAAGATAATAGAGATGATAGAGAGAGAGATGATCGAGAAAGAGAGATAATAGAGAAAGATGATAGAGAAAGAGATAGATGATAGAGATGATAGAGAAAGAGATAGAGATGATAGAGATAGAGATGATAGAGAAAGAGATATGATAGAGAAAGAGATGATAGAGATAGAGATGATAGAGATAGAGATGATAGAGAAAGAGATAGAGATGATAGAGAGATGATAGAGATAGAGATGATAGAGAAAGATAGAGATGATAGAGAAAGAGATAGAGATGATAGAGAAAGAGAGATGATAGATAAAGAGATGATAGAGATAGAGATGATAGAGATAGAGATGATGGAGAAAGAGATAGAGTTGATAGAGATGAAAGAGAAAGAGATAGAAATGATAGAGATAGAGATGATAGAGATAGAGATAGAGAAAGAGATAGAGATGATAGAGAAAGACATGATAGAGATGATAGTGATAGAGATGATAGAGTAAGATAGAGATGATAAAGATAGAGATGATAGAGATAGAGATGAAAGAGATAGAGATGATAGAGAAAGAGATAGAGATGATAGAGATAGAGATGAAAGAGAGATGATAGAGATAGAAATAATAGAGATAGAGATGATAGAGAAAGAGAGAGATTATAGAGAAAGAGATGATAGAGATAGAGAGAGAGATGATAGAGAAAGAGATAGAGATGATAGAAAAAGAGATAGAGATGATAGAGAAAGACATGATAGAGATGATAGTGATAGAGAAGATAGAGATGATAGAGTAAGAGATAGAGATGATAGAGATAGAGATGATAAAGATAGAGATGATAGAGATAGAGATGAAAGAGAAAGAGATAGAGATGAAAAAGATAGAAATAATAGAGAAAGAGATAGAGATGATAGAGATAGAGATGATAGAGAAAGAGATGATAGAGAAAGAGATAGAGATGATAGAGAAAGAGATGATAGAGAAAGAGATAGAGATAGAGATGATAGAGACAGATGATAGAGAGAGATGATAGAGATGATAGAGATGATAGAGAAAGAGATGATAGAGATAGAGATGATAGAAATGATAGAGAAAGAGATAGAGATAGAGAAAGATAGAAATGATAGAGATAGAGATGATAGAGAAAGAGAGAGAAAGATGATAGAGAAAGAGATGATAGAGAAAGATGATAGAGATGATAGAGATAGAGATGATAGAGAAAGAGATAGAGAAAGAGATGATAGAGAAAGAGATGATAGAGATAGAGATGATAGAGAAAGATAGAGATGATAGAGAAAGAGATAGAAATAATAGAGATAGAGAAGATAGAGATAATAGAGAAAGAGAGATGATAGAGATAGAGATGATAGAGAAAGAGATGATAGAGATAGAGATGATAGAGAAAGAGATGATAGAGAAAGAGAGAGATAGAGATGATAGAGACAGAGATGATAGAGATAGAGATGATAGAGAAAGAGATAGAGATGATAGAGATAGAGATGAAAGAGAGATGATAGAGATGATCGAGATAGAAATAATAGAGATAGAGATGATAGAGAAAGAGATGATAGAGATAGAGAGAGATGATAGAGAAAGAGATGGAGATGATAGAGAAAGAGATGATAGAAATAGAGATGATAGAGAAAGAGAGAGAAAGATGATAGAGAGACAGATGATAGAGATAGAGGTGATAGAGAAAGAGATGATAGAGATGATAGAGATGGAGATGATAGAGATGGAGATGATAGAGATAGAGATGATAGAGAAAGAGATGATAGAGAAAGAGATGATAGAGAGAGATGATAGAGATAGAGATGATAGAAATAGAGATAGAGATGATAGAGAAAGAGATGATAGAGATAGAGATGATAGAGATAGAGATGATAGAGATAGAGATGATAGAGAAAGAGAGAGAAAGATGATAGAGAAAGAGATGATAGAGAGAGATGATGGAGATAGAGATGATAGAGAAAGAGATAGAGATGATAGAGAAAGAGATGATAGAGAAAGAGATAGAGATGATGCAGAAAGAGATAGAGTTGATAGAGATGATAGAGATAGAGATGATAGAGAAAGAGATAGAGATTATAGAGATAGAGAGAGATGATAGAGATAGAGATGATAGAGAAAGAGAGAAAGATGATAGAGAAAGAGATGATAGAGATGATAGAGAAAGAGAGAAAGATGATAGAGAAAGAGATGATAGAGAAAGAGAGAAAGATGATAGAGAAAGAGATGATAGAGAAAGATGATAGAGATGATAGAGAAAGAGAGAGAAAGAGATGATAGAGATAGAGATGATAGAGAAAGAGATAGAAATAATAGAGATAGAGAAGATAGAGATAGAGATTATAGATAGAGATGATAAAGATAATAGAGATGATAGAGAGAGAGATGATCGAGAAAGAGAGATAATAGAGAAAGATGATAGAGAAAGAGATAGATGATAGAGATGATAGAGAAAGAGATAGAGATGATAGAGATAGAGATGATAGAGAAAGAGATATGATAGAGAAAGAGATGATAGAGATAGAGATGATAGAGATATAGAGATGATAGAGAGAGATAGAGAGAGATAGAGAAAGAGATAGAAATGATAGAGAAAGAGATGATAGAGATAGAGATTATAGATAGAGATGATAAAGATAATAGAGATGATAGAGAGAGAGATGATCGAGAAAGAGAGATAATAGAGAAAGATGATAGAGAAAGAGATAGATGATAGAGATGATAGAGAAAGAGATAGAGATGATAGAGATAGAGATGATAGAGAAAGAGATATGATAGAGAAAGAGATGATAGAGATAGAGATGATAGAGATAGAGATGATAGAGAAAGAGATAGAGATGATAGAGAGATGATAGAGATAGAGATGATAGAGAAAGATAGAGATGATAGAGAAAGAGATAGAGATGATAGAGAAAGAGAGATGATAGATAAAGAGATGATAGAGATAGAGATGATAGAGATAGAGATGATGGAGAAAGAGATAGAGTTGATAGAGATGAAAGAGAAAGAGATAGAAATGATAGAGATAGAGATGATAGAGATAGAGATAGAGAAAGAGATAGAGATGATAGAGAAAGACATGATAGAGATGATAGTGATAGAGATGATAGAGTAAGATAGAGATTATAGAGATGATAAAGATAGAGATGATAGAGATAGAGATGATAGAGAAAGAGATAGAGATGATAGAGATAGAGATGAAAGAGAGATGATAGAGATAGAAATAATAGAGATAGAGATGATAGAGAAAGAGAGAGATTATAGAGAAAGAGATGATAGAGATAGAGAGATGATAGAGAAAGAGATGGAGATGATAGAGAAAGAGATAGAGATGATAGAAATAGAGATGATAGAGAAAGAGAGAGAAAGATGATAGAGAGACAGATGATAGAGATAGAGATGATAGAGAAAGAGATAGAGATGATAGAGATAGAGATAGAAATGATAGAGATGATAGAGATGGAGATGATAGAGATAGAGATGATAGAGAAAGAGAGAGAAAGAGATGATAGAGAAAGAGATGATAGAGAGAGATGATAGAGATTGAGATGGTAGAGAAAGAGATGATAGAGATAGAGATGATAGAGATAGAGATGATAGAAATAGTTAGAGATGATAGAGATGATAGAGAAAGAGATGATAGAGATAGAGATGATAGAAATGATAGAGAAAGAGATAGAGATAGAGAAAGATAGAAATGATAGAGATAGAGATGATAGAGAAAGAGAGAGAAAGATGATAGAGAAAGAGATGATAGAGAAAGATGATAGAGATGATAGAGATAGAGATGATAGAGAAAGAGATAGAGAAAGAGATGATAGAGAAAGAGATGATAGAGATAGAGATGATAGAGAAAGATAGAGATGATAGAGAAAGAGATAGAAATAATAGAGATAGAGAAGATAGAGATAATAGAGAAAGAGAGATGATAGAGATAGAGATGATAGAGAAAGAGATGATAGAGATAGAGATGATAGAGAAAGAGATGATAGAGAAAGAGAGAGATAGAGATGATAGAGACAGAGATGATAGAGATAGAGATGATAGAGAAAGAGATAGAGATGATAGAGATAGAGATGAAAGAGAGATGATAGAGATGATCGAGATAGAAATAATAGAGATAGAGATGATAGAGAAAGAGATGATAGAGATAGAGAGAGATGATAGAGAAAGAGATGGAGATGATAGAGAAAGAGATGATAGAAATAGAGATGATAGAGAAAGAGAGAGAAAGATGATAGAGAGACAGATGATAGAGATAGAGGTGATAGAGAAAGAGATGATAGAGATGATAGAGATGGAGATGATAGAGATGGAGATGATAGAGATAGAGATGATAGAGAAAGAGATGATAGAGAAAGAGATGATAGAGAGAGATGATAGAGATAGAGATGATAGAAATAGAGATAGAGATGATAGAGAAAGAGATGATAGAGATAGAGATGATAGAGATAGAGATGATAGAGATAGAGATGATAGAGAAAGAGAGAGAAAGATGATAGAGAAAGAGATGATAGAGAGAGATGATGGAGATAGAGATGATAGAGAAAGAGATAGAGATGATAGAGAAAGAGATGATAGAGAAAGAGATAGAGATGATGCAGAAAGAGATAGAGTTGATAGAGATGATAGAGATAGAGATGATAGAGAAAGAGATAGAGATTATAGAGATAGAGAGAGATGATAGAGATAGAGATGATAGAGAAAGAGAGAGAAAGATGATAGAGAAAGAGATGATAGAGATGATAGAGAAAGAGAGAAAGATGATAGAGAAAGAGATGATAGAGAAAGAGAGAAAGATGATAGAGAAAGAGATGATAGAGAAAGATGATAGAGATGATAGAGAAAGAGAGAGAAAGAGATGATAGAGATAGAGATGATAGAGAAAGAGATAGAAATAATAGAGATAGAGAAGATAGAGATAGAGATAATAGAGAAAGAGATAGAGATGATCGAGATAGAGATGATAGAGAAAGAGATGATAGAGAAAGAGATAGAGATGATAGAGAAAGAGATGATAGAGAAAGAGAGAGATAGAGATGATAGAGACTGAGATGTTAGAGATGATAGAGAGAGATAGAGATGATAGAGAAAGAGTTAGAAATGATAGAGAAAGAGATGATAGAGATAGAGATTATAGATAGAGATGATAAAGATAATAGAGATGATAGAGAGAGATGATCGAGAAAGAGAGATAGAGATGATAGAGAAAGAGATAGAGATGATAGAGATAGAGATGATAGAGAAAGAGATGATAGAGATAGAGATGATAGAGAAAGAGATAGAGATGATAGAGAAAGAGATGATAGAGATGATAGAGAAAGAGATGATAGAGATGATAGAGATAGAGATGATGGAGAAAGAGATAGAGTTGATAGAGATAGAGATGAAAGAGAAAGAGATAGAAATGATAGAGATAGAGATGATAGAGATAGAGATGATAGAGAAAGACATGATAGAGATGATAGAGATAGAGATGATAGAGAAAGACATGATAGAGATGATAGTGATAGAGATGATAGAGTAAGATAGAGATGATAGAGATGATAAAGAGAGATGATAGAGATAGAGATGAAAGAGAAAGAGATAGAGATGATAGAGAAAGAGATGATAGAGAAAGATAGAGATGATAGAGAAAGATATAGAGATAGAGATGATAGAGAAAGAGATGATAGAGAAAGATGATAGAGATAGAGATGATAGAGAAAGATAGAGATGATAGAGATAGAGATGATAGAGAAAGATATAGAGATAGAGATGATAGAGATAGAGATGATAGAGAAAGATGATAGAGATGATAGAGATAGAGATGAAAGAGAGATGATAGAGATAGAGATGATCGAGATAGAGATGAAAGAGATAGAAATAATAGAGATAGAGATGATAGGGAAAGAGATAGAGATTATAGAGAAAGAGATGATAGAGATAGAGAGAGAGATGATAGAGAAAGAGATAGAGATGATAGAGATAGAGATGATAGAGAAAGACATGATAGAGATGATAGTGATAGAGAAGATAGAGATGATAGAGTAAGAGATAGAGATGATAGAGATAGAGATGAAAGAGAAAGAGATAGAGATGAAAAAGATAGAAATGATAGAGAAAGAGAGATGATAGAGAAAGAGATAGAGATGATAAAGAGATAGAGATGAAAGAGAGAGATAGAGATGATAGAATTAGAGATGATAGAGATGATAGAGATGAAAGAGATAGATGATAGAGATAGAGATGAAAGAAATAGAGATGATAGAGATAGAGATGATAGAGATGGAGATGACAAAGATAGCGATGATAGAGATAGAGATGATAGAGAGAGAAAGAGATTAAATAGAGATAGAGATGATAGAGAGAGAGATGATAAAGATAGAAATAATAGAGATAGAGATGATAGAGAAAGAGATAGAGATGATAGAGATAGATGATAGAGAAAGAGATAGAGATGATAGAGATAGAGATGATAGAGAAAGAGATAGAGATGATAGAGAAAGAGATAGAGATGATAGAGAAAGAGATGATAGAGATAGAGATGATAGAGAAAGAGATAGAGATGATAGAGAAAGAGATAGAGATGATAGAGAAAGAGATAGAGATGATAGAGATAGAGAAAGAGAAAGAGATGATGGAGAAAGAGATAGAGTTGATAGAGATGATAGAGAAAGACATAATAGAGAAAGAGATGATAGAGAAAAACATGATAGAGATGATAGTGATAGAGAAGATAGAGATGCTAGAGATAGAGATGATAAAGAGATGATAGAGATAGAGATGATAGAGAAAGAGATAGAGATGATAGAGAAAGAGAGATGATAGAGAAAGAGATGATAGAGATAGAGATGATAGAGATAGAGATGATAGAGAGATGATAAAGATGATAAAGAAAGAGATAGAGATAGAGATGATAGAGAAAGACATGATAGAGATGATAGTGATAGAGAAGATAGAGATGATAGAGATGATAAAGAGATGAAAGAAAGATAGAAATGATAGAGATGATAGAGAAAGATAGAGATGATAGAGAAAGAGATAGAGATGATAGAGATAGAGATGATAGATATAGAGACGATAGAGAAAGAGAGAAAGAGATGATAGAGAAAGAGATGATAGAGATAGAGATGATAGAGAAAGAGATGATAGAGATAGAGATAGAGATGAAAGAGAGATGATAGAGATAGAGATGAAAGAGATAGAAATAATAGAGATAGAGATGATAGAGATAGAGATGATAGAGATAGAGATGATAGGGAAAGAGATAGAGATTATAGAGAAAGAGATGATAGAGAGAGAGATGATAGAGAAAGAGATAGAGATGATAGAGATAATAGATATAGAGATGATAAAGACATGATAGAGATGATAGTGATAGAGAAGATAGACATGATAGAGTAAGAGATAGAGATGATAGAGAAAGAGATAGAGGTGATAGAGATGATAGAGACGATAGAGATGATAGAGATAGAGATGATAGAGAAAGATGATAGAGATGATAGAGATAGATATGATAGAGAAAGAGATGATAGAGATAGAGATGATAGAGAAAGAGATAGAGATGATAGAGATAGAGATGAAAGAGAGATGATAGAGATGATCGAGATAGAAATAATAGAGATAGAGATGATAGAGATAGAGATGATAGAAAAAGAGAGATTATAGAGAAAGAGATGATAGAGATAGAGAGAGATGATAGAGAAAGAGATGGAGATGATAGAGAAAGAGATAGAGATGATAAAAATAGAGATGATAGAGAAAGAGAGAGAAAGATGATAGAGATAGAGATGATAGAGAAAGAGATAGAGATGATAGAGATAGAGATAGAAATGATAGAGATGATAGAGATGGAGATGATAGTGATAGAGATGATAGAGAAAGAGAGAGAAAGAGATGATAGAGAAAGAGATGATAGAGAGATGATAGAGAAAGTGATGATAGAGATAGAGATGATAGAGATAGAGATGATAGAGATGATAGAGATGATAGAGATGATAGAGAAAGAGATGATAGAGATAGAGATGATAGAGATAGAGATGATAGAGAAAGAGATGATAGAGAGAGATGATAGAGATAGAGATGATAGAGAAAGAGATAGAGATGATAGAGATAGAGATGATAGATATAGAGACGATAGAGAAAGAGAGAAAGAGATGATAGAGAAAGAGATGATAGAGATAGAGATGATAGAGAAAGAGATGATAGAGATGATAGAGATGATAGAGATAGAGATGAAAGAGAGATGATAGAGATAGAGATGAAAGAGATAGAAATAATAGAGATAGAGATGATAGAGATAGAGATGATAGAGATAGAGATGATAGGGAAAGAGATAGAGATTATAGAGAAAGAGATGATTGAGAGAGAGATGATAGAGAAAGAGATAGAGATGATAGAGATAATAGATATAGAGATGATAGAGAAAGACATGATAGAGATGATAGTGATAGAGAAGATAGACATGATAGAGTAAGAGATAGAGATGATAGAGAAAGAGATAGAGGTGATAGAGATGATAGAGACGATAGAGATGATAGAGATAGAGATGATAGAGAAAGAGATGATAGAGATGATAGAGATAGATATGATAGAGAAAGAGATGATAGAGATAGAGATGATAGAGAAAGAGATAGAGATGATAGAGATAGAGATGAAAGAGAGATGATAGAGATGATCGAGATAGAAATAATAGAGATAGAGATGATAGAGATGATAGAAAAAGAGAGAGATTATAGAGAAAGAGATGATAGAGATAGAGAGAGATGATAGAGAAAGAGATGGAGATGATAGAGAAAGAGATAGAGATGATAGAAATGATAGAGAAAGAGAGAGAAAGATGATAGAGAGACAGATGATAGAGATAGAGATGATAGAGAAAGAGATAGAGATGATAGAGATAGAGATAGAAATGATAGAGATGATAGAGATGGAGATGATAGAGATAGAGATGATAGAGAAAGAGATGATAGAGAAAGAGATGATAGAGAGAGATGATAGAGATAGAGATGATAGAGAAAGATGATAGAGATAGAGATGATAGAGATAGAGATGATAGAAATAGATAGAGATGATAGAGAAAGAGATGATAGAGATAGAGATGATAGAGATAGAGATGATAGAGAAAGAGATGATAGAAAGAGATGATAGAGATAGAGATGATAGAAATAGATAGAGATGATAGAGATGATAGAGAAAGAGATGATAGAGATAGAGATGATAGAGATAGAGATGATAGAGAAAGAGATGATAGATAGAGATGATAGAGAAAGAGATGATAGAGAAAGAGATAGAGATGATGGAGAAAGAGATAGAGTTGATAGAGATGATAGAGATAGAGATGGTAGAGAAAGAGATAGAGATTATAGAGATAGAGAGAGATGATAGAGAAAGAGATAGAGATGATAGAGAAAGAGAGAGAAAGATGATAGAGAAAGAGATGATAGAGATAGAGATGATAGAGAAAGAGATAAAGATGATAGAGATAGAGATTATAGAGATAGAGAAAGATAGAAATGATAGACATAGAGATGATAGAGATGATAAAGAGAGAGAAAGATGATAGAGAAAGATGATAGAGAGAGATGATAGAGATAGAGATGATAGAGAAAGAGATGATAGAGAAAGAGATGATAGAGAAAGAGATAGAGATGATAGAGATAGAGATGATAGAGAAAGAGAGAGAAAGAGATAGAGAAAGAGATGATAGAGAGATGATAGAGATAGAGATGATAGAGATAGAGATGATAGAGAAAGAGATGATAGAGAAAGATGATAGAGATAGAGATGATAGAGAAAGATGGAGATGATAGCGATGATAGAGAAAGAGATAGAGAGATGATCGAGATAGAGATGAAAGAGAAAGAGATAGAGATAATAGAGAAAGAGATAGAGATGATAGAGATAGAGATGATAGAGAAAGAGATGATAGAGAAAGAGATAGAGATGATAGAGAAAGAGATGATAGAGAAAGAGATAGAGATAGAGATGATAGAGACAGATGATAGAGAGAGATGATAGAGATAGAGATGATAGAGATATAGAGATGATAGAGAGAGATAGAGAGAGATAGAGAAAGAGATAGAAATGATAGAGAAAGAGATGATAGAGATAGAGATTATAGATAGAGATGATAAAGATAATAGAGATGATAGAGAGAGAGATGATCGAGAAAGAGAGATAATAGAGAAAGATGATAGAGAAAGAGATAGATGATAGAGATGATAGAGAAAGAGATAGAGATGATAGAGATAGAGATGATAGAGAAAGAGAGATGATAGAGAAAGAGATGATAGAGATAGAGATGATAGAGATAGAGATGATAGAGAAAGAGATAGAGATGATAGAGAGATGATAGAGATAGAGATGATAGAGAAAGATAGAGATGATAGAGAAAGAGATAGAGATGATAGAGAAAGAGAGATGATAGATAAAGAGATGATAGAGATAGAGATGATAGAGATAGAGATGATGGAGAAAGAGATAGAGTTGATAGAGATGAAAGAGAAAGAGATAGAAATGATAGAGATAGAGATGATAGAGATAGAGATAGAGAAAGAGATAGAGATGATAGAGAAAGACATGATAGAGATGATAGTGATAGAGATGATAGAGTAAGATAGAGATTATAGAGATGATAGAGATAGAGATGAAAGAGAAAGATAGAAATGATAGAGATGATAGAGAAAGATAGAGATGATAGAGAAAGAGATGATAGAGAAAGAGATAGAGATGATAAAGATAGAGATGATAGAGAAAGATATAGAGATAGAGATGATAGAGATAGAGAGAGATGATAGAGAAAGAGATAGAGATGACAGAGAAAGAGAGAGAAAGATGATAGAGAAAGAGATGATAGAGATAGAGATGATAGAGATGATAGAGAAAGAGATAGAGATTATAGAGATAGAGAAAGACAGAAATGATAGAGATAGAGATGATAGAGAAAGAGAGAGAAAGATGATAGAGAAAGAGATGATAGAGAAAGATGATAGAGATGATAGAGATAGAGATGATAGAGAAAGAGATAGAGAAAGAGATGATAGAGAAAGAGATGATAGAGAAAGATAGAGATGATAGAGAAAGAGATAGAAATAATAGAGATAGAGAAGATAGTGATAGAGATAATAGAGAAAGAGATAGAGATGATAGAGATAGAGATGATAGAGAAAGAGATGATAGAGAAAGAGATAGAGATGATAGAGAAAGAGATGATAGAGAAAGAGAGAGATAGAGATGATAGAGACAGAGATGATAGAGATGATAGAGAGATAGAGATGATAGAGAGAGATAGAGATGATAGAGAAAGAGTTAGAAATGATAGAGAAAGAGATGATAGAGATAGAGATTATAGATAGAGATGATAAAGATAATAGAGATGATAGAGAGAGGTGATCGAGAAAGAGAAATGATAGAGATGATAGAGAAAGAGATAGAGATGATAGAGATAGAGATGATAGAGAAAGAGAGATGATAGAGAAAGAGATGATAGAGATAGAGATGATAGAGAAAGAGATAGAGATGATAGTGAAAGAGATAGAGATGATAGAGAAAGAGATGATAGAGATGATAGAGAAAGAGATGATAGAGATGATAGAGATAGAGATGATGGAGAAAGAGATAGAGTTGATAGAGATAGAGATGAAAGAGAAAGAGATAGAAATGATAGAGATAGAGATGATAGAGATAGAGATGATAGAGAAAGACATGATAGAGATGATAGAGATAGAGATGATAGAGAAAGACATGATAGAGATGATAGTGATAGAGATGATAGAGTAAGATAGAGATGATAGAGATGATAAAGATAGAGATGATAGAGATGAAAGAGAAAGAGATAGAGATGATAGAGAAAGAGATGATAGAGATGATAGAGATAGAGATGATAGAGAAAGAGATAGAGATGATAGAGATAGAGATGATAGAGAAAGATATAGAGATAGAGATGATAGAGAAAGATGATAGAGAAAGAGATGATAGAGATGATAGAGATAGAGATGATAGAGAAAGATGATAGAGATGATAGAGAAAGAGATAGAGATGATAGAGATAGAGATGATAGAGAAAGATATAGAGATAGAGATGATAGAGATAAAGATGGTAGAGAAAGATGATAGAGAAAGAGATGATAAAGATGATAGAGATAGAGATGATAGAGAAAGATATAGAGATAGAGATGATAGAGAAAGAGATGATAGAGAAAGATGATAGAGATAGAGATGATAGAGAAAGAGATAGAGATGATAGAGATAGAGATGATAGAGAAAGATATAGAGATAGAGATGATAGAGATAGAGATGATAGAGAAAGATGATAGAGAAAGAGATGATAGAGATGATAGAGATAGAGATGATAGAGAAAGATGATAGAGATAGAGATGATAGAGATAGAGATGAAAGAGAGATGATAGAGATAGAGATGATCGAGATAGAGATGAAAGAGATAGAAATAATAGAGATAGAGATGATAGAGATAGAGATGATAGGGAAAGAGATAGAGATTATAGAGAAAGAGATGATAGAGATAGAGAGAGAGATGATAGAGAAAGAGATAGAGATGATAGAAAAAGAGATAGAGATGATAGAGAAAGACATGATAGAGATGATAGTGATAGAGAAGATAGAGATGATAGAGTAAGAGATAGAGATGATAGAGATAGAGATGATAAAGATAGAGATGATAGAGATAGAGATGAAAGAGAAAGAGATAGAGATGAAAAAGATAGAAATAATAGAGAAAGAGATAGAGATGATAGAGAAAGAGATAGAGATGATAAAGAGATAGAGATGAAAGAGATAGATAGAGATGATAGAATTAGAGATGATAGAGATGATAGAGAAAGAGATAGAGATGAAAGAGATAGATGATAGAGATGAAAGAAATAGAGATGATAGAGATAGAGATGATAGAGATGGAGATGATAAAGATAGCGATAATAGAGATAGAGATGATAGAGAAAGAGATAATAGAGATAGAGATGATAGAGAGAGAGATGATAAAGATAGAAATGATAGAGATAGAGATGATAGAGAAAGAGATAGAGATGATAGAGAAAGAGATAGAGATGATAGAGATAGATGATAGAGAAAGAGATAGAGATGATAGAGATAGAGATGATAGAGAAAGAGATAGAGATGATAGAGATGATAGAGAAAGAGATGATAGAGATAGAGATGATAGAGAAAGAGATAGAGATGATAGAGAAAGAGATAGAGATGATAGAGAAAGAGATAGAGATGATAGAGATAGAGAGAGAGAAAGAGATGATGGAGAAAGAGATAGAGTTGATAGAGATAGAGATGATAGAGAAAGACATGATAGAGATAGAGATGATAGAGAAAGACATGATAGAGATGATAGTGATAGAGAAGATAGAGATGATAGAGATAGAGATGATAAAGAGATGATAGAGATAGAGATGAAAGAGAAAGATAGAAATGATAGAGATGATAGAGAAAGAGATAGAGATGATAGAGAAAGAGATAGAGATGATAGAGATAGAGATGATAGAGAAAGAGATAGAGATAATAGAGAAAGAATTAGAGATGATAGAGATAGAGATGATAGAGAGAGATGATAGAGATAGAGATGATAGAGATATAGAGATGATAGAGAGAGATAGAGAGAGATAGAGATGATAGAGAAATGATAGAGAGAGAGACGATAGAGATAGAGATTATAGATAGAGATGATAAAGATAATAGAGATGATAGAGAGAGATGATCGAGAAAGAGAGATAATTGAGAAAGATGATAGAGAAAGAGATAGATGATAGAGATGATAGAGAAAGAGATAGAGATGATAGAGATAGAGATGATAGAGAAAGAGAGATGATAGAGAAAGAGATGATAGAGATAGAGATGATAGAGATAGAGATGATAGAGAAAGAGATAGAGATGATAGAGAGATGATAGAGATAGAGATGATAGAGAAAGAGATAGAGATGATAGAGAAAGAGATAGAGATGATAGAGATGATAGAGAAAGAGAGATGATAGAGAAAGAGATGATAGAGATAGAGATGATAGAGATAGAGATGATGGAGAAAGAGATAGAGTTGATAGAGATGAAAGAGAAAGAGAAAGAAATGATAGAGATAGAGATGATAGAGATAGAGATGATAGAGAAAGAGATAGAGATGATAGAGAAAGACATGATAGAGATGATAGTGATAGAGATGATAGAGTAAGATAGAGATGATAAAGATAGAGATGATAGAGATAGAGATGAAAGAGAAAGATAGAAATGATAGAGATGATAGAGAAAGAGATAGAGATGATAGAGAAAGAGATGATAGAGAAAGAGATAGAGATGATAGAGATAGAGATGATAGAGAAAGATATAGAGATAGAGATGATAGAGATAGAGATAGAGATTATAGAGATAGAGAGAGATGATAGAGAAAGAGATAGAGATGATAGAGAAAGAGAGAGAAAGATGATAGAGAAAGAGATGATAGAGATAGAGATGATAGAGATGATAGAGAAAGAGATTATAAAGATAGAGAAAGATAGAAATGATAGAGATAGAGATGATAGAGAAAGAGAGAGAAAGATGATAGAGAAAGATGATAGAGATGATAGAGATAGAGATGATAGAGAAAGAGATAGAGAAAGAGATGATAGAGAGATGATAGAGATAGAGATGATAGAGAAAGAGATGATAGAGATAGAGATGATAGAGAAAGATAGAGATGATAGAGAAAGAGATAGAAATAATAGAGATAGAGAAGATAGAGATAGAGATAATAGAGAAAGAGATAGAGATGATAGAGATAGAGATGATAGATAAAGAGATGATAGAGAAAGAGATAGAGATGATAGAGAAAGAGATGATAGAGAAAGAGAGAGATAGAGATGATAGAGACAGAGATGATAGAGATAGAGATGATAGAGATGATAGAGAGAGATAGAGATGATAGAGAAAGAGTTAGAAATGATAGAGAAAGAGATGATAGAGATGATAGAGATAGAGATTATAGATAGAGATGATAAAGATAATAGAGATGATAGAGAGAGATGATCGAGAAAGAGAGATGATAGAGATGATAGAGAAAGAGATAGAAATAATAGAGATAGAGAAGATAGAGATAATAGAGAAAGAGATAGAGATGATAGAGATAGAGATGATAGAGAAAGAGATAGAGATGATAGAGAAAGAGATGATAGAGAAAGAGAGAGATAGAGATGATAGAGACAGAGATGATAGAGATAGAGATGATAGAGATGATAGAGAGAGATAGAGATGATAGAGAAAGAGTTAGAAATGATAGAGAAAGAGATGATAGAGATGATAGAGATAGAGATTATAGATAGAGATGATAAAGATAATAGAGATGATAGAGAGAGATGATCGAGAAAGAGAGATGATAGAGATGATAGAGAAAGAGATAGAGATGATAGAGATAGAGATGATAGAGAAAGAGAGATGATAGAGAAAGAGATGATAGAGATAGAGATGATAGAGAAAGAGATAGAGATGATAGAGAAAGAGATAGAGATGATAGAGAAAGAGATGATAGAGATGATAGAGATGATGGAGAAAGAGATAGAATTGATAGAGATAGAGATGAAAGAGAAAGACATAGAAATGATAGAGATAGAGATGATAGAGATAGAGATGATAGAGAAAGACATGATAGAGATGATAGAGATAGAGATGATAGAGAAAGACATGATAGAGATGATAGTGATAGAGATGATAGAGTAAGATAGAGATGATAGAGATGATAGAGATGATAGAGATGAAAGAGAAAGAGATAGAGATGTTAGAGAAAGAGATGATAGAGATAGAGATGATAGAGATAGAGATGATAGAGAAAGATATAGAGATAGAGATGATAGAGAAAGAGATGATAGAGAAAGATGATAGAGATAGAGATGATAGAGAAAGAGATGATAGAGATAGAGATGATAGAGAAAGATATAGAGATAGAGATGATAGAGATAGAGATGATAGAGAAAGATGATAGAGAAAGAGATGATAGAGATGATAGAGATAGAGATGATAGAGATAGAGATGATAGAGATAGAGATGAAAGAGAGATGATAGAGATAGAGATGATCGAGATAGAGATGAAAGAGATATAAATAATAGAGATAGAGATGATAGAGATAGAGATGATAGAGATAGAGATGATAGGGAAATTGAGAGATTATAGAGAAAGAGATGATAGAGATAGAGAGAGAGATGATAGAGAAAGAGATAGAGATGATAGAGAAAGAGATAGAGATGATAGAGAAAGACATGATAGAGATGATAGTGATAGAGAAGATAGAGATGATAGAGTAAGAGATAGAGATGATAGAGATAGAGATGATAAAGATAGAGATGATAGCGATAGAGATGAAAGAGAAAGAGATGAAAGAGAGAGATAGAGATGATAGAATTAGAGATGATAGAGATGATAGAGAAAGAGATAGAGATGAAAGAGATAGATGATAGAGATAGAGATGAAAGAAATAGAGATGATAGAGATAGAGATGATAGAGATGGAGATGATAAAGATAGCGATGATAGAGATAGAGATGATAGAGAGAGAAAGAGATAATAGAGAAAGAGATGATAGAGAGAGAGATGATAAAGATAGAAATGATAGAGATAGAGATGATAGAGAAAGAGATAGAGAAAGAGATAGAGATGATAGAGAAAGAGATAGAGATGGTAGAGATAGATGATAGAGAAAGAGATAGAGATGATAGAGATAGAGATGATAGAGAAAGAGATAGAGATGATAGAGAAAGAGATAGAGATGATAGAGAAAGAGATGATAGAGATAGAGATGATAGAGAAAGAGATAGAGATGATAGAGAAAGAGATAGAGATGATAGAGATAGAGAAAGAGAAAGAGATGATGGAGAAAGAGATAGAGTTGATAGAGATAGAGATGATAGAGAAAGACATGATAGAGATAGAGATGATAGAGAAAGA
The DNA here is from genome assembly GCF_032444005.1 of Ranitomeya imitator. Classification (NCBI taxonomy): domain Eukaryota; kingdom Metazoa; phylum Chordata; class Amphibia; order Anura; family Dendrobatidae; genus Ranitomeya; species Ranitomeya imitator. Next base: position 557,303,031 of record NC_091283.1, read on the forward strand.
CATGATAGAGATGATAGTGATAGAGAAGATAGAGATGATAGAGATAGAGATGATAAAGAGATGATAGAGATAGAGATGAAAGAGAAAGATAGAAATGATAGAGATGATAGAGAAAGAGATAGAGATGATAGAGAAAGAGATAGAGATGATAGAGATAGAGATGAAAGAGAAAGAGATAGAGATATAAATAATAGAGATAGAGATGATAGAGATAGAGATGATAGAGAAAGAGATGATAGAGAAAGAGATAGAGATGATAGAGAAAGAGATAGAGATGATGGAGACAGAGATGATAGAGAGAGATGATAGAGATAGAGATGATAGAGATATAGAGATGATAGAGAGAGATAGAGATGATAGAGAAAGAGATAGAAATGATAGAGAAAGAGATGATAGAGATAGAGATTATAGATAGAGATGATAAAGATAATAGAGATGATAGAGAGAGAGATGATCGAGAAAGAGAGATAATAGAGAAAGATGATAGAGAAAGAGATAGATGATAGAGATGATAGAGAAAGAGATAGAGATGATAGATAAAGAGATAGAGATGATAGAGAAAGATAGATGATAGAGAAAGAGATGATAGAGATAGAGATGATAGAGATAGAGATGATAGAGAAAGAGATAGAGATGATAGAGAGATGATAGAGATAGAGATGATAGAGAAAGAGATAGAGATGATAGAGAAAGAGATAGAGATGATAGAGAAAAAGAGATGATAGAGAAAGAGATGATAGAAATAGAGATGATATAGATAGAGATGATGGAGAAAGAGATAGAGTTGATAGAGATGAAAGAGAAAGAGATAGAAATGATAGAGATAGAGATGATAGAGATAGAGATGATAGAGAAAGAGATAGAGATGATAGAGAAAGACATGATAGAGATGATAGTGATAGAGATGATAGAGTAAGATAGAGATGATAGAGATGATAAAGATAGAGATGATAGAGATAGAGATGAAAGAGAAAGATAGAAATGATAGAGATGATAGAGAAAGAGATAGAGATGATAGAGAAAGAGATGATAGAGAAAGAGATAGAGATGATAGAGATAGAGATGATAGAGAAAGATATAGAGATAGAGATGATAGAGATAGAGATAGAGATTATAGAGATAGAGATGATAGAGAAAGAGATAGAGATGATAGAGAAAGAGAGAGAAAGATGATAGAGAAAGAGATGATAGTGACAGAGATGATAGAGATGATAGAGAAAGAGATAGAGATAGAGATTATAGAGATAGAGAAAGATAGAAATGATAGAGATAGAGATGATAGAGAAAGAGAGAAAGATGATAGAGAAAGAGATGATAGAGAAAGATGATAGAGATGATAGAGATGATAGAGAAAGAGATAGAGAAAGAGATGATAGAGAGATGATAGAGATAGAGATGATAGAGAAAGAGATGATAGAGATAGAGATGATAGAGAAAGATAGAGATGATAGAGAAAGAGATAGAAATAATAGAGATAGAGAAGATAGAGATAGAGATAATAGAGAAAGAGATAGAGATGATAGAGATAGAGATGATAGAGAAAGAGAGAGAAAGATGATAGAGATAGAGATGATAGAGAAAGAGATAGAGATGATAGAGATAGAGATAGAAATGATAGAGATGATAGAGATGGAGATGATAGTGATAGAGATGATAGAGAAAGAGAGAGAAAGAGATGATAGAGAAAGAGATGATAGAGAGATGATAGAGAAAGTGATGATAGAGATAGAGATGATAGAGATAGAGATGATAGAGATGATAGAGATGATAGAGATGATAGAGAAAGAGATGATAGAGATAGAGATGATAGAGATAGAGATGATAGAGAAAGAGATGATAGAGAGAGATGATAAAGATAGAGATGATAGAGAAAGAGATAGAGATGATAGAGATAGAGATGATAGATATAGAGACGATAGAGAAAGAGAGAAAGAGATGATAGAGAAAGAGATGATAGAGATAGAGATGATAGAGAAAGAGATGATAGAGATGATAGAGATGATAGAGATAGAGATGAAAGAGAGATGATAGAGATAGAGATGAAAGAGATAGAAATAATAGAGATAGAGATGATAGAGATAGAGATGATAGAGATAGAGATGATAGGGAAAGAGATAGAGATTATAGAGAAAGAGATGATTGAGAGAGATGATAGAGAAAGAGATAGAGATGATAGAGATAATAGATATAGAGATGATAGAGAAAGACATGATAGAGATGATAGTGATAGAGAAGATAGACATGATAGAGTAAGAGATAGAGATGATAGAGAAAGAGATAGAGGTGATAGAGATGATAGAGACGATAGAGATGATAGAGATAGAGATGATAGAGAAAGAGATGATAGAGATGATAGAGATAGATATGATAGAGAAAGAGATGATAGAGATAGAGATGATAGAGAAAGAGATAGAGATGATAGAGATAGAGATGAAAGAGAGATGATAGAGATGATCGAGATAGAAATAATAGAGATAGAGATGATAGAGATGATAGAAAAAGAGAGAGATTATAGAGAAAGAGATGATAGAGATAGAGAGAGATGATAGAGAAAGAGATGGAGATGATAGAGAAAGAGATAGAGATGATAGAAATGATAGAGAAAGAGAGAGAAAGATGATAGAGAGACAGATGATAGAGATAGAGATGATAGAGAAAGAGATAGAGATGATAGAGATAGAGATAGAAATGATAGAGATGATAGAGATGGAGATGATAGAGATAGAGATGATAGAGAAAGAGATGATAGAGAAAGAGATGATAGAGAGAGATGATAGAGATAGAGATGATAGAGAAAGATGATAGAGATAGAGATGATAGAGATAGAGATGATAGAAATAGATAGAGATGATAGAGAAAGAGATGATAGAGATAGAGATGATAGAGATAGAGATGATAGAGAAAGAGATGATAGAAAGAGATGATAGAGATAGAGATGATAGAAATAGATAGAGATGATAGAGATGATAGAGATGATAGAGAAAGAGATGATAGAGATAGAGATGATAGAGATAGAGATGATAGAGAAAGAGATGATAGATAGAGATGATAGAGAAAGAGATGATAGAGAAAGAGATAGAGATGATGGAGAAAGAGATAGAGTTGATAGAGATGATAGAGATAGAGATGGTAGAGAAAGAGATAGAGATTATAGAGATAGAGAGAGATGATAGAGAAAGAGATAGAGATGATAGAGAAAGAGAGAGAAAGATGATAGAGAAAGAGATGATAGAGATAGAGATGATAGAGAAAGAGATAAAGATGATAGAGATAGAGATTATAGAGATAGAGAAAGATAGAAATGATAGACATAGAGATGATAGAGATGATAAAGAGAGAGAAAGATGATAGAGAAAGATGATAGAGAGAGATGATAGAGATAGAGATGATAGAGAAAGGGATGATAGAGAAAGAGATGATAGAGAAAGAGATAGAGATGATAGAGATAGAGATGATAGAGAAAGAGAGAGAAAGAGATAGAGAAAGAGATGATAGAGAGATGATAGAGATAGAGATGATAGAGATAGAGATGATAGAGAAAGAGATGATAGAGAAAGATGATAGAGATAGAGATGATAGAGAAAGATGGAGATGATAGCGATGATAGAGAAAGAGATAGAGAGATGATCGAGATAGAGATGAAAGAGAAAGAGATAGAGATAATAGAGAAAGAGATAGAGATGATAGAGATAGAGATGATAGAGAAAGAGATGATAGAGAAAGAGATAGAGATGATAGAGAAAGAGATGATAGAGAAAGAGATAGAGATAGAGATGATAGAGACAGATGATAGAGAGAGATGATAGAGATAGAGATGATAGAGATATAGAGATGATAGAGAGAGATAGAGAGAGATAGAGAAAGAGATAGAAATGATAGAGAAAGAGATGATAGAGATAGAGATTATAGATAGAGATGATAAAGATAATAGAGATGATAGAGAGAGAGATGATCGAGAAAGAGAGATAATAGAGAAAGATGATAGAGAAAGAGATAGATGATAGAGATGATAGAGAAAGAGATAGAGATGATAGAGATAGAGATGATAGAGAAAGAGCGATGATAGAGAAAGAGATGATAGAGATAGAGATGATAGAGATAGAGATGATAGAGAAAGAGATAGAGATGATAGAGAGATGATAGAGATAGAGATGATAGAGAAAGATAGAGATGATAGAGAAAGAGATAGAGATGATAGAGAAAGAGAGATGATAGATAAAGAGATGATAGAGATAGAGATGATAGAGATAGAGATGATGGAGAAAGAGATAGAGTTGATAGAGATGAAAGAGAAAGAGATAGAAATGATAGAGATAAAGATGATAGAGATAGAGATAGAGAAAGAGATAGAGATGATAGAGAAAGACATGATAGAGATGATAGTGATAGAGATGATAGAGTAAGATAGAGATTATAGAGATGATAAAGATAGAGATGATAGAGATAGAGATGAAAGAGAAAGATAGAAATGATAGAGATGATAGAGAAAGATAGAGATGATAGAGAAAGAGATGATAGAGAAAGAGATAGAGATGATAAAGATAGAGATGATAGAGAAAGATATAGAGATAGAGATGATAGAGATAGAGAGAGATGATAGAGAAAGAGATAGAGATGATAGAGAAAGAGAGAGAAAGATGATAGAGAAAGAGATGATAGAGATAGAGATGATAGAGATGATAGAGAAAGAGATAGAGATTATAGAGATAGAGAAAGACAGAAATGATAGAGATAGAGATGATAGAGAAAGAGAGAGAAAGACGATAGAGAAAGAGATGATAGAGAAAGATGATAGAGATGATAGAGATAGAGATGATAGAGAAAGAGAAAGAGAAAGAGATGATAGAGAAAGAGATGATAGAGAAAGATAGAGATGATAGAGAAAGAGATAGAAATAATAGAGATAGAGAAGATAGTGATAGAGATAATAGAGAAAGAGATAGAGATGATAGAGATAGAGATGATAGAGAAAGAGATGATAGAGAAAGAGATAGAGATGATAGAGAAAGAGATGATAGAGAAAGAGAGAGATAGAGATGATAGAGACAGAGATGATAGAGATGATAGAGAGATAGAGATGATAGAGAGAGATAGAGATGATAGAGAAAGAGTTAGAAATGATAGAGAAAGAGATGATAGAGATAGAGATTATAGATAGAGATGATAAAGATAATAGAGATGATAGAGAGAGGTGATCGAGAAAGAGAAATGATAGAGATGATAGAGAAAGAGATAGAGATGATAGAGATAGAGATGATAGAGAAAGAGAGATGATAGAGAAAGAGATGATAGAGATAGAGATGATAGAGAAAGAGAAAGAGATGATAGTGAAAGAGATAGAGATGATAGAGAAAGAGATGATAGAGATGATAGAGAAAGAGATGATAGAGATGATAGAGATAGAGATGATGGAGAAAGAGATAGAGTTGATAGAGATAGAGATGAAAGAGAAAGAGATAGAAATGATAGAGATAGAGATGATAGAGATAGAGATGATAGAGAAAGACATGATAGAGATGATAGTGATAGAGATGATAGAGTAAGATAGAGATGATAGAGATGATAAAGATAGAGATGATAGAGATGAAAGAGAAAGAGATAGAGATGATAGAGAAAGAGATGATAGAGATGATAGAGATAGAGATGATAGAGAAAGAGATAGAGATGATAGAGATAGAGATGATAGAGAAAGATATAGAGATAGAGATGATAGAGAAAGATGATAGAGAAAGAGATGATAGAGATGATAGAGATAGAGATGATAGAGAAAGATGATAGAGATAGAGATGATAGAGAAAGAGATAGAGATGATAGAGATAGAGATGATAGAGAAAGATATAGAGATAGAGATGATAGAGATAAAGATGGTAGAGAAAGATGATAGAGAAAGAGATGATAAAGATGATAGAGATAGAGATGATAGAGAAAGATATAGAGATAGAGATGATAGAGAAAGAGATGATAGAGAAAGATGATAGAGATAGAGATGATAGAGAAAGAGATAGAGATGATAGAGATAGAGATGATAGAGAAAGATATAGAGATAGAGATGATAGAGATAGAGATGATAGAGAAAGATGATAGAGAAAGAGATGATAGAGATGATAGAGATAGAGATGATAGAGAAAGATGATAGAGATAGAGATGATAGAGATAGAGATGAAAGAGAGATGATAGAGATAGAGATGATCGAGATAGAGATGAAAGAGATAGAAATAATAGAGATAGAGATGATAGAGATAGAGATGATAGGGAAAGAGATAGAGATTATAGAGAAAGAGATGATAGAGATAGAGAGAGAGATGATAGAGAAAGAGATAGAGATGATAGAAAAAGAGATAGAGATGATAGAGAAAGACATGATAGAGATGATAGTGATAGAGAAGATAGAGATGATAGAGTAAGAGATAGAGATGATAGAGATAGAGATGATAAAGATAGAGATGATAGAGATAGAGATGAAAGAGAAAGAGATAGAGATGAAAAAGATAGAAATAATAGAGAAAGAGATAGAGATGATAGAGAAAGAGATAGAGATGATAAAGAGATAGAGATGAAAGAGAGAGATAGAGATGATAGAATTAGAGATGATAGAGATGATAGAGAAAGAGATAGAGATGAAAGAGATAGATGATAGAGATGAAAGAAATAGAGATGATAGAGATAGAGATGATAGAGATGGAGATGATAAAGATAGCGATGATAGAGATAGAGATGATAGAGAAAGAGATAATAGAGATAGAGATGATAGAGAGAGAGATGATAAAGATAGAAATGATAGAGATAGAGATGATAGAGAAAGAGATAGAGATGATAGAGAAAGAGATAGAGATGATAGAGATAGATGATAGAGAAAGAGATAGAGATGATAGAGATAGAGATGATAGAGAAAGAGATAGAGATGATAGAGATGATAGAGAAAGAGATGATAGAGATAGAGATGATAGAGAAAGAGATAGAGATGATAGAGAAAGAGATAGAGATGATAGAGAAAGAGATAGAGATGATAGAGATAGAGAGAGAGAAAGAGATGATGGAGAAAGAGATAGAGTTGATAGAGATAGAGATGATAGAGAAAGACATGATAGAGATAGAGATGATAGAGAAAGACATGATAGAGATGATAGTGATAGAGAAGATAGAGATGATAGAGATAGAGATGATAAAGAGATGATAGAGATAGAGATGAAAGAGAAAGATAGAAATGATAGAGATGATAGAGAAAGAGATAGAGATGATAGAGAAAGAGATAGAGATGATAGAGATAGAGATGATAGAGAAAGAGATAGAGATAATAGAGAAAGAATTAGAGATGATAGAGATAGAGATGATAGAGAGAGATGATAGAGATAGAGATGATAGAGATATAGAGATGATAGAGAGAGATAGAGAGAGATAGAGATGATAGAGAAATGATAGAGAGAGAGACGATAGAGATAGAGATTATAGATAGAGATGATAAAGATAATAGAGATGATAGAGAGAGAGATGATCGAGAAAGAGAGATAATTGAGAAAGATGATAGAGAAAGAGATAGATGATAGAGATGATAGAGAAAGAGATAGAGATGATAGAGATAGAGATGATAGAGAAAGAGAGATGATAGAGAAAGAGATGATAGAGATAGAGATGATAGAGATAGAGATGATAGAGAAAGAGATAGAGATGATAGAGAGATGATAGAGATAGAGATGATAGAGAAAGAGATAGAGATGATAGAGAAAGAGATAGAGATGATAGAGATGATAGAGAAAGAGAGATGATAGAGAAAGAGATGATAGAGATAGAGATGATAGAGATAGAGATGATGGAGAAAGAGATAGAGTTGATAGAGATGAAAGAGAAAGAGAAAGAAATGATAGAGATAGAGATGATAGAGATAGAGATGATAGAGAAAGAGATAGAGATGATAGAGAAAGACATGATAGAGATGATAGTGATAGAGATGATAGAGTAAGATAGAGATGATAAAGATAGAGATGATAGAGATAGAGATGAAAGAGAAAGATAGAAATGATAGAGATGATAGAGAAAGAGATAGAGATGATAGAGAAAGAGATGATAGAGAAAGAGATAGAGATGATAGAGATAGAGATGATAGAGAAAGATATAGAGATAGAGATGATAGAGATAGAGATAGAGATTATAGAGATAGAGAGAGATGATAGAGAAAGAGATAGAGATGATAGAGAAAGAGAGAGAAAGATGATAGAGAAAGAGATGATAGAGATAGAGATGATAGAGATGATAGAGAAAGAGATTATAAAGATAGAGAAAGATAGAAATGATAGAGATAGAGATGATAGAGAAAGAGAGAGAAAGATGATAGAGAAAGATGATAGAGATGATAGAGATAGAGATGATAGAGAAAGAGATAGAGAAAGAGATGATAGAGAGATGATAGAGATAGAGATGATAGAGAAAGAGATGATAGAGATAGAGATGATAGAGAAAGATAGAGATGATAGAGAAAGAGATAGAAATAATAGAGATAGAGAAGATAGAGATAGAGATAATAGAGAAAGAGATAGAGATGATAGAGATAGAGATGATAGATAAAGAGATGATAGAGAAAGAGATAGAGATGATAGAGAAAGAGATGATAGAGAAAGAGAGAGATAGAGATGATAGAGACAGAGATGATAGAGATAGAGATGATAGAGATGATAGAGAGAGATAGAGATGATAGAGAAAGAGTTAGAAATGATAGAGAAAGAGATGATAGAGATGATAGAGATTATAGATAGAGATGATAAAGATAATAGAGATGATAGAGAGAGATGATCGAGAAAGAGAGATGATAGAGATGATAGAGAAAGAGATAGAAATAATAGAGATAGAGAAGATAGAGATAATAGAGAAAGAGATAGAGATGATAGAGATAGAGATGATAGAGAAAGAGATAGAGATGATAGAGAAAGAGATGATAGAGAAAGAGAGAGATAGAGATGATAGAGACAGAGATGATAGAGATAGAGATGATAGAGATGATAGAGAGAGATAGAGATGATAGAGAAAGAGTTAGAAATGATAGAGAAAGAGATGATAGAGATGATAGAGATGAAAGAGAAAGAGATAGAGATGAAAAAGATAGAAATGATAGAGAAAGAGAGATGATAGAGAAAGAGATAGAGATGATAAAGAGATAGAGATGAAAGAGAGAGATAGAGATGATAGAATTAGAGATGATAGAGATGATAGAGAAAGAGATAGAGATGAAAGAGATAGATGATAGAGATGAAAGAAATAGAGATGATAGAGATAGAGATGATAGAGATGGAGATGACAAAGATAGCGATGATAGAGATAGAGATGATAGAGAGAGAAAGAGATTAAATAGAGATAGAGATGATAGAGAGAGAGATGATAAAGATAGAAATAATAGAGATAGAGATGATAGAGAAAGAGATAGAGATGATAGAGATAGATGATAGAGAAAGAGATAGAGATGATAGAGATAGAGATGATAGAGAAAGAGATAGAGATGATAGAGAAAGAGATAGAGATGATAGAGAAAGAGATGATAGAGAAAGAGATGATAGAGATAGAGATGATAGAGAAAGAGATAGAGATGATAGAGAAAGAGATAGAGATGATAGAGATAGAGAAAGAGAAAGAGATGATGGAGAAAGAGATAGAGTTGATAGAGATGATAGAGAAAGACATAATAGAGAAAGAGATGATAGAGAAAAACATGATAGAGATGATAGTGATAGAGAAGATAGAGATGATAGAGATAGAGATGATAAAGAGATGATAGAGATAGAGATGAAAGAGAAAGATAGAAATGATAGAGATGATAGAGAAAGAGATAGAGATGATAGAGAAAGAGATAGAGATGATAGAGAAAGAGAGATGATAGAGAAAGAGATGATAGAGATAGAGATGATAGAGATAGAGATGATAGAGAGATGATAAAGATGATAGAGAAAGAGATAGAGATAGAGATGATAGAGAAAGACATGATAGAGATGATAGTGATAGAGAAGATAGAGATGATAGAGATGATAAAGAGATGAAAGAAAGATAGAAATGATAGAGATGATAGAGAAAGATAGAGATGATAGAGAAAGAGATAGAGATGATAAAGATAGAGATGATAGATATAGAGACGATAGAGAAAGAGAGAAAGAGATGATAGAGAAAGAGATGATAGAGATAGAGATGATAGAGAAAGAGATGATAGAGATAGAGATAGAGATGAAAGAGAGATGATAGAGATAGAGATGAAAGAGATAGAAATAATAGAGATAGAGATGATAGAGATAGAGATGATAGAGATAGAGATGATAGGGAAAGAGATAGAGATTATAGAGAAAGAGATGATAGAGAGAGAGATGATAGAGAAAGAGATAGAGATGATAGAGATAATAGATATAGAGATGATAAAGACATGATAGAGATGATAGTGATAGAGAAGATAGACATGATAGAGTAAGAGATAGAGATGATAGAGAAAGAGATAGAGGTGATAGAGATGATAGAGACGATAGAGATGATAGAGATAGAGATGATAGAGAAAGATGATAGAGATGATAGAGATAGATATGATAGAGAAAGAGATGATAGAGATAGAGATGATAGAGAAAGAGATAGAGATGATAGAGATAGAGATGAAAGAGAGATGATAGAGATGATCGAGATAGAAATAATAGAGATAGAGATGATAGAGATAGAGATGATAGAAAAAGAGAGATTATAGAGAAAGAGATGATAGAGATAGAGAGAGATGATAGAGAAAGAGATGGAGATGATAGAGAAAGAGATAGAGATGATAGAAATAGAGATGATAGAGAAAGAGAGAGAAAGATGATAGAGATAGAGATGATAGAGAAAGAGATAGAGATGATAGAGATAGAGATAGAAATGATAGAGATGATAGAGATGGAGATGATAGTGATAGAGATGATAGAGAAAGAGAGAGAAAGAGATGATAGAGAAAGAGATGATAGAGAGATGATAGAGAAAGTGATGATAGAGATAGAGATGATAGAGATAGAGATGATAGAGATGATAGAGATGATAGAGAAAGAGATGATAGAGATAGAGATGATAGAGATAGAGATGATAGAGAAAGAGATGATAGAGAGAGATGATAGAGATAGAGATGATAGAGAAAGAGATAGAGATGATAGAGATAGAGATGATAGATATAGAGACGATAGAGAAAGAGATGATAGAGAAAGAGATGATAGAGATAGAGATGATAGAGAAAGAGATGATAGAGATGATAGAGATGATAGAGATAGAGATGAAAGAGAGATGATAGAGATAGAGATGAAAGAGATAGAAATAATAGAGATAGAGATGATAGAGATAGAGATGATAGAGATAGAGATGATAGGGAAAGAGATAGAGATTATAGAGAAAGAGATGATTGAGAGAGAGATGATAGAGAAAGAGATAGAGATGATAGAGATAATAGATATAGAGATGATAGAGAAAGACATGATAGAGATGATAGTGATAGAGAAGATAGACATGATAGAGTAAGAGATAGAGATGATAGAGAAAGAGATAGAGGTGATAGAGATGATAGAGACGATAGAGATGATAGAGATAGAGATGATAGAGAAAGAGATGATAGAGATGATAGAGATAGATATGATAGAGAAAGAGATGATAGAGATAGAGATGATAGAGAAAGAGATAGAGATGATAGAGATAGAGATGAAAGAGAGATGATAGAGATGATCGAGATAGAGATGATAGAGATGATAGAAAAAGAGAGAGATTATAGAGAAAGAGATGATAGAGATAGAGAGAGATGATAGAGAAAGAGATGGAGATGATAGAGAAAGAGATAGAGATGATAGAAATAGAAATGATAGAGAAAGAGAGAGAAAGATGATAGAGAGACAGATGATAGAGATAGAGATGATAGAGAAAGAGATAGAGATGATAGAGATAGAAATGATAGAGATGATAGAGATGGAGATGATAGAGATAGAGATGATAGAGAAAGAGATGATAGAGAAAGAGATGATAGAGAGAGATGATAGAGATAGAGATGATAGAGAAAGATGATAGAGATAGAGATGATAGAGATAGAGATGATAGAAATAGATAGAGATGATAGAGAAAGAGATGATAGAGATAGAGATGATAGAGATAGAGATGATAGAGAAAGAGATGATAGAAAGAGATGATAGAGATAGAGATGATAGAAATAGATAGAGATGATAGAGATGATAGAGAAAGAGATGATAGAGATAGAGATGATAGAGATAGAGATGATAGAGAAAGAGATGATAGAGAAAGAGATAGAGATGATGGAGAAAGAGATAGAGTTGATAGAGATGATAGAGATAGAGATGGTAGAGAAAGAGATAGAGATTATAGAGATAGAGAGAGATGATAGAGAAAGAGATAGAGATGATAGAGAAAGAGAGAGAAAGATGATAGAGAAAGAGATGATAGAGATAGAGATGATAGAGAAAGAGATAAAGATGATAGAGATAGAGATTATAGAGATAGAGAAAGATAGAAATGATAGAGATAGAGATGATAGAGATAGAGATGATAAAGAGAGAGAAAGATGATAGAGAAAGATGATAGAGAGATATGATAGAGATAGAGATGATAGAGAAAGAGATGATAGAGAAAGAGATGATAGAGAAAGAGATAGAGATGATAGAGAAAGAGAGAGAAAGAGATAGAGAAAGAGATGATAGAGAGATGATAGAGATAGAGATGATAGAGATAGAGATGATAGAGAAAGAGATGATAGAGAAAGATGATAGAGATAGAGATGATAGAGAAAGATGGAGATGATAGCGATGATAGAGAAAGAGATAGAGAGATGATCGAGATAGAGATGAAAGAGATAGAGATAATAGAGAAAGAGATAGAGATGATAGAGATAGAGATGATAGAGAAAGAGATGATAGAGAAAGAGATAGAGATGATAGAGAAAGAGATGATAGAGAAAGAGATAGAGATAGAGATGATAGAGACAGATGATAGAGAGAGATGATAGAGATAGAGATGATAGAGATATAGAGATGATAGAGAGAGATAGAGAGAGATAGAGAAAGAGATAGAAATGATAGAGAAAGAGATGATAGAGATAGAGATTATAGATAGAGATGATAAAGATAATAGAGATGATAGAGAGAGAGATGATCGAGAAAGAGAGATAATAGAGAAAGATGATAGAGAAAGAGATAGATGATAGAGAAAGAGATAGAGATGATAGAGATAGAGATGATCGAGATAGAGATGAAAGAGATATAAATAATAGAGATAGAGATGATAGAGATAGAGATGATAGAGATAGAGATGATAGGGAAATTGAGAGATTATAGAGAAAGAGATGATAGAGATAGAGAGAGAGATGATAGAGAAAGAGATAGAGATGATAGAGAAAGAGATAGAGATGATAGAGAAAGACATGATAGAGATGATAGTGATAGAGAAGATAGAGATGATAGAGTAAGAGATAGAGATGATAGAGATAGAGATGATAAAGATAGAGATGATAGAGATAGAGATGAAAGAGAAAGAGATAGAGATGAAAAAGATAGAAATGATAGAGAAAGAGATAGAGATGATAAAGAGATAGAGATGAAAGAGAGAGATAGAGATGATAGAATTAGAGATGATAGAGATGATAGAGAAAGAGATAGAGATGAAAGAGATAGATGATAGAGATAGAGATGAAAGAAATAGAGATGATAGAGATAGAGATGATAGAGATGGAGATGATAAAGATAGCGATGATAGAGATAGAGATGATAGAGAGAGAAAGAGATAATAGAGAAAGAGATGATAGAGAGAGAGATGATAAAGATAGAAATGATAGAGATAGAGATGATAGAGAAAGAGATAGAGAAAGAGATAGAGATGATAGAGAAAGAGATAGAGATGGTAGAGATAGATGATAGAGAAAGAGATAGAGATGATAGAGATAGAGATGATAGAGAAAGAGATAGAGATGATAGAGAAAGAGATAGAGATGATAGAGAAAGAGATGATAGAGATAGAGATGATAGAGAAAGAGATAGAGATGATAGAGAAAGAGATAGAGATGATAGAGATAGAGAAAGAGAAAGAGATGATGGAGAAAGAGATAGAGTTGATAGAGATAGAGATGATAGAGAAAGACATGATAGAGATAGAGATGATAGAGAAAGACATGATAGAGATGATAGTGATAGAGAAGATAGAGATGATAGAGATAGAGATGATAAAGAGATGATAGAGATAGAGATGAAAGAGAAAGATAGAAATGATAGAGATGATAGAGAGAGATAGAGATGATAGAGAAAGAGATAGAGATGATAGAGATAGAGATGAAAGAGAAAGAGATAGAGATATAAATAATAGAGATAGAGATGATAGAGATAGAGATGATAGAGAAAGAGATGATAGAGAAAGAGATAGAGATGATAGAGAAAGAGATAGAGATGATGGAGACAGAGATGATAGAGAGAGATGATAGAGATAGAGATGATAGAGATATAGAGATGATAGAGAGAGATAGAGATGATAGAGAAAGAGATAGAAATGATAGAGAAAGAGATGATAGAGATAGAGATTATAGATAGAGATGATAAAGATAATAGAGATGATAGAGAGAGAGATGATCGAGAAAGAGAGATAATAGAGAAAGATGATAGAGAAAGAGATAGATGATAGAGATGATAGAGAAAGAGATAGAGATGATAGAGAAAGAGATAGAGATGATAGAGAAAGATAGATGATAGAGAAAGAGATGATAGAGATAGAGATGATAGAGATAGAGATGATAGAGAAAGAGATAGAGATGATAGAGAGATGATAGAGATAGAGATGATAGAGAAAGAGATAGAGATGATAGAGAAAGAGATAGAGATGATAGAGAAAAAGAGATGATAGAGAAAGAGATGATAGAAATAGAGATGATATAGATAGAGATGATGGAGAAAGAGATAGAGTTGATAGAGATGAAAGAGAAAGAGATAGAAATGATAGAGATAGAGATGATAGAGATAGAGATGATAGAGAAAGAGATAGAGATGATAGAGAAAGACATGATAGAGATGATAGTGATAGAGATGATAGAGTAAGATAGAGATGATAGAGATGATAAAGATAGAGATGATAGAGATAGAGATGAAAGAGAAAGATAGAAATGATAGAGATGATAGAGAAAGAGATAGAGATGATAGAGAAAGAGATGATAGAGAAAGAGATAGAGATGATAGAGATAGAGATGATAGAGAAAGATATAGAGATAGAGATGATAGAGATAGAGATAGAGATTATAGAGATAGAGATGATAGAGAAAGAGATAGAGATGATAGAGAAAGAGAGAGAAAGATGATAGAGAAAGAGATGATAGTGATAGAGATGATAGAGATGATAGAGAAAGAGAGATGATAGAGAAAGAGATGATAGAGATAGAGATGATAGAGAAAGAGATAGAGATGATAGAGAAAGAGATAGAGATGATAGAGAAAGAGATGATAGAGATGATAGAGATGATGGAGAAAGAGATAGAGTTGATAGAGATAGAGATGAAAGAGAAAGACATAGAAATGATAGAGATAGAGATGATAGAGATAGAGATGATAGAGAAAGACATGATAGAGATGATAGAGATAGAGATGATAGAGAAAGACATGATAGAGATGATAGTGATAGAGATGATAGAGTAAGATAGAGATGATAGAGATGATAGAGATGATAGAGATGAAAGAGAAAGAGATAGAGATGTTAGAGAAAGAGATGATAGAGATAGAGATGATAGAGATAGAGATGATAGAGAAAGATATAGAGATAGAGATGATAGAGAAAGAGATGATAGAGAAAGATGATAGAGATAGAGATGATAGAGAAAGAGATGATAGAGATAGAGATGATAGAGAAAGATATAGAGATAGAGATGATAGAGATAGAGATGATAGAGAAAGATGATAGAGAAAGAGATGATAGAGATGATAGAGATAGAGATGATAGAGATAGAGATGATAGAGATAGAGATGAAAGAGAGATGATAGAGATAGAGATGATCGAGATAGAGATGAAAGAGATATAAATAATAGAGATAGAGATGATAGAGATAGAGATGATAGAGATAGAGATGATAGGGAAATTGAGAGATTATAGAGAAAGAGATGATAGAGATAGAGAGAGAGATGATAGAGAAAGAGATAGAGATGATAGAGAAAGAGATAGAGATGATAGAGAAAGACATGATAGAGATGATAGTGATAGAGAAGATAGAGATGATAGAGTAAGAGATAGAGATGATAGAGATAGAGATGATAAAGATAGAGATGATAGAGATAGAGATGAAAGAGAAAGAGATAGAGATGAAAAAGATAGAAATGATAGAGAAAGAGATAGAGATGATAAAGAGATAGAGATGAAAGAGAGAGATAGAGATGATAGAATTAGAGATGATAGAGATGATAGAGAAAGAGATAGAGATGAAAGAGATAGATGATAGAGATAGAGATGAAAGAAATAGAGATGATAGAGATAGAGATGATAGAGATGGAGATGATAAAGATAGCGATGATAGAGATAGAGATGATAGAGAGAGAAAGAGATAATAGAGAAAGAGATGATAGAGAGAGAGATGATAAAGATAGAAATGATAGAGATAGAGATGATAGAGAAAGAGATAGAGAAAGAGATAGAGATGATAGAGAAAGAGATAGAGATGGTAGAGATAGATGATAGAGAAAGAGATAGAGATGATAGAGATAGAGATGATAGAGAAAGAGATAGAGATGATAGAGAAAGAGATAGAGATGATAGAGAAAGAGATGATAGAGATAGAGATGATAGAGAAAGAGATAGAGATGATAGAGATAGAGAAAGAGAAAGAGATGATGGAGAAAGAGATAGAGTTGATAGAGATAGAGATGATAGAGAAAGACATGATAGAGATAGAGATGATAGAGAAAGACATGATAGAGATGATAGTGATAGAGAAGATAGAGATGATAGAGATAGAGATGATAAAGAGATGATAGAGATAGAGATGAAAGAGAAAGATAGAAATGATAGAGATGATAGAGAAAGAGATAGAGATGATAGAGAAAGAGATAGAGATGATAGAGATAGAGATGAAAGAGAAAGAGATAGAGATATAAATAATAGAGATAGAGATGATAGAGATAGAGATGATAGAGAAAGAGATGATAGAGAAAGAGATAGAGATGATAGAGAAAGAGATAGAGATGATGGAGACAGAGATGATAGAGAGAGATGATAGAGATAGAGATGATAGAGATATAGAGATGATAGAGAGAGATAGAGATGATAGAGAAAGAGATAGAAATGATAGAGAAAGAGATGATAGAGATAGAGATTATAGATAGAGATGATAAAGATAATAGAGATGATAGAGAGAGAGATGATCGAGAAAGAGAGATAATAGAGAAAGATGATAGAGAAAGAGATAGATGATAGAGATGATAGAGAAAGAGATAGAGATGATAGAGAAAGAGATAGAGATGATAGAGAAAGATAGATGATAGAGAAAGAGATGATAGAGATAGAGATGATAGAGATAGAGATGATAGAGAAAGAGATAGAGATGATAGAGAGATGATAGAGATAGAGATGATAGAGAAAGAGATAGAGATGATAGAGAAAGAGATAGAGATGATAGAGAAAAAGAGATGATAGAGAAAGAGATGATAGAAATAGAGATGATATAGATAGAGATGATGGAGAAAGAGATAGAGTTGATAGAGATGAAAGAGAAAGAGATAGAAATGATAGAGATAGAGAAGATAGAGATAGAGATGATAGAGAAAGAGATAGAGATGATAGAGAAAGACATGATAGAGATGATAGTGATAGAGATGATAGAGTAAGATAGAGATGATAGAGATGATAAAGATAGAGATGATAGAGATAGAGATGAAAGAGAAAGATAGAAATGATAGAGATGATAGAGAAAGAGATAGAGATGATAGAGAAAGAGATGATAGAGAAAGAGATAGAGATGATAGAGATAGAGATGATAGAGAAAGATATAGAGATAGAGATGATAGAGATAGAGATAGAGATTATAGAGATAGAGATGATAGAGAAAGAGATAGAGATGATAGAGAAAGAGAGAGAAAGATGATAGAGAAAGAGATGATAGTGATAGAGATGATAGAGATGATAGAGAAAGAGATAGAGATAGAGATTATAGAGATAGAGAAAGATAGAAATGATAGAGATAGAGATGATAGAGAAAGAGAGAAAGATGATAGAGAAAGAGATGATAGAGAAAGATGATAGAGATGATAGAGATGATAGAGAAAGAGATAGAGAAAGAGATGATAGAGAGATGATAGAGATAGAGATGATAGAGAAAGAGATGATAGAGATAGAGATGATAGAGAAAGATAGAGATGATAGAGAAAGAGATAGAAATAATAGAGATAGAGAAGATAGAGATAGAGATAATAGAGAAAGAGATAGAGATGATAGAGATAGAGATGATAGAGAAAGAGAGAGAAAGATGATAGAGATAGAGATGATAGAGAAAGAGATAGAGATGATAGAGATAGAGATAGAAATGATAGAGATGATAGAGATGGAGATGATAGTGATAGAGATGATAGAGAAAGAGAGAGAAAGAGATGATAGAGAAAGAGATGATAGAGAGATGATAGAGAAAGTGATGACAGAGATAGAGATGATAGAGATAGAGATGATAGAGATGATAGAGATGATAGAGATGATAGAGAAAGAGATGATAGAGATAGAGATGATAGAGATAGAGATGATAGAGAAAGAGATGATAGAGAGAGATGATAGAGATAGAGATGATAGAGAAAGAGATAGAGATGATAGAGATAGAGATGATAGATATAGAGACGATAGAGAAAGAGAGAAAGAGATGATAGAGAAAGAGATGATAGAGATAGAGATGATAGAGAAAGAGATGATAGAGATGATAGAGATGATAGAGATAGAGATGAAAGAGAGATGATAGAGATAGAGATGAAAGAGATAGAAATAATAGAGATAGAGATGATAGAGATAGAGATGATAGAGATAGAGATGATAGGGAAAGAGATAGAGATTATAGAGAAAGAGATGATTGAGAGAGATGATAGAGAAAGAGATAGAGATGATAGAGATAATAGATATAGAGATGATAGAGAAAGACATGATAGAGATGATAGTGATAGAGAAGATAGACATGATAGAGTAAGAGATAGAGATGATAGAGAAAGAGATAGAGGTGATAGAGATGATAGAGACGATAGAGATGATAGAGATAGAGATGATAGAGAAAGAGATGATAGAGATGATAGAGATAGATATGATAGAGAAAGAGATGATAGAGATAGAGATGATAGAGAAAGAGATAGAGATGATAGAGATAGAGATGAAAGAGAGATGATAGAGATGATCGAGATAGAAATAATAGAGATAGAGATGATAGAGATGATAGAAAAAGAGAGAGATTATAGAGAAAGAGATGATAGAGATAGAGAGAGATGATAGAGAAAGAGATGGAGATGATAGAGAAAGAGATAGAGATGATAGAAATGATAGAGAAAGAGAGAGAAAGATGATAGAGAGACAGATGATAGAGATAGAGATGATAGAGAAAGAGATAGAGATGATAGAGATAGAGATAGAAATGATAGAGATGATAGAGATGGAGATGATAGAGATAGAGATGATAGAGAAAGAGATGATAGAGAAAGAGATGATAGAGAGAGATGATAGAGATAGAGATGATAGAGAAAGATGATAGAGATAGAGATGATAGAGATAGAGATGATAGAAATAGATAGAGATGATAGAGAAAGAGATGATAGAGATAGAGATGATAGAGATAGAGATGATAGAGAAAGAGATGATAGAAAGAGATGATAGAGATAGAGATGATAGAAATAGATAGAGATGATAGAGATGATAGAGATGATAGAGAAAGAGATGATAGAGATAGAGATGATAGAGATAGAGATGATAGAGAAAGAGATGATAGATAGAGATGATAGAGAAAGAGATGATAGAGAAAGAGATAGAGATGATGGAGAAAGAGATAGAGTTGATAGAGATGATAGAGATAGAGATGGTAGAGAAAGAGATAGAGATTATAGAGATAGAGAGAGATGATAGAGAAAGAGATAGAGATGATAGAGAAAGAGAGAGAAAGATGATAGAGAAAGAGATGATAGAGATAGAGATGATAGAGAAAGAGATAAAGATGATAGAGATAGAGATTATAGAGATAGAGAAAGATAGAAATGATAGACATAGAGATGATAGAGATGATAAAGAGAGAGAAAGATGATAGAGAAAGATGATAGAGAGAGATGATAGAGATAGAGATGATAGAGAAAGGGATGATAGAGAAAGAGATGATAGAGAAAGAGATAGAGATGATAGAGATAGAGATGATAGAGAAAGAGAGAGAAAGAGATAGAGAAAGAGATGATAGAGAGATGATAGAGATAGAGATGATAGAGATAGAGATGATAGAGAAAGAGATGATAGAGAAAGATGATAGAGATAGAGATGATAGAGAAAGATGGAGATGATAGCGATGATAGAGAAAGAGATAGAGAGATGATCGAGATAGAGATGAAAGAGAAAGAGATAGAGATAATAGAGAAAGAGATAGAGATGATAGAGATAGAGATGATAGAGAAAGAGATGATAGAGAAAGAGATAGAGATGATAGAGAAAGAGATGATAGAGAAAGAGATAGAGATAGAGATGATAGAGACAGATGATAGAGAGAGATGATAGAGATAGAGATGATAGAGATATAGAGATGATAGAGAGAGATAGAGAGAGATAGAGAAAGAGATAGAAATGATAGAGAAAGAGATGATAGAGATAGAGATTATAGATAGAGATGATAAAGATAATAGAGATGATAGAGAGAGAGATGATCGAGAAAGAGAGATAATAGAGAAAGATGATAGAGAAAGAGATAGATGATAGAGATGATAGAGAAAGAGATAGAGATGATAGAGATAGAGATGATAGAGAAAGAGAGATGATAGAGAAAGAGATGATAGAGATAGAGATGATAGAGATAGAGATGATAGAGAAAGAGATAGAGATGATAGAGAGATGATAGAGATAGAGATGATAGAGAAAGATAGAGATGATAGAGAAAGAGATAGAGATGATAGAGAAAGAGAGATGATAGATAAAGAGATGATAGAGATAGAGATGATAGAGATAGAGATGATGGAGAAAGAGATAGAGTTGATAGAGATGAAAGAGAAAGAGATAGAAATGATAGAGATAAAGATGATAGAGATAGAGATAGAGAAAGAGATAGAGATGATAGAGAAAGACATGATAGAGATGATAGTGATAGAGATGATAGAGTAAGATAGAGATTATAGAGATGATAAAGATAGAGATGATAGAGATAGAGATGAAAGAGAAAGATAGAAATGATAGAGATGATAGAGAAAGATAGAGATGATAGAGAAAGAGATGATAGAGAAAGAGATAGAGATGATAAAGATAGAGATGATAGAGAAAGATATAGAGATAGAGATGATAGAGATAGAGAGAGATGATAGAGAAAGAGATAGAGATGATAGAGAAAGAGAGAGAAAGATGATAGAGAAAGAGATGATAGAGATAGAGATGATAGAGATGATAGAGAAAGAGATAGAGATTATAGAGATAGAGAAAGACAGAAATGATAGAGATAGAGATGATAGAGAAAGAGAGAGAAAGACGATAGAGAAAGAGATGATAGAGAAAGATGATAGAGATGATAGAGATAGAGATGATAGAGAAAGAGAAAGAGAAAGAGATGATAGAGAAAGAGATGATAGAGAAAGATAGAGATGATAGAGAAAGAGATAGAAATAATAGAGATAGAGAAGATAGTGATAGAGATAATAGAGAAAGAGATAGAGATGATAGAGATAGAGATGATAGAGAAAGAGATGATAGAGAAAGAGATAGAGATGATAGAGAAAGAGATGATAGAGAAAGAGAGAGATAGAGATGATAGAGACAGAGATGATAGAGATGATAGAGAGATAGAGATGATAGAGAGAGATAGAGATGATAGAGAAAGAGTTAGAAATGATAGAGAAAGAGATGATAGAGATAGAGATTATAGATAGAGATGATAAAGATAATAGAGATGATAGAGAGAGGTGATCGAGAAAGAGAAATGATAGAGATGATAGAGAAAGAGATAGAGATGATAGAGATAGAGATGATAGAGAAAGAGAGATGATAGAGAAAGAGATGATAGAGATAGAGATGATAGAGAAAGAGATAGAGATGATAGTGAAAGAGATAGAGATGATAGAGAAAGAGATGATAGAGATGATAGAGAAAGAGATGATAGAGATGATAGAGATAGAGATGATGGAGAAAGAGATAGAGTTGATAGAGATAGAGATGAAAGAGAAAGAGATAGAAATGATAGAGATAGAGATGATAGAGATAGAGATGATAGAGAAAGACATGATAGAGATGATAGAGATAGAGATGATAGAGAAAGACATGATAGAGATGATAGTGATAGAGATGATAGAGTAAGATAGAGATGATAGAGATGATAAAGATAGAGATGATAGAGATGAAAGAGAAAGAGATAGAGATGATAGAGAAAGAGATGATAGAGATGATAGAGATAGAGATGATAGAGAAAGAGATAGAGATGATAGAGATAGAGATGATAGAGAAAGATATAGAGATAGAGATGATAGAGAAAGATGATAGAGAAAGAGATGATAGAGATGATAGAGATAGAGATGATAGAGAAAGATGATAGAGATAGAGATGATAGAGAAAGAGATAGAGATGATAGAGATAGAGATGATAGAGAAAGATATAGAGATAGAGATGATAGAGATAAAGATGGTAGAGAAAGATGATAGAGAAAGAGATGATAAAGATGATAGAGATAGAGATGATAGAGAAAGATATAGAGATAGAGATGATAGAGAAAGAGATGATAGAGAAAGATGATAGAGATAGAGATGATAGAGAAAGAGATAGAGATGATAGAGATAGAGATGATAGAGAAAGATATAGAGATAGAGATGATAGAGATAGAGATGATAGAGAAAGATGATAGAGAAAGAGATGATAGAGATGATAGAGATAGAGATGATAGAGAAAGATGATAGAGATAGAGATGATAGAGATAGAGATGAAAGAGAGATGATAGAGATAGAGATGATCGAGATAGAGATGAAAGAGATAGAAATAATAGAGATAGAGATGATAGAGATAGAGATGATAGGGAAAGAGATAGAGATTATAGAGAAAGAGATGATAGAGATAGAGAGAGAGATGATAGAGAAAGAGATAGAGATGATAGAAAAAGAGATAGAGATGATAGAGAAAGACATGATAGAGATGATAGTGATAGAGAAGATAGAGATGATAGAGTAAGAGATAGAGATGATAGAGATAGAGATGATAAAGATAGAGATGATAGAGATAGAGATGAAAGAGAAAGAGATAGAGATGAAAAAGATAGAAATAATAGAGAAAGAGATAGAGATGATAGAGAAAGAGATAGAGATGATAAAGAGATAGAGATGAAAGAGAGAGATAGAGATGATAGAATTAGAGATGATAGAGATGATAGAGAAAGAGATAGAGATGAAAGAGATAGATGATAGAGATGAAAGAAATAGAGATGATAGAGATAGAGATGATAGAGATGGAGATGATAAAGATAGCGATGATAGAGATAGAGATGATAGAGAAAGAGATAATAGAGATAGAGATGATAGAGAGAGAGATGATAAAGATAGAAATGATAGAGATAGAGATGATAGAGAAAGAGATAGAGATGATAGAGAAAGAGATAGAGATGATAGAGATAGATGATAGAGAAAGAGATAGAGATGATAGAGATAGAGATGATAGAGAAAGAGATAGAGATGATAGAGATGATAGAGAAAGAGATGATAGAGATAGAGATGATAGAGAAAGAGATAGAGATGATAGAGAAAGAGATAGAGATGATAGAGAAAGAGATAGAGATGATAGAGATAGAGAGAGAGAAAGAGATGATGGAGAAAGAGATAGAGTTGATAGAGATAGAGATGATAGAGAAAGACATGATAGAGATAGAGATGATAGAGAAAGACATGATAGAGATGATAGTGATAGAGAAGATAGAGATGATAGAGATAGAGATGATAAAGAGATGATAGAGATAGAGATGAAAGAGAAAGATAGAAATGATAGAGATGATAGAGAAAGAGATAGAGATGATAGAGAAAGAGATAGAGATGATAGAGATAGAGATGATAGAGAAAGAGATAGAGATAATAGAGAAAGAATTAGAGATGATAGAGATAGAGATGATAGAGAGAGATGATAGAGATAGAGATGATAGAGATATAGAGATGATAGAGAGAGATAGAGAGAGATAGAGATGATAGAGAAATGATAGAGAGAGAGACGATAGAGATAGAGATTATAGATAGAGATGATAAAGATAATAGAGATGATAGAGAGAGAGATGATCGAGAAAGAGAGATAATTGAGAAAGATGATAGAGAAAGAGATAGATGATAGAGATGATAGAGAAAGAGATAGAGATGATAGAGATAGAGATGATAGAGAAAGAGAGATGATAGAGAAAGAGATGATAGAGATAGAGATGATAGAGATAGAGATGATAGAGAAAGAGATAGAGATGATAGAGAGATGATAGAGATAGAGATGATAGAGAAAGAGATAGAGATGATAGAGAAAGAGATAGAGATGATAGAGATGATAGAGAAAGAGAGATGATAGAGAAAGAGATGATAGAGATAGAGATGATAGAGATAGAGATGATGGAGAAAGAGATAGAGTTGATAGAGATGAAAGAGAAAGAGAAAGAAATGATAGAGATAGAGATGATAGAGATAGAGATGATAGAGAAAGAGATAGAGATGATAGAGAAAGACATGATAGAGATGATAGTGATAGAGATGATAGAGTAAGATAGAGATGATAAAGATAGAGATGATAGAGATAGAGATGAAAGAGAAAGATAGAAATGATAGAGATGATAGAGAAAGAGATAGAGATGATAGAGAAAGAGATGATAGAGAAAGAGATAGAGATGATAGAGATAGAGATGATAGAGAAAGATATAGAGATAGAGATGATAGAGATAGAGATAGAGATTATAGAGATAGAGAGAGATGATAGAGAAAGAGATAGAGATGATAGAGAAAGAGAGAGAAAGATGATAGAGAAAGAGATGATAGAGATAGAGATGATAGAGATGATAGAGAAAGAGATTATAAAGATAGAGAAAGATAGAAATGATAGAGATAGAGATGATAGAGAAAGAGAGAGAAAGATGATAGAGAAAGATGATAGAGATGATAGAGATAGAGATGATAGAGAAAGAGATAGAGAAAGAGATGATAGAGAGATGATAGAGATAGAGATGATAGAGAAAGAGATGATAGAGATAGAGATGATAGAGAAAGATAGAGATGATAGAGAAAGAGATAGAAATAATAGAGATAGAGAAGATAGAGATAGAGATAATAGAGAAAGAGATAGAGATGATAGAGATAGAGATGATAGATAAAGAGATGATAGAGAAAGAGATAGAGATGATAGAGAAAGAGATGATAGAGAAAGAGAGAGATAGAGATGATAGAGACAGAGATGATAGAGATAGAGATGATAGAGATGATAGAGAGAGATAGAGATGATAGAGAAAGAGTTAGAAATGATAGAGAAAGAGATGATAGAGATGATAGAGATAGAGATTATAGATAGAGATGATAAAGATAATAGAGATGATAGAGAGAGATGATCGAGAAAGAGAGATGATAGAGATGATAGAGAAAGAGATAGAAATAATAGAGATAGAGAAGATAGAGATAATAGAGAAAGAGATAGAGATGATAGAGATAGAGATGATAGAGAAAGAGATAGAGATGATAGAGAAAGAGATGATAGAGAAAGAGAGAGATAGAGATGATAGAGACAGAGATGATAGAGATAGAGATGATAGAGATGATAGAGAGAGATAGAGATGATAGAGAAAGAGTTAGAAATGATAGAGAAAGAGATGATAGAGATGATAGAGATAGAGATTATAGATAGAGATGATAAAGATAATAGAGATGATAGAGAGAGATGATCGAGAAAGAGAGATGATAGAGATGATAGAGAAAGAGATAGAGATGATAGAGATAGAGATGATAGAGAAAGAGAGATGATAGAGAAAGAGATGATAGAGATAGAGATGATAGAGACAGAGATAGAGATGATAGAGAAAGAGATAGAGATGATAGAGAAAGAGATGATAGAGATGATAGAGATGATGGAGAAAGAGATAGAGTTGATAGAGATAGAGATGAAAGAGAAAGACATAGAAATGATAGAGATAGAGATGATAGAGATAGAGATGATAGAGAAAGACATGATAGAGATGATAGAGATAGAGATGATAGAGAAAGACATGATAGAGATGATAGTGATAGAGATGATAGAGTAAGATAGAGATGATAGAGATGATAGAGATGATAGAGATGAAAGAGAAAGAGATAGAGATGTTAGAGAAAGAGATGATAGAGATAGAGATGATAGAGATAGAGATGATAGAGAAAGATATAGAGATAGAGATGATAGAGAAAGAGATGATAGAGAAAGATGATAGAGATAGAGATGATAGAGAAAGAGATGATAGAGATAGAGATGATAGAGAAAGATATAGAGATAGAGATGATAGAGATAGAGATGATAGAGAAAGATGATAGAGAAAGAGATGATAGAGATGATAGAGATAGAGATGATAGAGATAGAGATGAT
This sequence comes from Ranitomeya imitator, assembly GCF_032444005.1. Taxonomy (NCBI): domain Eukaryota; kingdom Metazoa; phylum Chordata; class Amphibia; order Anura; family Dendrobatidae; genus Ranitomeya; species Ranitomeya imitator. The sequence continues at coordinate 557,329,761 of NC_091283.1, forward strand.
AGAGATAGAGATGAAAGAGAGATGATAGAGATAGAGATGATCGAGATAGAGATGAAAGAGATATAAATAATAGAGATAGAGATGATAGAGATAGAGATGATAGGGAAATTGAGAGATTATAGAGAAAGAGATGATAGAGATAGAGAGAGAGATGATAGAGAAAGAGATAGAGATGATAGAGAAAGAGATAGAGATGATAGAGAAAGACATGATAGAGATGATAGTGATAGAGAAGATAGAGATGATAGAGTAAGAGATAGAGATGATAGAGATAGAGATGATAAAGATAGAGATGATAGAGATAGAGATGAAAGAGAAAGAGATAGAGATGAAAAAGATAGAAATGATAGAGAAAGAGATAGAGATGATAAAGAGATAGAGATGAAAGAGAGAGATAGAGATGATAGAATTAGAGATGATAGAGATGATAGAGAAAGAGATAGAGATGAAAGAGATAGATGATAGAGATAGAGATGAAAGAAATAGAGATGATAGAGATAGAGATGATAGAGATGGAGATGATAAAGATAGCGATGATAGAGATAGAGATGATAGAGAGAGAAAGAGATAATAGAGAAAGAGATGATAGAGAGAGAGATGATAAAGATAGAAATGATAGAGATAGAGATGATAGAGAAAGAGATAGAGAAAGAGATAGAGATAATAGAGAAAGAGATAGAGATGGTAGAGATAGATGATAGAGAAAGAGATAGAGATGATAGAGATAGAGATGATAGAGAAAGAGATAGAGATGATAGAGAAAGAGATAGAGATGATAGAGAAAGAGATGATAGAGATAGAGATGATAGAGAAAGAGATAGAGATGATAGAGAAAGAGATAGAGATGATAGAGATAGAGAAAGAGAAAGAGATGATGGAGAAAGAGATAGAGTTGATAGAGATAGAGATGATAGAGAAAGACATGATAGAGATAGAGATGATAGAGAAAGACATGATAGAGATGATAGTGATAGAGAAGATAGAGATGATAGAGATAGAGATGATAAAGAGATGATAGAGATAGAGATGAAAGAGAAAGATAGAAATGATAGAGATGATAGAGAAAGAGATAGAGATGATAGAGAAAGAGATAGAGATGATAGAGATAGAGATGAAAGAGAAAGAGATAGAGATATAAATAATAGAGATAGAGATGATAGAGATAGAGATGATAGAGAAAGAGATGATAGAGAAAGAGATAGAGATGATAGAGAAAGAGATAGAGATGATGGAGACAGAGATGATAGAGAGAGATGATAGAGATAGAGATGATAGAGATATAGAGATGATAGAGAGAGATAGAGATGATAGAGAAAGAGATAGAAATGATAGAGAAAGAGATGATAGAGATAGAGATTATAGATAGAGATGATAAAGATAATAGAGATGATAGAGAGAGAGATGATCGAGAAAGAGAGATAATAGAGAAAGATGATAGAGAAAGAGATAGATGATAGAGATGATAGAGAAAGAGATAGAGATGATAGAGAAAGAGATAGAGATGATAGAGAAAGATAGATGATAGAGAAAGAGATGATAGAGATAGAGATGATAGAGATAGAGATGATAGAGAAAGAGATAGAGATGATAGAGAGATGATAGAGATAGAGATGATAGAGAAAGAGATAGAGATGATAGAGAAAGAGATAGAGATGATAGAGAAAAAGAGATGATAGAGAAAGAGATGATAGAAATAGAGATGATATAGATAGAGATGATGGAGAAAGAGATAGAGTTGATAGAGATGAAAGAGAAAGAGATAGAAATGATAGAGATAGAGATGATAGAGATAGAGATGATAGAGAAAGAGATAGAGATGATAGAGAAAGACATGATAGAGATGATAGTGATAGAGATGATAGAGTAAGATAGAGATGATAGAGATGATAAAGATAGAGATGATAGAGATAGAGATGAAAGAGAAAGATAGAAATGATAGAGATGATAGAGAAAGAGATAGAGATGATAGAGAAAGAGATGATAGAGAAAGAGATAGAGATGATAGAGATAGAGATGATAGAGAAAGATATAGAGATAGAGATGATAGAGATAGAGATAGAGATTATAGAGATAGAGATGATAGAGAAAGAGATAGAGATGATAGAGAAAGAGAGAGAAAGATGATAGAGAAAGAGATGATAGTGATAGAGATGATAGAGATGATAGAGAAAGAGATAGAGATAGAGATTATAGAGATAGAGAAAGATAGAAATGATAGAGATAGAGATGATAGAGAAAGAGAGAGAAAGATGATAGAGAAAGAGATGATAGAGAAAGATGATAGAGATGATAGAGATGATAGAGAAAGAGATAGAGAAAGAGATGATAGAGAGATGATAGAGATAGAGATGATAGAGAAAGAGATGATAGAGATAGAGATGATAGAGAAAGATAGAGATGATAGAGAAAGAGATAGAAATAATAGAGATAGAGAAGATAGAGATAGAGATAATAGAGAAAGAGATAGAGATGATAGAGATAGAGATGATAGAGAAAGAGATGATAGAGAAAGAGATAGAGATGATAGAGAAAGAGATGATAGAGAAAGAGAGAGATAGAGATGATAGAGACAGAGATGATAGAGATAGAGATGATAGAGAGATAGAGATGATAGAGAGAGATAGAGATGATAGAGAAAGAGTTAGAAATGATAGAGAAAGAGATGATAGAGATGATAGAGATAGAGATTATAGATAGAGATTATAAAGATAATAGAGATGATAGAGAGAGATGATCGAGAAAGAGAAATGATAGAGATGATAGAGAAAGAGATAGAGATGATAGAGATAGAGATGATAGAGAAAGAGAGATGATAGAGAAAGAGATGATAGAGATAGAGATGATAGAGAAAGAGATAGAGATGATAGAGAATGAGATAGAGATGATAGAGATGATAGAGATAGAGATGATGGAGAAAGAGATAGAGTTGATAGAGATAGAGATGAAAGAGAAAGAGATAGAAATGATAGAGATAGAGATGATAGAGATAGAGATGATAGAGAAAGACATGGTAGAGATGATAGAGATAGAGATGATAGAGAAAGACATGATAGAGATGATAGTGATAGAGATGATAGAGTAAGATAGAGATGATAGAGATGATAAAGATAGAGATGATAGAGATGAAAGAGAAAGAGATAGAGATGATAGAGAAAGAGATGATAGAGATAGAGATGATAGAGATAGAGATGATAGAGAAAGATATAGAGATAGAGATGATAGAGAAAGAGATGATAGAGAAAGATGATAGAGATAGAGATAATAGAGAAAGAGATAGAGATGATAGAGATGGAGATGATAGAGAAAGATATAGAGATAGAGATGATAGAGATAGAGATGATAGAGAAAGATGATAGAGAAAGAGATGATAGAGATGATAGAGATAGAGATGATAGAGAAAGATGATAGAGATAGAGATGATAGAGATAGAGCTGAAAGAGAGATGATAGAGATAGAGATGATCGAGATAGAGATGAAAGAGATAGAAATAATAGAGATAGAGATGATAGAGATAGAGATGATAGGGAAAGAGATAGAGATTATAGAGAAAGAGATGATAGAGATAGAGAGAGAGATGATAGAGAAAGAGATAGAGATGATAGAGAAAGAGATAGAGATGATAGAGAAAGACATGATAGAGATGATAGTGATAGAGAAGATAGAGATGATAGAGTAAGAGATAGAGATGATAGAGATAGAGATGATAAAGATAGAGATGATAGAGATAGAGATGAAAGAGAAAGAGATAGAGATGAAAAAGATAGAAATGATAGAGAAAGAGATAGAGATGATAGAGAAAGAGATAGAGATGATAAAGAGATAGAGATGAAAGAGAGAGATAGAGATGATAGAATTAGAGATGATAGAGATGATAGAGAAAGAGATAGAGATGAAAGAGATAGATGATAGAGATAGAGATGAAAGAAATAGAGATGATAGAGATAGAGATGATAGAGATGGAGATGATAAAGATAGCGATGATAGAGATAGAGATGATAGAGAGAGAAAGAGATAATAGAGATAGAGATGATAGAGAGAGATGATAAAGATAGAAATGATAGAGATAGAGATGATAGAGAAAGAGATAGAGAAAGAGATAGAGATGATAGAGAAAGAGATAGAGACGATAGAGATAGATGATAGAGAAAGAGATAGAGATGATAGAGATAGAGATGATAGAGAAAGAGATAGAGATGATAGAGAAAGAGATAGAGATGATAGAGAAAGAGATGATAGAGATAGAGATGATAGAGAAAGAGATAGAGATGATAGAGAAAGAGATAGAGATGATAGAGAAAGAGATAGAGATGATAGAGATAGAGAAAGAGAAAGAGATGATGGAGAAAGAGATAGAGTTGATAGAGATAGAGATGATAGAGAAAGACATGATAGAGATAGAGATGATAGAGAAAGACATGATAGAGATGATAGTGATAGAGAAGATAGAGATGATAGAGATAGAGATGATAAAGAGATGATAGAGATAGAGATGAAAGAGAAAGATAGAAATGATAGAGATGATAGAGAAAGAGATAGAGATGATAGAGAAAGAGATAGAGATGATAGAGACAGAGATGATAGAGAAAGAGAGATGATAGAGAAAGAGATGATAGAGATAGAGATGATAGAGATAGAGATGATAGAGATAAAGATGATAGAGAGATGATAAAGATGATATAGAAAGAGATAGAGATGATAGAGATAGAGATGATAGAGATAGAGATGATAGAAATAGATAGAGATGATAGAGAAAGAGATGATAGAGATGATAGTGATAGAGAAGATAGAGATGATAGAGATAGAGATGATAGAGAAAGAGATAGAGATGATAGAGATAGAGATGAAAGAGAAAGAGATAGAGATATAAATAATAGAGAAAGAGATAGAGATGATAGAGATAGAGATGATAGAGAAAGAGATAGAGATGATAGAGAAAGACATGATAGAGATGATAGTGATAGAGATGATAGAGTAAGATAGAGATGATAGAGATGATATAGATAGAGATGATAGAGATAGAGATGAAAGAGAAAGATAGAAATGATAGAGATGATAGAGAAAGATAGAGATGATAGAGAAAGAGATGATAGAGAAAGAGATAGAGATGATAGAGATAGAGATGATAGAGAAAGATATAGAGATAGAGATGATAGAGATAGAGAGAGATGATAGAGAAAGAGATAGAGATGATAGAGAAAGAGAGAGAAAGATGATAGAGAAAGAGATGATAGAGATAGAGATGATAGAGATGATAGAGAAAGAGATAGAGATAGAGATTATAGAGATAGAGAAAGATAGAAATGATAGAGATAGAGATGATAGAGAAAGAGAGAGAAAGATGATAGAGAAAGAGATGATAGAGAAAGATGATAGAGATAGAGATGATAGAGAAAGAGATAGAGAAAGAGATGATAGAGATAGAGATGATAGAGAAAGAGATGATAGAGATAGAGATGATAGAGAAAGATAGAGATGATAGAGAAAGAGATAGAAATGATAGAGAAAGAGATGATAGAGATAGAGATTATAGATAGAGATGATAAAGATAATAGAGATGATAGAGAGAGAGATGATCGAGAAAGAGAGATAATAGAGAAAGATGATAGAGAAAGAGATAGATGATAGAGATGATAGAGAAAGAGATAGAGATGATAGAGAAAGAGATAGAGATGATAGAGAAAGATAGATGATAGAGAAAGAGATGATAGAGATAGAGATGATAGAGATAGAGATGATAGAGAAAGAGATAGAGATGATAGAGAGATGATTGAGATAGAGATGATAGAGAAAGAGATAGAGATGATAGAGAAAGAGATAGAGATGATAGAGAAAAAGAGATGATAGAGAAAGAGATGATAGAAATAGAGATGATATAGATAGAGATGATGGAGAAAGAGATAGAGTTGATAGAGATGAAAGAGAAAGAGATAGAAATGATAGAGATAGAGATGATAGAGATAGAGATGATAGAGAAAGAGATAGAGATGATAGAGAAAGACATGATAGAGATGATAGTGATAGAGATGATAGAGTAAGATAGAGATGATAGAGATGATAAAGATAGAGATGATAGAGATAGAGATGAAAGAGAAAGATAGAAATGATAGAGATGATAGAGAAAGAGATAGAGATGATAGAGAAAGAGATGATAGAGAAAGAGATAGAGATGATAGAGATAGAGATGATAGAGAAAGATATAGAGATAGAGATGATAGAGATAGAGATTATAGAGATAGAGATGATAGAGAAAGAGATAGAGATGATAGAGAAAGAGAGAGAAAGATGATAGAGAAAGAGATGATAGTGATAGAGATGATAGAGAAAGAGATAGAGATGATAGAGATAGAGATGATAGAGAAAGAGATGATAGAGAAAGAGATAGAGATGATAGAGAAAGAGATGATAGAGAAAGAGAGAGATAGAGATGATAGAGACAGATATGATAGAGATAGAGATGATAGAGAGATAGAGATGATAGAGAGAGATAGAGATGATAGAGAAAGAGTTAGAAATGATAGAGAAAGAGATGATAGAGATAGAGATTATAGATAGAGATGATAAAGATAATAGAGATGATAGAGAGAGGTGATCGAGAAAGAGAAATGATAGAGATGATAGAGAAAGAGATAGAGATGATAGAGAAAAAGAGATGATAGAGAAAGAGATGATAGAAATAGAGATGATATAGATAGAGATGATGGAGAAAGAGATAGAGTTGATAGAGATGAAAGAGAAAGAGATAGAAATGATAGAGATAGAGATGATAGAGATAGAGATGATAGAGAAAGAGATAGAGATGATAGAGAAAGACATGATAGAGATGATAGTGATAGAGATGATAGAGTAAGATAGAGATGATAAAGATAGAGATGATAGAGATAGAGATGAAAGAGAAAGATAGAAATGATAGAGATGATAGAGAAAGAGATAGAGATGATAGAGAAAGAGATGATAGAGAAAGAGATAGAGATGATAGAGATAGAGATGATAGAGAAAGATATAGAGATAGAGATGATAGAGATAGAGATAGAGATTATAGAGATAGAGATGATAGAGAAAGAGATAGAGATGATAGAGAAAGAGAGAGAAAGATGAAAGAGATGATAGTGATAGAGATGATAGAGATGATAGAGAAAGAGATAGAGATAGAGATTATAGAGATAGAGAAAGATAGAAATGATAGAGATAGAGATGATAGAGAAAGAGAGAGAAAGATGATAGAGAAAGAGATGATAGAGAAAGATGATAGAGATGATAGAGATGATAGAGAAAGAGATAGAGAAAGAGATGATAGAGAGATGATAGAGATAGAGATGATAGAGAAAGAGATGATAGAGATAGAGATGATAGAGAAAGATAGAGATGATAGAGAAAGAGATAGAAATAATAGAGATAGAGAAGATAGAGATAGAGATAATAGAGAAAGAGATAGAGATGATAGAGATAGAGATGATAGAGAAAGAGATGATAGAGAAAGAGATAGAGATGATAGAGAAAGAGATGATAGAGAAAGAGAGAGATAGAGATGATAGAGACAGAGATGATAGAGATAGAGATGATAGAGAGATAGAGATGATAGAGAGAGATAGAGATGATAGAGAAAGAGTTAGAAATGATAGAGAAAGAGATGATAGAGATGATAGAGATAGAGATTATAGATAGAGATTATAAAGATAATAGAGATGATAGAGAGAGATGATCGAGAAAGAGAAATGATAGAGATGATAGAGAAAGAGATAGAGATGATAGAGATAGAGATGATAGAGAAAGAGAGATGATAGAGAAAGAGATGATAGAGATAGAGATGATAGAGAAAGAGATAGAGATGATAGAGAATGAGATAGAGATGATAGAGATGATAGAGATAGAGATGATGGAGAAAGAGATAGAGTTGATAGAGATAGAGATGAAAGAGAAAGAGATAGAAATGATAGAGATAGAGATGATAGAGATAGAGATGATAGAGAAAGACATGGTAGAGATGATAGAGATAGAGATGATAGAGAAAGACATGATAGAGATGATAGTGATAGAGATGATAGCGTAAGATAGAGATGATAGAGATGATAAAGATAGAGATGATAGAGATGAAAGAGAAAGAGATAGAGATGATAGAGAAAGAGATGATAGAGATAGAGATGATAGAGATAGAGATGATAGAGAAAGAGATGATAGAGAAAGATGATAGAGATAGAGATAATAGAGAAAGAGATAGAGATGATAGAGATGGAGATGATAGAGAAAGATATAGAGATAGAGATGATAGAGATAGAGATGATAGAGAAAGATGATAGAGAAAGAGATGATAGAGATGATAGAGATAGAGATGATAGAGAAAGATGATAGAGATAGAGATGATAGAGATAGAGATGAAAGAGAGATGATAGAGATAGAGATGATCGAGATAGAGATGAAAGAGATAGAAATAAAAGAGATAGAGATGATAGAGATAGAGATGATAGGGAAAGAGATAGAGATTATAGAGAAAGAGATGATAGAGATAGAGAGAGAGATGATAGAGAAAGAGATAGAGATGATAGAGAAAGAGATAGAGATGATAGAGAAAGACATGATAGAGATGATAGTGATAGAGAAGATAGAGATGATAGAGTAAGAGATAGAGATGATAGAGATAGAGATGATAAAGATAGAGATGATAGAGATAGAGATGAAAGAGAAAGAGATAGAGATGAAAAAGATAGAAATGATAGAGAAAGAGATAGAGATGATAGAGAAAGAGATAGAGATGATAAAGAGATAGAGATGAAAGAGAGAGATAGAGATGATAGAATTAGAGATGATAGAGATGATAGAGAAAGAGATAGAGATGAAAGAGATAGATGATAGAGATAGAGATGAAAGAAATAGAGATGATAGAGATAGAGATGATAGAGATGGAGATGATAAAGATAGCGATGATAGAGATAGAGATGATAGAGAGAGAAAGAGATAATAGAGATAGAGATGATAGAGAGAGATGATAAAGATAGAAATGATAGAGATAGAGATGATAGAGAAAGAGATAGAGAAAGAGATAGAGATGATAGAGAAAGAGATAGAGACGATAGAGATAGATGATAGAGAAAGAGATAGAGATGATAGAGATAGAGATGATAGAGAAAGAGATAGAGATGATAGAGAAAGAAATAGAGATGATAGAGAAAGAGATGATAGAGATAGAGATGATAGAGAAAGAGATAGAGATGATAGAGAAAGAGATAGAGATGATAGAGAAAGAGATAGAGATGATAGAGATAGAGAAAGAGAAAGAGATGATGGAGAAAGAGATAGAGTTGATAGAGATAGAGATGATAGAGAAAGACATGATAGAGATAGAGATGATAGAGAAAGACATGATAGAGATGATAGTGATAGAGAAGATAGAGATGATAGAGATAGAGATGATAAAGAGATGATAGAGATAGAGATGAAAGAGAAAGATAGAAATGATAGAGATGATAGAGAAAGAGATAGAGATGATAGAGAAAGAGATAGAGATGATAGAGATAGAGATGATAGAGAAAGAGAGATGATAGAGAAAGAGATGATAGAGATAGAGATGATAGAGATAGAGATGATAGAGATAAAGATGATAGAGAGATGATAAAGATGATATAGAAAGAGATAGAGATGATAGAGATAGAGATGATAGAGATAGAGATGATAGAAATAGATAGAGATGATAGAGAAAGAGATGATAGAGATGATAGTGATAGAGAAGATAGAGATGATAGAGATAGAGATGATAGAGAAAGAGATAGAGATGATAGAGATAGAGATGAAAGAGAAAGAGATAGAGATATAAATAATAGAGAAAGAGATAGAGATGATAGAGATAGAGATGATAGAGAAAGAGATAGAGATGATAGAGAAAGACATGATAGAGATGATAGTGATAGAGATGATAGAGTAAGATAGAGATGATAGAGATGATAAAGATAGAGATGATAGAGATAGAGATGAAAGAGAAAGATAGAAATGATAGAGATGATAGAGAAAGATAGAGATGATAGAGAAAGAGATGATAGAGAAAGAGATAGAGATGATGGAGATAGAGATGATAGAGAAAGATATAGAGATAGAGATGATAGAGATAGAGAGAGATGATAGAGAAAGAGATAGAGATGATAGAGAAAGAGAGAGAAAGATGATAGAGAAAGAGATGATAGAGATAGAGATGATAGAGATGATAGAGAAAGAGATAGAGATAGAGATTATAGAGATAGAGAAAGATAGAAATGATAGAGATAGAGATGATAGAGAAAGAGAGAGAAAGATGATAGAGAAAGATGATAGAGAAAGATGATAGAGATAGAGATGATAGAGAAAGAGATAGAGAAAGAGATGATAGAGATAGAGATGATAGAGAAAGAGATGATAGAGATAGAGATGATAGAGAAAGATAGAGATGATAGAGAAAGAGATAGAAATGATAGAGAAAGAGATGATAGAGATAGAGATTATAGATAGAGATGATAAAGATAATAGAGATGATAGAGAGAGAGATGATCGAGAAAGAGAGATAATAGAGAAAGATGATAGAGAAAGAGATAGATGATAGAGATGATAGAGAAAGAGATAGAGATGATAGAGAAAGAGATAGAGATGATAGAGAAAGATAGATGATAGAGAAAGAGATGATAGAGATAGAGATGATAGAGATAGAGATGATAGAGAAAGAGATAGAGATGATAGAGAGATGATTGAGATAGAGATGATAGAGAAAGAGATAGAGATGATAGAGAAAGAGATAGAGATGATAGAGAAAAAGAGATGATAGAGAAAGAGATGATAGAAATAGAGATGATATAGATAGAGATGATGGAGAAAGAGATAGAGTTGATAGAGATGAAAGAGAAAGAGATAGAAATGATAGAGATAGAGATGATAGAGATAGAGATGATAGAGAAAGAGATAGAGATGATAGAGAAAGACATGATAGAGATGATAGTGATAGAGATGATAGAGTAAGATAGAGATGATAGAGATGATAAAGATAGAGATGATAGAGATAGAGATGAAAGAGAAAGATAGAAATGATAGAGATGATAGAGAAAGAGATAGAGATGATAGAGAAAGAGATGATAGAGAAAGAGATAGAGATGATAGAGATAGAGATGATAGAGAAAGATATAGAGATAGAGATGATAGAGATAGAGATAGAGATTATAGAGATAGAGATGATAGAGAAAGAGATAGAGATGATAGAGAAAGAGAGAGAAAGATGATAGAGAAAGAGATGATAGTGATAGAGATGATAGAGAAAGAGATAGAGATGATAGAGATAGAGATGATAGAGAAAGAGATGATAGAGAAAGAGATAGAGATGATAGAGAAAGAGATGATAGAGAAAGAGAGAGATAGAGATGATAGAGACAGATATGATAGAGATAGAGATGATAGAGAGATAGAGATGATAGAGAGAGATAGAGATGATAGAGAAAGAGTTAGAAATGATAGAGAAAGAGATGATAGAGATAGAGATTATAGATAGAGATGATAAAGATAATAGAGATGATAGAGAGAGGTGATCGAGAAAGAGAAATGATAGAGATGATAGAGAAAGAGATAGAGATGATAGAGATAGAGATGATAGAGAAAGAGAGATGATAGAGAAAGAGATGATAGAGAGAGAGATGATAGAGAAAGAGATAGAGATGATAGAGATAATAGATATAGAGATGATAGAGAAAGACATGATAGAGATGATAGTGATAGAGAAGATAGACATGATAGAGTAAGAGATAGAGATGATAGAGAAAGAGATAGAGGTGATAGAGATAGAGATGATAGAGACGATAGAGATGATAGAGATAGAGATGATAGAGAAAGAGATGATAGAGAAAGATGATAGAGATGATAGAGATAGATATGATAGAGAAAGAGATGATAGAGAAAGAGATAGAGATGATAGAGATAGAGATGAAAGAGAGATGATGGAGATGATCGAGATAGAAATAATAGAGATAGAGATGATAGAGATAGAGATGATAGAAAAAGAGAGAGATTATAGAGAAAGAGATGATAGAGATAGAGAGAGATGATAGAGAAAGAGATGGAGATGATAGAGAAAGAGATAGAGATCATAGAAATAGAGATGATAGAGAAAGAGAGAGAAAGATGATAGAGAGACAGATGATAGAGATAGAGATGATAGAGAAAGAGATAGAGATGATAGAGATAGAGATAGAAATGATAGAGATGATAGAGATGGAGATGATAGTGATAGAGATGATAGAGAAAGAGAGAGAAAGAGATGATAGAGAAAGAGATGATAGAGAGAGATGATAGAGATAGAGATGATAGAGAAAGAGATGATAGAGATAGAGATGATAGAGATAGAGATGATAGAAATAGATAGAGATGATAGAGATGATAGAGAAAGAGATGACAGAGATAGAGATGATAGAGATAGAGATGATAGAGAAAGAGATGATAGAGAGAGATGATAGAGATAGAGATGATAGAGAAAGAGATAGAGATGATAGAGATGATAGAGATAGAGATGATAGATATAGAGACGATAGAGAAAGAGAGAAAGAGATGATAGAGAAAGAGATGATAGAGATAGAGATGATAGAGAAAGAGATGATAGAGATAGAGATAATAGAGATAGAGATGAAAGAGAGATGATAGAGATAGAGTTGAAAGAGATATAAATAATAGAGATAGAGATGATAGAGATAGAGATGATAGAGATAGAGATGATAGGGAAAGAGATAGAGATTATAGAGAAAGAGATGATAGAGAGAGAGATGATAGAGAAAGAGATAGAGATGATAGAGATAATAGATATAGAGATGATAGAGAAAGACATGATAGAGATGATAGTGATAGAGAAGATAGACATGATAGAGTAAGAGATAGAGATGATAGAGAAAGAGATAGAGGTGATAGAGATAGAGATGATAGAGACGATAGAGATGATAGAGATAGAGATAATAGAGAAAGAGATGATAGAGAAAGATGATAGAGATGATAGAGATAGATATGATAGAGAAAGAGATGATAGAGATAGAGATGATAGAGAAAGAGATAGAGATGATAGAGATAGAGATGAAAGAGAGATGATAGAGATGATCGAGATAGAAATAATAGAGATAGAGATGATAGAGATGATAGAAAAAGAGAGAGATTATAGAGAAAGAGATGATAGAGATAGAGAGAGATGATAGAGAAAGAGATGGAGATGATAGAGAAAGAGATAGAGATGATAGAAATAGAGATGATAGAGAAAGAGAGAGAAAGATGATAGAGAGACAGATGATAGAGATAGAGATGATAGAGAAAGAGATAGAGATGATAGAGATAGAGATAGAAATGATAGAGATGATAGAGATGGAGATGATAGAGATAGAGATGATAGAGAAAGAGATGATAGAGAAAGAGATGATAGAGAGATGATAGAGATAGAGATGATAGAGAAAGAGATGATAGAGATAGAGATGATAGAGATAGAGATGATAGAAATAGATAGAGATGATAGAGATGATAGAGAAAGAGATGATAGAGATAGAGATGATAGAGATAAAGATGATAGAGAAAGAGATGATAGAGAGAGATGATAGAGATAGAGATGATAGAAATAGATAGAGATGATAGAGATGATAGAGAAAGAGATGATAGAGATAGAGATGATAGAGATAGAGATGATAGAGAAAGAGATGATAGATAGAGATGATAGAGAAAGAGATGATAGAGAAAGAGATAGAGATGATGGAGAAAGAGATAGAGTTGATAGAGATGATAGAGATAGAGATGATAGAGAAATAGATAGAGATTATAGAGATAGAGAGACATGATAGAGAAAGAGATAGAGATGATAGAGAAAGAGAGAGAAAGATGATAGAGAAAGAGATGATAGAGATAGAGATGATAGAGAAAGAGATAAAGATGATAGAGATAGAGATTATAGAGATAGAGAAAGATAGAAATGATAGAGATAGAGATGATAGAGATAGAGATGATAAAGAGAGAGAAAGATGATAGAGAAAGATGATAGAGAGAGATGATAGAGATAGAGATGATAGAGAAAGAGATGATAGAGAAAGAGATGATAGAGAAAGAGATAGAGATGATAGAGATAGAGATGATAGAGATAGAGATGATAGAGAAAGAGAGAGAAAGAGATAGAGAAAGAGATGATAGAGAGATGATAGAGATAGAGATGATAGAGATAGAGATGATAGAGAAAGAGATGATAGAGAAAGATGATAGAGATAGAGATGATAGAGAAAGATGGAGATGATAGCGATGATAGAGAAAGAGATAGAGAGATGATCGAGATAGAGATGAAAGAGAAAGAGATAGAGATAATAGAGAAAGAGATAGAGATGATAGAGATAGAGATGATAGAGAAAGAGATGATAGAGAAAGAGATAGAGATGATAGAGATAGAGATGATAGAGAAAGATATAGAGATAGAGATGATAGAGATAGAGATAGAGATTATAGAGATAGAGAGAGATGATAGAGAAAGAGATAGAGATGATAGAGAAAGAGAGAGAAAGATGATAGAGAAAGAGATGATAGAGATAGAGATGATAGAGATGATAGAGAAAGAGATTATAAAGATAGAGAAAGATAGAAATGATAGAGATAGAGATGATAGAGAAAGAGAGAGAAAGATGATAGAGAAAGATGATAGAGATGATAGAGATAGAGATGATAGAGAAAGAGATAGAGAAAGAGATGATAGAGAGATGATAGAGATAGAGATGATAGAGAAAGAGATGATAGAGATAGAGATGATAGAGAAAGATAGAGATGATAGAGAAAGAGATAGAAATAATAGAGATAGAGAAGATAGAGATAGAGATAATAGAGAAAGAGATAGAGATGATAGAGATAGAGATGATAGATAAAGAGATGATAGAGAAAGAGATAGAGATGATAGAGAAAGAGATGATAGAGAAAGAGAGAGATAGAGATGATAGAGACAGAGATGATAGAGATAGAGATGATAGAGATGATAGAGAGAGATAGAGATGATAGAGAAAGAGTTAGAAATGATAGAGAAAGAGATGATAGAGATGATAGAGATAGAGATTATAGATAGAGATGATAAAGATAATAGAGATGATAGAGAGAGATGATCGAGAAAGAGAGATGATAGAGATGATAGAGAAAGAGATAGAAATAATAGAGATAGAGAAGATAGAGATAATAGAGAAAGAGATAGAGATGATAGAGATAGAGATGATAGAGAAAGAGATAGAGATGATAGAGAAAGAGATGATAGAGAAAGAGAGAGATAGAGATGATAGAGACAGAGATGATAGAGATAGAGATGATAGAGATGATAGAGAGAGATAGAGATGATAGAGAAAGAGTTAGAAATGATAGAGAAAGAGATGATAGAGATGATAGAGATAGAGATTATAGATAGAGATGATAAAGATAATAGAGATGATAGAGAGAGATGATCGAGAAAGAGAGATGATAGAGATGATAGAGAAAGAGATAGAGATGATAGAGATAGAGATGATAGAGAAAGAGAGATGATAGAGAAAGAGATGATAGAGATAGAGATGATAGAGACAGAGATAGAGATGATAGAGAAAGAGATAGAGATGATAGAGAAAGAGATGATAGAGATGATAGAGATGATGGAGAAAGAGATAGAGTTGATAGAGATAGAGATGAAAGAGAAAGACATAGAAATGATAGAGATAGAGATGATAGAGATAGAGATGATAGAGAAAGACATGATAGAGATGATAGAGATAGAGATGATAGAGAAAGACATGATAGAGATGATAGTGATAGAGATGATAGAGTAAGATAGAGATGATAGAGATGATAGAGATGATAGAGATGAAAGAGAAAGAGATAGAGATGTTAGAGAAAGAGATGATAGAGATAGAGATGATAGAGATAGAGATGATAGAGAAAGATATAGAGATAGAGATGATAGAGAAAGAGATGATAGAGAAAGATGATAGAGATAGAGATGATAGAGAAAGAGATGATAGAGATAGAGATGATAGAGAAAGATATAGAGATAGAGATGATAGAGATAGAGATGATAGAGAAAGATGATAGAGAAAGAGATGATAGAGATGATAGAGATAGAGATGATAGAGATAGAGATGATAGAGATAGAGATGAAAGAGAGATGATAGAGATAGAGATGATCGAGATAGAGATGAAAGAGATATAAATAATAGAGATAGAGATGATAGAGATAGAGATGATAGGGAAATTGAGAGATTATAGAGAAAGAGATGATAGAGATAGAGAGAGAGATGATAGAGAAAGAGATAGAGATGATAGAGAAAGAGATAGAGATGATAGAGAAAGACATGATAGAGATGATAGTGATAGAGAAGATAGAGATGATAGAGTAAGAGATAGAGATGATAGAGATAGAGATGATAAAGATAGAGATGATAGAGATAGAGATGAAAGAGAAAGAGATAGAGATGAAAAAGATAGAAATGATAGAGAAAGAGATAGAGATGATAAAGAGATAGAGATGAAAGAGAGAGATAGAGATGATAGAATTAGAGATGATAGAGATGATAGAGAAAGAGATAGAGATGAAAGAGATAGATGATAGAGATAGAGATGAAAGAAATAGAGATGATAGAGATAGAGATGATAGAGATGGAGATGATAAAGATAGCGATGATAGAGATAGAGATGATAGAGAGAGAAAGAGATAATAGAGAAAGAGATGATAGAGAGAGAGATGATAAAGATAGAAATGATAGAGATAGAGATGATAGAGAAAGAGATAGAGAAAGAGATAGAGATAATAGAGAAAGAGATAGAGATGGTAGAGATAGATGATAGAGAAAGAGATAGAGATGATAGAGATAGAGATGATAGAGAAAGAGATAGAGATGATAGAGAAAGAGATAGAGATGATAGAGAAAGAGATGATAGAGATAGAGATGATAGAGAAAGAGATAGAGATGATAGAGAAAGAGATAGAGATGATAGAGATAGAGAAAGAGAAAGAGATGATGGAGAAAGAGATAGAGTTGATAGAGATAGAGATGATAGAGAAAGACATGATAGAGATAGAGATGATAGAGAAAGACATGATAGAGATGATAGTGATAGAGAAGATAGAGATGATAGAGATAGAGATGATAAAGAGATGATAGAGATAGAGATGAAAGAGAAAGATAGAAATGATAGAGATGATAGAGAAAGAGATAGAGATGATAGAGAAAGAGATAGAGATGATAGAGATAGAGATGAAAGAGAAAGAGATAGAGATATAAATAATAGAGATAGAGATGATAGAGATAGAGATGATAGAGAAAGAGATGATAGAGAAAGAGATAGAGATGATAGAGAAAGAGATAGAGATGATGGAGACAGAGATGATAGAGAGAGATGATAGAGATAGAGATGATAGAGATATAGAGATGATAGAGAGAGATAGAGATGATAGAGAAAGAGATAGAAATGATAGAGAAAGAGATGATAGAGATAGAGATTATAGATAGAGATGATAAAGATAATAGAGATGATAGAGAGAGAGATGATCGAGAAAGAGAGATAATAGAGAAAGATGATAGAGAAAGAGATAGATGATAGAGATGATAGAGAAAGAGATAGAGATGATAGAGAAAGAGATAGAGATGATAGAGAAAGATAGATGATAGAGAAAGAGATGATAGAGATAGAGATGATAGAGATAGAGATGATAGAGAAAGAGATAGAGATGATAGAGAGATGATAGAGATAGAGATGATAGAGAAAGAGATAGAGATGATAGAGAAAGAGATAGAGATGATAGAGAAAAAGAGATGATAGAGAAAGAGATGATAGAAATAGAGATGATATAGATAGAGATGATGGAGAAAGAGATAGAGTTGATAGAGATGAAAGAGAAAGAGATAGAAATGATAGAGATAGAGATGATAGAGATAGAGATGATAGAGAAAGAGATAGAGATGATAGAGAAAGACATGATAGAGATGATAGTGATAGAGATGATAGAGTAAGATAGAGATGATAGAGATGATAAAGATAGAGATGATAGAGATAGAGATGAAAGAGAAAGATAGAAATGATAGAGATGATAGAGAAAGAGATAGAGATGATAGAGAAAGAGATGATAGAGAAAGAGATAGAGATGATAGAGATAGAGATGATAGAGAAAGATATAGAGATAGAGATGATAGAGATAGAGATAGAGATTATAGAGATAGAGATGATAGAGAAAGAGATAGAGATGATAGAGAAAGAGAGAGAAAGATGATAGAGAAAGAGATGATAGTGATAGAGATGATAGAGATGATAGAGAAAGAGATAGAGATAGAGATTATAGAGATAGAGAAAGATAGAAATGATAGAGATAGAGATGATAGAGAAAGAGAGAGAAAGATGATAGAGAAAGAGATGATAGAGAAAGATGATAGAGATGATAGAGATGATAGAGAAAGAGATAGAGAAAGAGATGATAGAGAGATGATAGAGATAGAGATGATAGAGAAAGAGATGATAGAGATAGAGATGATAGAGAAAGATAGAGATGATAGAGAAAGAGATAGAAATAATAGAGATAGAGAAGATAGAGATAGAGATAATAGAGAAAGAGATAGAGATGATAGAGATAGAGATGATAGAGAAAGAGATGATAGAGAAAGAGATAGAGATGATAGAGAAAGAGATGATAGAGAAAGAGAGAGATAGAGATGATAGAGACAGAGATGATAGAGATAGAGATGATAGAGAGATAGAGATGATAGAGAGAGATAGAGATGATAGAGAAAGAGTTAGAAATGATAGAGAAAGAGATGATAGAGATGATAGAGATAGAGATTATAGATAGAGATTATAAAGATAATAGAGATGATAGAGAGAGATGATCGAGAAAGAGAAATGATAGAGATGATAGAGAAAGAGATAGAGATGATAGAGATAGAGATGATAGAGAAAGAGAGATGATAGAGAAAGAGATGATAGAGATAGAGATGATAGAGAAAGAGATAGAGATGATAGAGAATGAGATAGAGATGATAGAGATGATAGAGATAGAGATGATGGAGAAAGAGATAGAGTTGATAGAGATAGAGATGAAAGAGAAAGAGATAGAAATGATAGAGATAGAGATGATAGAGATAGAGATGATAGAGAAAGACATGGTAGAGATGATAGAGATAGAGATGATAGAGAAAGACATGATAGAGATGATAGTGATAGAGATGATAGAGTAAGATAGAGATGATAGAGATGATAAAGATAGAGATGATAGAGATGAAAGAGAAAGAGATAGAGATGATAGAGAAAGAGATGATAGAGATAGAGATGATAGAGATAGAGATGATAGAGAAAGATATAGAGATAGAGATGATAGAGAAAGAGATGATAGAGAAAGATGATAGAGATAGAGATAATAGAGAAAGAGATAGAGATGATAGAGATGGAGATGATAGAGAAAGATATAGAGATAGAGATGATAGAGATAGAGATGATAGAGAAAGATGATAGAGAAAGAGATGATAGAGATGATAGAGATAGAGATGATAGAGAAAGATGATAGAGATAGAGATGATAGAGATAGAGCTGAAAGAGAGATGATAGAGATAGAGATGATCGAGATAGAGATGAAAGAGATAGAAATAATAGAGATAGAGATGATAGAGATAGAGATGATAGGGAAAGAGATAGAGATTATAGAGAAAGAGATGATAGAGATAGAGAGAGAGATGATAGAGAAAGAGATAGAGATGATAGAGAAAGAGATAGAGATGATAGAGAAAGACATGATAGAGATGATAGTGATAGAGAAGATAGAGATGATAGAGTAAGAGATAGAGATGATAGAGATAGAGATGATAAAGATAGAGATGATAGAGATAGAGATGAAAGAGAAAGAGATAGAGATGAAAAAGATAGAAATGATAGAGAAAGAGATAGAGATGATAGAGAAAGAGATAGAGATGATAAAGAGATAGAGATGAAAGAGAGAGATAGAGATGATAGAATTACAGATGATAGAGATGATAGAGAAAGAGATAGAGATGAAAGAGATAGATGATAGAGATAGAGATGAAAGAAATAGAGATGATAGAGATAGAGATGATAGAGATGGAGATGATAAAGATAGCGATGATAGAGATAGAGATGATAGAGAGAGAAAGAGATAATAGAGATAGAGATGATAGAGAGAGATGATAAAGATAGAAATGATAGAGATAGAGATGATAGAGAAAGAGATAGAGAAAGAGATAGAGATGATAGAGAAAGAGATAGAGACGATAGAGATAGATGATAGAGAAAGAGATAGAGATGATAGAGATAGAGATGATAGAGAAAGAGATAGAGATGATAGAGAAAGAGATAGAGATGATAGAGAAAGAGATGATAGAGATAGAGATGATAGAGAAAGAGATAGAGATGATAGAGAAAGAGATAGAGATGATAGAGAAAGAGATAGAGATGATAGAGATAGAGAAAGAGAAAGAGATGATGGAGAAAGAGATAGAGTTGATAGAGATAGAGATGATAGAGAAAGACATGATAGAGATAGAGATGATAGAGAAAGACATGATAGAGATGATAGTGATAGAGAAGATAGAGATGATAGAGATAGAGATGATAAAGAGATGATAGAGATAGAGATGAAAGAGAAAGATAGAAATGATAGAGATGATAGAGAAAGAGATAGAGATGATAGAGAAAGAGATAGAGATGATAGAGACAGAGGTGATAGAGAAAGAGAGATGATAGAGAAAGAGATGATAGAGATAGAGATGATAGAGATAGAGATGATAGAGATAAAGATGATAGAGAGATGATAAAGATGATATAGAAAGAGATAGAGATGATAGAGATAGAGATGATAGAGATAGAGATGATAGAAATAGATAGAGATGATAGAGAAAGAGATGATAGAGATGATAGTGATAGAGAAGATAGAGATGATAGAGATAGAGATGATAGAGAAAGAGATAGAGATGATAGAGATAGAGATGAAAGAGAAAGAGATAGAGATATAAATAATAGAGAAAGAGATAGAGATGATAGAGATAGAGATGATAGAGAAAGAGATAGAGATGATAGAGAAAGACATGATAGAGATGATAGTGATAGAGATGATAGAGTAAGATAGAGATGATAGAGATGATAAAGATAGAGATGATAGAGATAGAGATGAAAGAGAAAGATAGAAATGATAGAGATGATAGAGAAAGATAGAGATGATAGAGAAAGAGATGATAGAGAAAGAGATAGAGATGATAGAGATAGAGATGATAGAGAAAGATATAGAGATAGAGATGATAGAGATAGAGAGAGATGATAGAGAAAGAGATAGAGATGATAGAGAAAGAGAGAGAAAGATGATAGAGAAAGAGATGATAGAGATAGAGATGATAGAGATGATAGAGAAAGAGATAGAGATAGAGATTATAGAGATAGAGAAAGATAGAAATGATAGAGATAGAGATGATAGAGAAAGAGAGAGAAAGATGATAGAGAAAGAGATGATAGAGAAAGATGATAGAGATAGAGATGATAGAGAAAGAGATAGAGAAAGAGATGATAGAGATAGAGATGATAGAGAAAGAGATGATAGAGATAGAGATGATAGAGAAAGATAGAGATGATAGAGAAAGAGATAGAAATGATAGAGAAAGAGATGATAGAGATAGAGATTATAGATAGAGATGATAAAGATAATAGAGATGATAGAGAGAGAGATGATCGAGAAAGAGAGATAATAGAGAAAGATGATAGAGAAAGAGATAGATGATAGAGATGATAGAGAAAGAGATAGAGATGATAGAGAAAGAGATAGAGATGATAGAGAAAGATAGATGATAGAGAAAGAGATGATAGAGATAGAGATGATAGAGATAGAGATGATAGAGAAAGAGATAGAGATGATAGAGAGATGATTGAGATAGAGATGATAGAGAAAGAGATAGAGATGATAGAGAAAGAGATAGAGATGATAGAGAAAAAGAGATGATAGAGAAAGAGATGATAGAAATAGAGATGATATAGATAGAGATGATGGAGAAAGAGATAGAGTTGATAGAGATGAAAGAGAAAGAGATAGAAATGATAGAGATAGAGATGATAGAGATAGAGATGATAGAGAAAGAGATAGAGATGATAGAGAAAGACATGATAGAGATGATAGTGATAGAGATGATAGAGTAAGATAGAGATGATAGAGATGATAAAGATAGAGATGATAGAGATAGAGATGAAAGAGAAAGATAGAAATGATAGAGATGATAGAGAAAGAGATAGAGATGATAGAGAAAGAGATGATAGAGAAAGAGATAGAGATGATAGAGATAGAGATGATAGAGAAAGATATAGAGATAGAGATGATAGAGATAGAGATTATAGAGATAGAGATGATAGAGAAAGAGATAGAGATGATAGAGAAAGAGAGAGAAAGATGATAGAGAAAGAGATGATAGTGATAGAGATGATAGAGAAAGAGATAGAGATGATAGAGATAGAGATGATAGAGAAAGAGATGATAGAGAAAGAGATAGAGATGATAGAGAAAGAGATGATAGAGAAAGAGAGAGATAGAGATGATAGAGACAGATATGATAGAGATAGAGATGATAGAGAGATAGAGATGATAGAGAGAGATAGAGATGATAGAGAAAGAGTTAGAAATGATAGAGAAAGAGATGATAGAGATAGAGATTATAGATAGAGATGATAAAGATAATAGAGATGATAGAGAGAGGTGATCGAGAAAGAGAAATGATAGAGATGATAGAGAAAGAGATAGAGATGATAGAGAAAAAGAGATGATAGAGAAAGAGATGATAGAAATAGAGATGATATAGATAGAGATGATGGAGAAAGAGATAGAGTTGATAGAGATGAAAGAGAAAGAGATAGAAATGATAGAGATAGAGATGATAGAGATAGAGATGATAGAGAAAGAGATAGAGATGATAGAGAAAGACATGATAGAGATGATAGTGATAGAGATGATAGAGTAAGATAGAGATGATAAAGATAGAGATGATAGAGATAGAGATGAAAGAGAAAGATAGAAATGATAGAGATGATAGAGAAAGAGATAGAGATGATAGAGAAAGAGATGATAGAGAAAGAGATAGAGATGATAGAGATAGAGATGATAGAGAAAGATATAGAGATAGAGATGATAGAGATAGAGATAGAGATTATAGAGATAGAGATGATAGAGAAAGAGATAGAGATGATAGAGAAAGAGAGAGAAAGATGATAGAGAAAGAGATGATAGTGATAGAGATGATAGAGATGATAGAGAAAGAGATAGAGATAGAGATTATAGAGATAGAGAAAGATAGAAATGATAGAGATAGAGATGATAGAGAAAGAGAGAAAGATGATAGAGAAAGAGATGATAGAGAAAGAGATAGAGATGATGGAGAAAGAGATAGAGTTGATAGAGATGATAGAGATAGAGATGGTAGAGAAAGAGATAGAGATTATAGAGATAGAGAGAGATGATAGAGAAAGAGATAGAGATGATAGAGAAAGAGAGAGAAAGATGATAGAGAAAGAGATGATAGAGATAGAGATGATAGAGAAAGAGATAAAGATGATAGAGATAGAGATTATAGAGATAGAGAAAGATAGAAATGATAGAGATAGAGATGATAGAGAAAGAGAGAGAAAGATGATAGAGAAAGAGATGATAGAGAAAGAGATAGAGATGATAGAGATAGAGATGATAGAGAAAGATATAGAGATAGAGATGATAGAGATAGAGATAGAGATTATAGAGATAGAGATGATAGAGAAAGAGATAGAGATGATAGAGAAAGAGAGAGAAAGATGATAGAGAAAGAGATGATAGTGATAGAGATGATAGAGATGATAGAGAAAGAGATAGAGATAGAGATTATAGAGATAGAGAAAGATAGAAATGATAGAGATAGAGATGATAGAGAAAGAGAGAGAAAGATGATAGAGAAAGAGATGATAGAGAAAGATGATAGAGATGATAGAGATGATAGAGAAAGAGATAGAGAAAGAGATGATAGAGAGATGATAGAGATAGAGATGATAGAGAAAGAGATGATAGAGATAGAGATGATAGAGAAAGATAGAGATGATAGAGAAAGAGATAGAAATAATAGAGATAGAGAAGATAGAGATAGAGATAATAGAGAAAGAGATAGAGATGATAGAGATAGAGATGATAGAGAAAGAGATGATAGAGAAAGAGATAGAGATGATAGAGAAAGAGATGATAGAGAAAGAGAGAGATAGAGATGATAGAGACAGAGATGATAGAGATAGAGATGATAGAGAGATAGAGATGATAGAGAGAGATAGAGATGATAGAGAAAGAGTTAGAAATGATAGAGAAAGAGATGATAGAGATGATAGAGATAGAGATTATAGATAGAGATTATAAAGATAATAGAGATGATAGAGAGAGATGATCGAGAAAGAGAAATGATAGAGATGATAGAGAAAGAGATAGAGATGATAGAGATAGAGATGATAGAGAAAGAGAGATGATAGAGAAAGAGATGATAGAGATAGAGATGATAGAGAAAGAGATAGAGATGATAGAGAATGAGATAGAGATGATAGAGATGATAGAGATAGAGATGATGGAGAAAGAGATAGAGTTGATAGAGATAGAGATGAAAGAGAAAGAGATAGAAATGATAGAGATAGAGATGATAGAGATAGAGATGATAGAGAAAGACATGGTAGAGATGATAGAGATAGAGATGATAGAGAAAGACATGATAGAGATGATAGTGATAGAGATGATAGCGTAAGATAGAGATGATAGAGATGATAAAGATAGAGATGATAGAGATGAAAGAGAAAGAGATAGAGATGATAGAGAAAGAGATGATAGAGATAGAGATGATAGAGATAGAGATGATAGAGAAAGATATAGAGATAGAGATGATAGAGAAAGAGATGATAGAGAAAGATGATAGAGATAGAGATAATAGAGAAAGAGATAGAGATGATAGAGATGGAGATGATAGAGAAAGATATAGAGATAGAGATGATAGAGATAGAGATGATAGAGAAAGATGATAGAGAAAGAGATGATAGAGATGATAGAGATAGAGATGATAGAGAAAGATGATAGAGATAGAGATGATAGAGATAGAGATGAAAGAGAGATGATAGAGATAGAGATGATCGAGATAGAGATGAAAGAGATAGAAATAATAGAGATAGAGATGATAGAGATAGAGATGATAGGGAAAGAGATAGAGATTATAGAGAAAGAGATGATAGAGATAGAGAGAGAGATGATAGAGAAAGAGATAGAGATGATAGAGAAAGAGATAGAGATGATAGAGAAAGACATGATAGAGATGATAGTGATAGAGAAGATAGAGATGATAGAGTAAGAGATAGAGATGATAGAGATAGAGATGATAAAGATAGAGATGATAGAGATAGAGATGAAAGAGAAAGAGATAGAGATGAAAAAGATAGAAATGATAGAGAAAGAGATAGAGATGATAGAGAAAGAGATAGAGATGATAAAGAGATAGAGATGAAAGAGAGAGATAGAGATGATAGAATTAGAGATGATAGAGATGATAGAGAAAGAGATAGAGATGAAAGAGATAGATGATAGAGATAGAGATGAAAGAAATAGAGATGATAGAGATAGAGATGATAGAGATGGAGATGATAAAGATAGCGATGATAGAGATAGAGATGATAGAGAGAGAAAGAGATAATAGAGATAGAGATGATAGAGAGAGATGATAAAGATAGAAATGATAGAGATAGAGATGATAGAGAAAGAGATAGAGAAAGAGATAGAGATGATAGAGAAAGAGATAGAGACGATAGAGATAGATGATAGAGAAAGAGATAGAGATGATAGAGATAGAGATGATAGAGAAAGAGATAGAGATGATAGAGAAAGAAATAGAGATGATAGAGAAAGAGATGATAGAGATAGAGATGATAGAGAAAGAGATAGAGATGATAGAGAAAGAGATAGAGATGATAGAGAAAGAGATAGAGATGATAGAGATAGAGAAAGAGAAAGAGATGATGGAGAAAGAGATAGAGTTGATAGAGATAGAGATGATAGAGAAAGACATGATAGAGATAGAGATGATAGAGAAAGACATGATAGAGATGATAGTGATAGAGAAGATAGAGATGATAGAGATAGAGATGATAAAGAGATGATAGAGATAGAGATGAAAGAGAAAGATAGAAATGATAGAGATGATAGAGAAAGAGATAGAGATGATAGAGAAAGAGATAGAGATGATAGAGATAGAGATGATAGAGAAAGAGAGATGATAGAGAAAGAGATGATAGAGATAGAGATGATAGAGATAGAGATGATAGAGATAAAGATGATAGAGAGATGATAAAGATGATATAGAAAGAGATAGAGATGATAGAGATAGAGATGATAGAGATAGAGATGATAGAAATAGATAGAGATGATAGAGAAAGAGATGATAGAGATGATAGTGATAGAGAAGATAGAGATGATAGAGATAGAGATGATAGAGAAAGAGATAGAGATGATAGAGATAGAGATGAAAGAGAAAGAGATAGAGATATAAATAATAGAGAAAGAGATAGAGATGATAGAGATAGAGATGATAGAGAAAGAGATAGAGATGATAGAGAAAGACATGATAGAGATGATAGTGATAGAGATGATAGAGTAAGATAGAGATGATAGAGATGATAAAGATAGAGATGATAGAGATAGAGATGAAAGAGAAAGATAGAAATGATAGAGATGATAGAGAAAGATAGAGATGATAGAGAAAGAGATGATAGAGAAAGAGATAGAGATGATGGAGATAGAGATGATAGAGAAAGATATAGAGATAGAGATGATAGAGATAGAGAGAGATGATAGAGAAAGAGATAGAGATGGTAGAGAAAGAGAGAGAAAGATGATAGAGAAAGAGATGATAGAGATAGAGATGATAGAGATGATAGAGAAAGAGATAGAGATAGAGATTATAGAGATAGAGAAAGATAGAAATGATAGAGATAGAGATGATAGAGAAAGAGAGAGAAAGATGATAGAGAAAGAGATGATAGAGAAAGATGATAGAGATAGAGATGATAGAGAAAGAGATAGAGAAAGAGATGATAGAGATAGAGATGATAGAGAAAGAGATGATAGAGATAGAGATGATAGAGAAAGATAGAGATGATAAAGAAAGAGATAGAAATGATAGAGAAAGAGATGATAGAGATAGAGATTATAGATAGAGATGATAAAGATAATAGAGATGATAGAGAGAGAGATGATCGAGAAAGAGAGATAATAGAGAAAGATGATAGAGAAAGAGATAGATGATAGAGATGATAGAGAAAGAGATAGAGATGATAGAGAAAGAGATAGAGATGATAGAGAAAGATAGATGATAGAGAAAGAGATGATAGAGATAGAGATGATAGAGATAGAGATGATAGAGAAAGAGATAGAGATGATAGAGAGATGATTGAGATAGAGATGATAGAGAAAGAGATAGAGATGATAGAGAAAGAGATAGAGATGATAGAGAAAAAGAGATGATAGAGAAAGAGATGATAGAAATAGAGATGATATAGATAGAGATGATGGAGAAAGAGATAGAGTTGATAGAGATGAAAGAGAAAGAGATAGAAATGATAGAGATAGAGATGATAGAGATAGAGATGATAGAGAAAGAGATAGAGATGATAGAGAAAGACATGATAGAGATGATAGTGATAGAGATGATAGAGTAAGATAGAGATGATAGAGATGATAAAGATAGAGATGATAGAGATAGAGATGAAAGAGAAAGATAGAAATGATAGAGATGATAGAGAAAGAGATAGAGATGATAGAGAAAGAGATGATAGAGAAAGAGATAGAGATGATAGAGATAGAGATGATAGAGAAAGATATAGAGATAGAGATGATAGAGATAGAGATAGAGATTATAGAGATAGAGATGATAGAGAAAGAGATAGAGATGATAGAGAAAGAGAGAGAAAGATGATAGAGAAAGAGATGATAGTGATAGAGATGATAGAGAAAGAGATAGAGATGATAGAGATAGAGATGATAGAGAAAGAGATGATAGAGAAAGAGATAGAGATGATAGAGAAAGAGATGATAGAGAAAGAGAGAGATAGAGATGATAGAGACAGATATGATAGAGATAGAGATGATAGAGAGATAGAGATGATAGAGAGAGATAGAGATGATAGAGAAAGAGTTAGAAATGATAGAGAAAGAGATGATAGAGATAGAGATTATAGATAGAGATGATAAAGATAATAGAGATGATAGAGAGAGGTGATCGAGAAAGAGAAATGATAGAGATGATAGAGAAAGAGATAGAGATGATAGAGATAGAGATGATAGAGAAAGAGAGATGATAGAGAAAGAGATGATAGAGAGAGAGATGATAGAGAAAGAGATAGAGATGATAGAGATAATAGATATAGAGATGATAGAGAAAGACATGATAGAGATGATAGTGATAGAGAAGATAGACATGATAGAGTAAGAGATAGAGATGATAGAGAAAGAGATAGAGGTGATAGAGATAGAGATGATAGAGACGATAGAGATGATAGAGATAGAGATGATAGAGAAAGAGATGATAGAGAAAGATGATAGAGATGATAGAGATAGATATGATAGAGAAAGAGATGATAGAGAAAGAGATAGAGATGATAGAGATAGAGATGAAAGAGAGATGATGGAGATGATCGAGATAGAAATAATAGAGATAGAGATGATAGAGATAGAGATGATAGAAAAAGAGAGAGATTATAGAGAAAGAGATGATAGAGATAGAGAGAGATGATAGAGAAAGAGATGGAGATGATAGAGAAAGAGATAGAGATCATAGAAATAGAGATGATAGAGAAAGAGAGAGAAAGATGATAGAGAGACAGATGATAGAGATAGAGATGATAGAGAAAGAGATAGAGATGATAGAGATAGAGATAGAAATGATAGAGATGATAGAGATGGAGATGATAGTGATAGAGATGATAGAGAAAGAGAGAGAAAGAGATGATAGAGATAGAGATGATAGAGAGAGATGATAGAGATAGAGATGATAGAGAAAGAGATGATAGAGATAGAGATGATAGAGATAGAGATGATAGAAATAGATAGAGATGATAGAGATGATAGAGAAAGAGATGATAGAGATAGAGATGATAGAGATAGAGATGATAGAGAAAGAGATGATAGAGAGAGATGATAGAGATAGAGATGATAGAGAAAGAGATAGAGATGATAGAGATGATAGAGATAGAGATGATAGATATAGAGACGATAGAGAAAGAGAGAAAGAGATGATAGAGAAAGAGATGATAGAGATAGAGATGATAGAGAAAGAGATGATAGAGATAGAGATAATAGAGATAGAGATGAAAGAGAGATGATAGAGATAGAGTTGAAAGAGATATAAATAATAGAGATAGAGATGATAGAGATAGAGATGATAGAGATAGAGATGATAGGGAAAGAGATAGAGATTATAGAGAAAGAGATGATAGAGAGAGAGATGATAGAGAAAGAGATAGAGATGATAGAGATAATAGATATAGAGATGATAGAGAAAGACATGATAGAGATGATAGTGATAGAGAAGATAGACATGATAGAGTAAGAGATAGAGATGATAGAGAAAGAGATAGAGGTGATAGAGATAGAGATGATAGAGACGATAGAGATGATAGAGATAGAGATAATAGAGAAAGAGATGATAGAGAAAGATGATAGAGATGATAGAGATAGATATGATAGAGAAAGAGATGATAGAGATAGAGATGATAGAGAAAGAGATAGAGATGATAGAGATAGAGATGAAAGAGAGATGATAGAGATGATCGAGATAGAAATAATAGAGATAGAGATGATAGAGATGATAGAAAAAGAGAGAGATTATAGAGAAAGAGATGATAGAGATAGAGAGAGATGATAGAGAAAGAGATGGAGATGATAGAGAAAGAGATAGAGATGATAGAAATAGAGATGATAGAGAAAGAGAGAGAAAGATGATAGAGAGACAGATGATAGAGATAGAGATGATAGAGAAAGAGATAGAGATGATAGAGATAGAGATAGAAATGATAGAGATGATAGAGATGGAGATGATAGAGATAGAGATGATAGAGAAAGAGATGATAGAGAAAGAGATGATAGAGAGATGATAGAGATAGAGATGATAGAGAAAGAGATGATAGAGATAGAGATGATAGAGATAGAGATGATAGAAATAGATAGAGATGATAGAGATGATAGAGAAAGAGATGATAGAGATAGAGATGATAGAGATAAAGATGATAGAGAAAGAGATGATAGAGAGAGATGATAGAGATAGAGATGATAGAAATAGATAGAGATGATAGAGATGATAGAGAAAGAGATGATAGAGATAGAGATGATAGAGATAGAGATGATAGAGAAAGAGATGATAGATAGAGATGATAGAGAAAGAGATGATAGAGAAAGAGATAGAGATGATGGAGAAAGAGATAGAGTTGATAGAGATGATAGAGATAGAGATGATAGAGAAATAGATAGAGATTATAGAGATAGAGAGACATGATAGAGAAAGAGATAGAGATGATAGAGAAAGAGAGAGAAAGATGATAGAGAAAGAGATGATAGAGATAGAGATGATAGAGAAAGAGATAAAGATGATAGAGATAGAGATTATAGAGATAGAGAAAGATAGAAATGATAGAGATAGAGATGATAGAGATAGAGATGATAAAGAGAGAGAAAGATGATAGAGAAAGATGATAGAGAGAGATGATAGAGATAGAGATGATAGAGAAAGAGATGATAGAGAAAGAGATGATAGAGAAAGAGATAGAGATGATAGAGATAGAGATGATAGAGATAGAGATGATAGAGAAAGAGAGAGAAAGAGATAGAGAAAGAGATGATAGAGAGATGATAGAGATAGAGATGATAGAGATAGAGATGATAGAGAAAGAGATGATAGAGAAAGATGATAGAGATAGAGATGATAGAGAAAGATGGAGATGATAGCGATGATAGAGAAAGAGATAGAGAGATGATCGAGATAGAGATGAAAGAGAAAGAGATAGAGATAATAGAGAAAGAGATAGAGATGATAGAGATAGAGATGATAGAGAAAGAGATGATAGAGAAAGAGATAGAGATGATAGAGAAAGAGATGATGGAGAAAGAGATAGAGATAGAGATGATAGAGACAGATGATAGAGAGAGATGATAGAGATAGAGATGATAGAAATATAGAGATGATAGAGAGATAGAGAGAGATAGAGAAAGAGATAGAAATGATAGAGAAAGAGATGATAGAGATAGAGATTATAGATAGAGATGATAAAGATAATAGAGATGATAGAGAGAGAGATGATCGAGAAAGAGAGATAATAGAGAAAGATGATAGAGAAAGAGATAGATGATAGAGATGATAGAGAAAGAGATAGAGATGATAGAGATAGAGATGATAGAGAAAGAGAGATGATAGAGAAAGAGATGATAGAGATAGAGATGATAGAGATAGAGATGATAGAGAAAGAGATAGAGATGATAGAGAGATGATAGAGATAGAGATGATAGAGAAAGATAGAGATGATAGAGAAAGAGATAGAGATGATAGAGAAAGAGAGATGATAGAGAAAGAGATGATAGAGATAGAGATGATAGAGATAGAGATGATGGAGAAAGAGATAGAGTTGATAGAGATGAAAGAGAAAGAGATAGAAATGATAGAGATAGAGATGATAGAGATAGAGATGATAGAGAAAGAGATAGAGATGATAGAGAAAGACATGATAGAGATGATAGTGATAGAGATGATAGAGTAAGATAGAGATGATAGAGATGATAAAGATAGAGATGATAGAGATAGAGATGAAAGAGAAAGATAGAAATGATAGAGATGATAGAGAAAGATAGAGATGATAGAGAAAGAGATGATAGAGAAAGAGATAGAGATGATAGAGATAGAGATGATAGAGAAAGATATAGAGATAGAGATGATAGAGATAGAGAGAGATGATAGAGAAAGAGATAGAGATGATAGAGAAAGAGAGAGAAAGATGATAGAGAAAGAGATGATAGAGATAGAGATGATAGAGATGATAGAGAAAGAGATAGAGATAGAGATTATAGAGATAGAGAAAGATAGAAATGATAGAGATAGAGATGATAGAGAAAGAGAGAGAAAGATGATAGAGAAAGAGATGATAGAGAAAGATGATAGAGATGATAGAGATAGAGATGATAGAGAAAGAGATAGAGAAAGAGATGATAGAGATAGAGATGATAGAGAAAGAGATGATAGAGATAGAGATGATAGAGAAAGATAGAGATGATAGAGAAAGAGATAGAAATAATAGAGATAGAGAAGATAGTGATAGAGATAATAGAGAAAGAGATAGAGATGATAGAGATAGAGATGATAGAGAAAGAGATGATAGAGAAAGAGATAGAGATGATAGAGAAAGAGATGATAGAGAAAGAGAGAGATAGAGATGATAGAGACAGATATGATAGAGATAGAGATGATAGAGAGATAGAGATGATAGAGAGAGATAGAGATGATAGAGAAAGAGTTAGAAATGATAGAGAAAGAGATGATAGAGATAGAGATTATAGATAGAGATGATAAAGATAATAGAGATGATAGAGAGAGGTGATCGAGAAAGAGAAATGATAGAGATGATAGAGAAAGAGATAGAGATGATAGAGATAGAGATGATAGAGAAAGAGAGATGATAGAGAAAGAGATGATAGAGATAGAGATGATAGAGAAAGAGATAGAGATGATAGAGAAAGAGATAGAGATGATAGAGAAAGAGATGATAGAGATGATAGAGATAGAGATGATGGAGAAAGAGATAGAGTTGATAGAGATAGAGATGAAAGAGAAAGAGATAGAAATGATAGAGATAGAGATGATAGAGATAGAGATGATAGAGAAAGACATGATAGAGATGATAGAGATAGAGATGATAGAGAAAGACATGATAGAGATGATAGTGATAGAGATGATAGAGTAAGATAGAGATGATAGAGATGATAAAGATAGAGATGATAGAGATGAAAGAGAAAGAGATAGAGATGATAGAGAAAGAGATGATAGAGATAGAGATGATAGAGAAAGAGATAGAGATGATAGAGATAGAGATGATAGAGAAAGATATATAGATAGAGATGATAGAGATAGAGATGATAGAGAAAGATGATAGAGAAAGAGATGATAGAGATGATAGAGATAGAGATGATAGAGAAAGATGATAGAGATAGAGATGATAGAGAAAGAGATAGAGATGATAGAGATAGAGATGACAGAGAAAGATATAG
The DNA here is from genome assembly GCF_032444005.1 of Ranitomeya imitator. Taxonomy (NCBI): domain Eukaryota; kingdom Metazoa; phylum Chordata; class Amphibia; order Anura; family Dendrobatidae; genus Ranitomeya; species Ranitomeya imitator. The sequence continues at coordinate 557,363,029 of NC_091283.1, forward strand.
AGATAGAGATGATAGAGATAGAGATGGTAGAGAAAGATGATAGAGAAAGAGATGATAGAGATGATAGAGATAGAGATGATAGAGAAAGATATAGAGATAGAGATGATAGAGAAAGAGATGATAGAGATGATAGAGATAGAGATGATAGAGAAAGAGATAGAGATGATAGAGATAGAGATGATAGAGAAAGATATAGAGATAGAGATGATAGAGATAAAGATGGTAGAGAAAGATGATAGAGAAAGAGATGATAAAGATGATAGAGATAGAGATGATAGAGAAAGATATAGAGATAGAGATGATAGAGAAAGAGATGATAGAGAAAGATGATAGAGATAGAGATGATAGAGAAAGAGATAGAGATGATAGAGATAGAGATGATAGAGAAAGATATAGAGATAGAGATGATAGAGATAGAGATGATAGAGAAAGATGATAGAGAAAGAGATGATAGAGATGATAGAGATAGAGATGATAGAGAAAGATGATAGAGATAGAGATGATAGAGATAGAGATGAAAGAGAGATGATAGAGATAGAGATGATCGAGATAGAGATGAAAGAGATAGAAATAATAGAGATAGAGATGATAGAGATAGAGATGATAGGGAAAGAGATAGAGATTATAGAGAAAGAGATGATAGAGATAGAGAGAGAGATGATAGAGAAAGAGATAGAGATGATAGAAAAAGAGATAGAGATGATAGAGAAAGACATGATAGAGATGATAGTGATAGAGAAGATAGAGATGATAGAGTAAGAGATAGAGATGATAGAGATAGAGATGATAAAGATAGAGATGATAGAGATAGAGATGAAAGAGAAAGAGATAGAGATGAAAAAGATAGAAATAATAGAGAAAGAGATAGAGATGATAGAGAAAGAGATAGAGATGATAAAGAGATAGAGATGAAAGAGAGAGATAGAGATGATAGAATTAGAGATGATAGAGATGATAGAGAAAGAGATAGAGATGAAAGAGATAGATGATAGAGATGAAAGAAATAGAGATGATAGAGATAGAGATGATAGAGATGGAGATGATAAAGATAGCGATGATAGAGATAGAGATGATAGAGAAAGAGATAATAGAGATAGAGATGATAGAGAGAGAGATGATAAAGATAGAAATGATAGAGATAGAGATGATAGAGAAAGAGATAGAGATGATAGAGAAAGAGATAGAGATGATAGAGATAGATGATAGAGAAAGAGATAGAGATGATAGAGATAGAGATGATAGAGAAAGAGATAGAGATGATAGAGATGATAGAGAAAGAGATGATAGAGATAGGGATGATAGAGAAAGAGATAGAGATGATAGAGAAAGAGATAGAGATGATAGAGAAAGAGATAGAGATGATAGAGATAGAGAGAGAGAAAGAGATGATGGAGAAAGAGATAGAGTTGATAGAGATAGAGATGATAGAGAAAGACATGATAGAGATAGAGATGATAGAGAAAGACATGATAGAGATGATAGTGATAGAGAAGATAGAGATGATAGAGATAGAGATGATAAAGAGATGATAGAGATAGAGATGAAAGAGAAAGATAGAAATGATAGAGATGATAGAGAAAGAGATAGAGATGATAGAGAAAGAGATAGAGATGATAGAGATAGAGATGATAGAGAAAGAGATAGAGATAATAGAGAAAGAATTAGAGATGATAGAGATAGAGATGATAGAGAGAGATGATAGAGATAGAGATGATAGAGATATAGAGATGATAGAGAGAGATAGAGAGAGATAGAGATGATAGAGAAATGATAGAGAGAGAGACGATAGAGATAGAGATTATAGATAGAGATGATAAAGATAATAGAGATGATAGAGAGAGAGATGATCGAGAAAGAGAGATAATTGAGAAAGATGATAGAGAAAGAGATAGATGATAGAGATGATAGAGAAAGAGATAGAGATGATAGAGATAGAGATGATAGAGAAAGAGAGATGATAGAGAAAGAGATGATAGAGATAGAGATGATAGAGATAGAGATGATAGAGAAAGAGATAGAGATGATAGAGAGATGATAGAGATAGAGATGATAGAGAAAGAGATAGAGATGATAGAGAAAGAGATAGAGATGATAGAGATGATAGAGAAAGAGAGATGATAGAGAAAGAGATGATAGAGATAGAGATGATAGAGATAGAGATGATGGAGAAAGAGATAGAGTTGATAGAGATGAAAGAGAAAGAGAAAGAAATGATAGAGATAGAGATGATAGAGATAGAGATGATAGAGAAAGAGATAGAGATGATAGAGAAAGACATGATAGAGATGATAGTGATAGAGATGATAGAGTAAGATAGAGATGATAAAGATAGAGATGATAGAGATAGAGATGAAAGAGAAAGATAGAAATGATAGAGATGATAGAGAAAGAGATAGAGATGATAGAGAAAGAGATGATAGAGAAAGAGATAGAGATGATAGAGATAGAGATGATAGAGAAAGATATAGAGATAGAGATGATAGAGATAGAGATAGAGATTATAGAGATAGAGAGAGATGATAGAGAAAGAGATAGAGATGATAGAGAAAGAGAGAGAAAGATGATAGAGAAAGAGATGATAGAGATAGAGATGATAGAGATGATAGAGAAAGAGATTATAAAGATAGAGAAAGATAGAAATGATAGAGATAGAGATGATAGAGAAAGAGAGAGAAAGATGATAGAGAAAGATGATAGAGATGATAGAGATAGAGATGATAGAGAAAGAGATAGAGAAAGAGATGATAGAGAGATGATAGAGATAGAGATGATAGAGAAAGAGATGATAGAGATAGAGATGATAGAGAAAGATAGAGATGATAGAGAAAGAGATAGAAATAATAGAGATAGAGAAGATAGAGATAGAGATAATAGAGAAAGAGATAGAGATGATAGAGATAGAGATGATAGATAAAGAGATGATAGAGAAAGAGATAGAGATGATAGAGAAAGAGATGATAGAGAAAGAGAGAGATAGAGATGATAGAGACAGAGATGATAGAGATAGAGATGATAGAGATGATAGAGAGAGATAGAGATGATAGAGAAAGAGTTAGAAATGATAGAGAAAGAGATGATAGAGATGATAGAGATAGAGATTATAGATAGAGATGATAAAGATAATAGAGATGATAGAGAGAGATGATCGAGAAAGAGAGATGATAGAGATGATAGAGAAAGAGATAGAAATAATAGAGATAGAGAAGATAGAGATAATAGAGAAAGAGATAGAGATGATAGAGATAGAGATGATAGAGAAAGAGATAGAGATGATAGAGAAAGAGATGATAGAGAAAGAGAGAGATAGAGATGATAGAGACAGAGATGATAGAGATAGAGATGATAGAGATGATAGAGAGAGATAGAGATGATAGAGAAAGAGTTAGAAATGATAGAGAAAGAGATGATAGAGATGATAGAGATAGAGATTATAGATAGAGATGATAAAGATAATAGAGATGATAGAGAGAGATGATCGAGAAAGAGAGATGATAGAGATGATAGAGAAAGAGATAGAAATAATAGAGATAGAGAAGATAGAGATAATAGAGAAAGAGATAGAGATGATAGAGAAAGAGTTAGAAATGATAGAGAAAGAGATGATAGAGATGATAGAGATAGAGATTATAGATAGAGATGATAAAGATAATAGAGATGATAGAGAGAGATGATCGAGAAAGAGAAATGATAGAGATGATAGAGAAAGAGATAGAGATGATAGAGATAGAGATGATAGAGAAAGAGAGATGATAGAGAAAGAGATGATAGAGATAGAGATGATAGAGAAAGAGATAGAGATGATAGAGAATGAGATAGAGATGATAGAGATGATAGAGATAGAGATGATGGAGAAAGAGATAGAGTTGATAGAGATAGAGATGAAAGAGAAAGAGATAGAAATGATAGAGATAGAGATGATAGAGATAGAGATGATAGAGAAAGACATGGTAGAGATGATAGAGATAGAGATGATAGAGAAAGACATGATAGAGATGATAGTGATAGAGATGATAGAGTAAGATAGAGATGATAGAGATGATAAAGATAGAGATGATAGAGATGAAAGAGAAAGAGATAGAGATGATAGAGAAAGAGATGATAGAGATAGAGATGATAGAGATAGAGATGATAGAGAAAGATATAGAGATAGAGATGATAGAGAAAGAGATGATAGAGAAAGATGATAGAGATAGAGATAATAGAGAAAGAGATAGAGATGATAGAGATGGAGATGATAGAGAAAGATATAGAGATAGAGATGATAGAGATAGAGATGATAGAGAAAGATGATAGAGAAAGAGATGATAGAGATGATAGAGATAGAGATGATAGAGAAAGATGATAGAGATAGAGATGATAGAGATAGAGCTGAAAGAGAGATGATAGAGATAGAGATGATCGAGATAGAGATGAAAGAGATAGAAATAATAGAGATAGAGATGATAGAGATAGAGATGATAGGGAAAGAGATAGAGATTATAGAGAAAGAGATGATAGAGATAGAGAGAGAGATGATAGAGAAAGAGATAGAGATGATAGAGAAAGAGATAGAGATGATAGAGAAAGACATGATAGAGATGATAGTGATAGAGAAGATAGAGATGATAGAGTAAGAGATAGAGATGATAGAGATAGAGATGATAAAGATAGAGATGATAGAGATAGAGATGAAAGAGAAAGAGATAGAGATGAAAAAGATAGAAATGATAGAGAAAGAGATAGAGATGATAGAGAAAGAGATAGAGATGATAAAGAGATAGAGATGAAAGAGAGAGATAGAGATGATAGAATTACAGATGATAGAGATGATAGAGAAAGAGATAGAGATGAAAGAGATAGATGATAGAGATAGAGATGAAAGAAATAGAGATGATAGAGATAGAGATGATAGAGATGGAGATGATAAAGATAGCGATGATAGAGATAGAGATGATAGAGAGAGAAAGAGATAATAGAGATAGAGATGATAGAGAGAGATGATAAAGATAGAAATGATAGAGATAGAGATGATAGAGAAAGAGATAGAGAAAGAGATAGAGATGATAGAGAAAGAGATAGAGACGATAGAGATAGATGATAGAGAAAGAGATAGAGATGATAGAGATAGAGATGATAGAGAAAGAGATAGAGATGATAGAGAAAGAGATAGAGATGATAGAGAAAGAGATGATAGAGATAGAGATGATAGAGAAAGAGATAGAGATGATAGAGAAAGAGATAGAGATGATAGAGAAAGAGATAGAGATGATAGAGATAGAGAAAGAGAAAGAGATGATGGAGAAAGAGATAGAGTTGATAGAGATAGAGATGATAGAGAAAGACATGATAGAGATAGAGATGATAGAGAAAGACATGATAGAGATGATAGTGATAGAGAAGATAGAGATGATAGAGATAGAGATGATAAAGAGATGATAGAGATAGAGATGAAAGAGAAAGATAGAAATGATAGAGATGATAGAGAAAGAGATAGAGATGATAGAGAAAGAGATAGAGATGATAGAGACAGAGGTGATAGAGAAAGAGAGATGATAGAGAAAGAGATGATAGAGATAGAGATGATAGAGATAGAGATGATAGAGATAAAGATGATAGAGAGATGATAAAGATGATATAGAAAGAGATAGAGATGATAGAGATAGAGATGATAGAGATAGAGATGATAGAAATAGATAGAGATGATAGAGAAAGAGATGATAGAGATGATAGTGATAGAGAAGATAGAGATGATAGAGATAGAGATGATAGAGAAAGAGATAGAGATGATAGAGATAGAGATGAAAGAGAAAGAGATAGAGATATAAATAATAGAGAAAGAGATAGAGATGATAGAGATAGAGATGATAGAGAAAGAGATAGAGATGATAGAGAAAGACATGATAGAGATGATAGTGATAGAGATGATAGAGTAAGATAGAGATGATAGAGATGATAAAGATAGAGATGATAGAGATAGAGATGAAAGAGAAAGATAGAAATGATAGAGATGATAGAGAAAGATAGAGATGATAGAGAAAGAGATGATAGAGAAAGAGATAGAGATGATAGAGATAGAGATGATAGAGAAAGATATAGAGATAGAGATGATAGAGATAGAGAGAGATGATAGAGAAAGAGATAGAGATGATAGAGAAAGAGAGAGAAAGATGATAGAGAAAGAGATGATAGAGATAGAGATGATAGAGATGATAGAGAAAGAGATAGAGATAGAGATTATAGAGATAGAGAAAGATAGAAATGATAGAGATAGAGATGATAGAGAAAGAGAGAGAAAGATGATAGAGAAAGAGATGATAGAGAAAGATGATAGAGATAGAGATGATAGAGAAAGAGATAGAGAAAGAGATGATAGAGATAGAGATGATAGAGAAAGAGATGATAGAGATAGAGATGATAGAGAAAGATAGAGATGATAGAGAAAGAGATAGAAATGATAGAGAAAGAGATGATAGAGATAGAGATTATAGATAGAGATGATAAAGATAATAGAGATGATAGAGAGAGAGATGATCGAGAAAGAGAGATAATAGAGAAAGATGATAGAGAAAGAGATAGATGATAGAGATGATAGAGAAAGAGATAGAGATGATAGAGAAAGAGATAGAGATGATAGAGAAAGATAGATGATAGAGAAAGAGATGATAGAGATAGAGATGATAGAGATAGAGATGATAGAGAAAGAGATAGAGATGATAGAGAGATGATTGAGATAGAGATGATAGAGAAAGAGATAGAGATGATAGAGAAAGAGATAGAGATGATAGAGAAAAAGAGATGATAGAGAAAGAGATGATAGAAATAGAGATGATATAGATAGAGATGATGGAGAAAGAGATAGAGTTGATAGAGATGAAAGAGAAAGAGATAGAAATGATAGAGATAGAGATGATAGAGATAGAGATGATAGAGAAAGAGATAGAGATGATAGAGAAAGACATGATAGAGATGATAGTGATAGAGATGATAGAGTAAGATAGAGATGATAGAGATGATAAAGATAGAGATGATAGAGATAGAGATGAAAGAGAAAGATAGAAATGATAGAGATGATAGAGAAAGAGATAGAGATGATAGAGAAAGAGATGATAGAGAAAGAGATAGAGATGATAGAGATAGAGATGATAGAGAAAGATATAGAGATAGAGATGATAGAGATAGAGATTATAGAGATAGAGATGATAGAGAAAGAGATAGAGATGATAGAGAAAGAGAGAGAAAGATGATAGAGAAAGAGATGATAGTGATAGAGATGATAGAGAAAGAGATAGAGATGATAGAGATAGAGATGATAGAGAAAGAGATGATAGAGAAAGAGATAGAGATGATAGAGAAAGAGATGATAGAGAAAGAGAGAGATAGAGATGATAGAGACAGATATGATAGAGATAGAGATGATAGAGAGATAGAGATGATAGAGAGAGATAGAGATGATAGAGAAAGAGTTAGAAATGATAGAGAAAGAGATGATAGAGATAGAGATTATAGATAGAGATGATAAAGATAATAGAGATGATAGAGAGAGGTGATCGAGAAAGAGAAATGATAGAGATGATAGAGAAAGAGATAGAGATGATAGAGAAAAAGAGATGATAGAGAAAGAGATGATAGAAATAGAGATGATATAGATAGAGATGATGGAGAAAGAGATAGAGTTGATAGAGATGAAAGAGAAAGAGATAGAAATGATAGAGATAGAGATGATAGAGATAGAGATGATAGAGAAAGAGATAGAGATGATAGAGAAAGACATGATAGAGATGATAGTGATAGAGATGATAGAGTAAGATAGAGATGATAAAGATAGAGATGATAGAGATAGAGATGAAAGAGAAAGATAGAAATGATAGAGATGATAGAGAAAGAGATAGAGATGATAGAGAAAGAGATGATAGAGAAAGAGATAGAGATGATAGAGATAGAGATGATAGAGAAAGATATAGAGATAGAGATGATAGAGATAGAGATAGAGATTATAGAGATAGAGATGATAGAGAAAGAGATAGAGATGATAGAGAAAGAGAGAGAAAGATGATAGAGAAAGAGATGATAGTGATAGAGATGATAGAGATGATAGAGAAAGAGATAGAGATAGAGATTATAGAGATAGAGAAAGATAGAAATGATAGAGATAGAGATGATAGAGAAAGAGAGAAAGATGATAGAGAAAGAGATGATAGAGAAAGAGATAGAGATGATGGAGAAAGAGATAGAGTTGATAGAGATGATAGAGATAGAGATGGTAGAGAAAGAGATAGAGATTATAGAGATAGAGAGAGATGATAGAGAAAGAGATAGAGATGATAGAGAAAGAGAGAGAAAGATGATAGAGAAAGAGATGATAGAGATAGAGATGATAGAGAAAGAGATAAAGATGATAGAGATAGAGATTATAGAGATAGAGAAAGATAGAAATGATAGAGATAGAGATGATAGAGAAAGAGAGAGAAAGATGATAGAGAAAGAGATGATAGAGAAAGAGATAGAGATGATAGAGATAGAGATGATAGAGAAAGATATAGAGATAGAGATGATAGAGATAGAGATAGAGATTATAGAGATAGAGATGATAGAGAAAGAGATAGAGATGATAGAGAAAGAGAGAGAAAGATGATAGAGAAAGAGATGATAGTGATAGAGATGATAGAGATGATAGAGAAAGAGATAGAGATAGAGATTATAGAGATAGAGAAAGATAGAAATGATAGAGATAGAGATGATAGAGAAAGAGAGAGAAAGATGATAGAGAAAGAGATGATAGAGAAAGATGATAGAGATGATAGAGATGATAGAGAAAGAGATAGAGAAAGAGATGATAGAGAGATGATAGAGATAGAGATGATAGAGAAAGAGATGATAGAGATAGAGATGATAGAGAAAGATAGAGATGATAGAGAAAGAGATAGAAATAATAGAGATAGAGAAGATAGAGATAGAGATAATAGAGAAAGAGATAGAGATGATAGAGATAGAGATGATAGAGAAAGAGATGATAGAGAAAGAGATAGAGATGATAGAGAAAGAGATGATAGAGAAAGAGAGAGATAGAGATGATAGAGACAGAGATGATAGAGATAGAGATGATAGAGAGATAGAGATGATAGAGAGAGATAGAGATGATAGAGAAAGAGTTAGAAATGATAGAGAAAGAGATGATAGAGATGATAGAGATAGAGATTATAGATAGAGATTATAAAGATAATAGAGATGATAGAGAGAGATGATCGAGAAAGAGAAATGATAGAGATGATAGAGAAAGAGATAGAGATGATAGAGATAGAGATGATAGAGAAAGAGAGATGATAGAGAAAGAGATGATAGAGATAGAGATGATAGAGAAAGAGATAGAGATGATAGAGAATGAGATAGAGATGATAGAGATGATAGAGATAGAGATGATGGAGAAAGAGATAGAGTTGATAGAGATAGAGATGAAAGAGAAAGAGATAGAAATGATAGAGATAGAGATGATAGAGATAGAGATGATAGAGAAAGACATGGTAGAGATGATAGAGATAGAGATGATAGAGAAAGACATGATAGAGATGATAGTGATAGAGATGATAGCGTAAGATAGAGATGATAGAGATGATAAAGATAGAGATGATAGAGATGAAAGAGAAAGAGATAGAGATGATAGAGAAAGAGATGATAGAGATAGAGATGATAGAGATAGAGATGATAGAGAAAGATATAGAGATAGAGATGATAGAGAAAGAGATGATAGAGAAAGATGATAGAGATAGAGATAATAGAGAAAGAGATAGAGATGATAGAGATGGAGATGATAGAGAAAGATATAGAGATAGAGATGATAGAGATAGAGATGATAGAGAAAGATGATAGAGAAAGAGATGATAGAGATGATAGAGATAGAGATGATAGAGAAAGATGATAGAGATAGAGATGATAGAGATAGAGATGAAAGAGAGATGATAGAGATAGAGATGATCGAGATAGAGATGAAAGAGATAGAAATAATAGAGATAGAGATGATAGAGATAGAGATGATAGGGAAAGAGATAGAGATTATAGAGAAAGAGATGATAGAGATAGAGAGAGAGATGATAGAGAAAGAGATAGAGATGATAGAGAAAGAGATAGAGATGATAGAGAAAGACATGATAGAGATGATAGTGATAGAGAAGATAGAGATGATAGAGTAAGAGATAGAGATGATAGAGATAGAGATGATAAAGATAGAGATGATAGAGATAGAGATGAAAGAGAAAGAGATAGAGATGAAAAAGATAGAAATGATAGAGAAAGAGATAGAGATGATAGAGAAAGAGATAGAGATGATAAAGAGATAGAGATGAAAGAGAGAGATAGAGATGATAGAATTAGAGATGATAGAGATGATAGAGAAAGAGATAGAGATGAAAGAGATAGATGATAGAGATAGAGATGAAAGAAATAGAGATGATAGAGATAGAGATGATAGAGATGGAGATGATAAAGATAGCGATGATAGAGATAGAGATGATAGAGAGAGAAAGAGATAATAGAGATAGAGATGATAGAGAGAGATGATAAAGATAGAAATGATAGAGATAGAGATGATAGAGAAAGAGATAGAGAAAGAGATAGAGATGATAGAGAAAGAGATAGAGACGATAGAGATAGATGATAGAGAAAGAGATAGAGATGATAGAGATAGAGATGATAGAGAAAGAGATAGAGATGATAGAGAAAGAAATAGAGATGATAGAGAAAGAGATGATAGAGATAGAGATGATAGAGAAAGAGATAGAGATGATAGAGAAAGAGATAGAGATGATAGAGAAAGAGATAGAGATGATAGAGATAGAGAAAGAGAAAGAGATGATGGAGAAAGAGATAGAGTTGATAGAGATAGAGATGATAGAGAAAGACATGATAGAGATAGAGATGATAGAGAAAGACATGATAGAGATGATAGTGATAGAGAAGATAGAGATGATAGAGATAGAGATGATAAAGAGATGATAGAGATAGAGATGAAAGAGAAAGATAGAAATGATAGAGATGATAGAGAAAGAGATAGAGATGATAGAGAAAGAGATAGAGATGATAGAGATAGAGATGATAGAGAAAGAGAGATGATAGAGAAAGAGATGATAGAGATAGAGATGATAGAGATAGAGATGATAGAGATAAAGATGATAGAGAGATGATAAAGATGATATAGAAAGAGATAGAGATGATAGAGATAGAGATGATAGAGATAGAGATGATAGAAATAGATAGAGATGATAGAGAAAGAGATGATAGAGATGATAGTGATAGAGAAGATAGAGATGATAGAGATAGAGATGATAGAGAAAGAGATAGAGATGATAGAGATAGAGATGAAAGAGAAAGAGATAGAGATATAAATAATAGAGAAAGAGATAGAGATGATAGAGATAGAGATGATAGAGAAAGAGATAGAGATGATAGAGAAAGACATGATAGAGATGATAGTGATAGAGATGATAGAGTAAGATAGAGATGATAGAGATGATAAAGATAGAGATGATAGAGATAGAGATGAAAGAGAAAGATAGAAATGATAGAGATGATAGAGAAAGATAGAGATGATAGAGAAAGAGATGATAGAGAAAGAGATAGAGATGATGGAGATAGAGATGATAGAGAAAGATATAGAGATAGAGATGATAGAGATAGAGAGAGATGATAGAGAAAGAGATAGAGATGATAGAGAAAGAGAGAGAAAGATGATAGAGAAAGAGATGATAGAGATAGAGATGATAGAGATGATAGAGAAAGAGATAGAGATAGAGATTATAGAGATAGAGAAAGATAGAAATGATAGAGATAGAGATGATAGAGAAAGAGAGAGAAAGATGATAGAGAAAGAGATGATAGAGAAAGATGATAGAGATAGAGATGATAGAGAAAGAGATAGAGAAAGAGATGATAGAGATAGAGATGATAGAGAAAGAGATGATAGAGATAGAGATGATAGAGAAAGATAGAGATGATAAAGAAAGAGATAGAAATGATAGAGAAAGAGATGATAGAGATAGAGATTATAGATAGAGATGATAAAGATAATAGAGATGATAGAGAGAGAGATGATCGAGAAAGAGAGATAATAGAGAAAGATGATAGAGAAAGAGATAGATGATAGAGATGATAGAGAAAGAGATAGAGATGATAGAGAAAGAGATAGAGATGATAGAGAAAGATAGATGATAGAGAAAGAGATGATAGAGATAGAGATGATAGAGATAGAGATGATAGAGAAAGAGATAGAGATGATAGAGAGATGATTGAGATAGAGATGATAGAGAAAGAGATAGAGATGATAGAGAAAGAGATAGAGATGATAGAGAAAAAGAGATGATAGAGAAAGAGATGATAGAAATAGAGATGATATAGATAGAGATGATGGAGAAAGAGATAGAGTTGATAGAGATGAAAGAGAAAGAGATAGAAATGATAGAGATAGAGATGATAGAGATAGAGATGATAGAGAAAGAGATAGAGATGATAGAGAAAGACATGATAGAGATGATAGTGATAGAGATGATAGAGTAAGATAGAGATGATAGAGATGATAAAGATAGAGATGATAGAGATAGAGATGAAAGAGAAAGATAGAAATGATAGAGATGATAGAGAAAGAGATAGAGATGATAGAGAAAGAGATGATAGAGAAAGAGATAGAGATGATAGAGATAGAGATGATAGAGAAAGATATAGAGATAGAGATGATAGAGATAGAGATAGAGATTATAGAGATAGAGATGATAGAGAAAGAGATAGAGATGATAGAGAAAGAGAGAGAAAGATGATAGAGAAAGAGATGATAGTGATAGAGATGATAGAGAAAGAGATAGAGATGATAGAGATAGAGATGATAGAGAAAGAGATGATAGAGAAAGAGATAGAGATGATAGAGAAAGAGATGATAGAGAAAGAGAGAGATAGAGATGATAGAGACAGATATGATAGAGATAGAGATGATAGAGAGATAGAGATGATAGAGAGAGATAGAGATGATAGAGAAAGAGTTAGAAATGATAGAGAAAGAGATGATAGAGATAGAGATTATAGATAGAGATGATAAAGATAATAGAGATGATAGAGAGAGGTGATCGAGAAAGAGAAATGATAGAGATGATAGAGAAAGAGATAGAGATGATAGAGATAGAGATGATAGAGAAAGAGAGATGATAGAGAAAGAGATGATAGAGAGAGAGATGATAGAGAAAGAGATAGAGATGATAGAGATAATAGATATAGAGATGATAGAGAAAGACATGATAGAGATGATAGTGATAGAGAAGATAGACATGATAGAGTAAGAGATAGAGATGATAGAGAAAGAGATAGAGGTGATAGAGATAGAGATGATAGAGACGATAGAGATGATAGAGATAGAGATGATAGAGAAAGAGATGATAGAGAAAGATGATAGAGATGATAGAGATAGATATGATAGAGAAAGAGATGATAGAGAAAGAGATAGAGATGATAGAGATAGAGATGAAAGAGAGATGATGGAGATGATCGAGATAGAAATAATAGAGATAGAGATGATAGAGATAGAGATGATAGAAAAAGAGAGAGATTATAGAGAAAGAGATGATAGAGATAGAGAGAGATGATAGAGAAAGAGATGGAGATGATAGAGAAAGAGATAGAGATCATAGAAATAGAGATGATAGAGAAAGAGAGAGAAAGATGATAGAGAGACAGATGATAGAGATAGAGATGATAGAGAAAGAGATAGAGATGATAGAGATAGAGATAGAAATGATAGAGATGATAGAGATGGAGATGATAGTGATAGAGATGATAGAGAAAGAGAGAGAAAGAGATGATAGAGATAGAGATGATAGAGAGAGATGATAGAGATAGAGATGATAGAGAAAGAGATGATAGAGATAGAGATGATAGAGATAGAGATGATAGAAATAGATAGAGATGATAGAGATGATAGAGAAAGAGATGATAGAGATAGAGATGATAGAGATAGAGATGATAGAGAAAGAGATGATAGAGAGAGATGATAGAGATAGAGATGATAGAGAAAGAGATAGAGATGATAGAGATGATAGAGATAGAGATGATAGATATAGAGACGATAGAGAAAGAGAGAAAGAGATGATAGAGAAAGAGATGATAGAGATAGAGATGATAGAGAAAGAGATGATAGAGATAGAGATAATAGAGATAGAGATGAAAGAGAGATGATAGAGATAGAGTTGAAAGAGATATAAATAATAGAGATAGAGATGATAGAGATAGAGATGATAGAGATAGAGATGATAGGGAAAGAGATAGAGATTATAGAGAAAGAGATGATAGAGAGAGAGATGATAGAGAAAGAGATAGAGATGATAGAGATAATAGATATAGAGATGATAGAGAAAGACATGATAGAGATGATAGTGATAGAGAAGATAGACATGATAGAGTAAGAGATAGAGATGATAGAGAAAGAGATAGAGGTGATAGAGATAGAGATGATAGAGACGATAGAGATGATAGAGATAGAGATAATAGAGAAAGAGATGATAGAGAAAGATGATAGAGATGATAGAGATAGATATGATAGAGAAAGAGATGATAGAGATAGAGATGATAGAGAAAGAGATAGAGATGATAGAGATAGAGATGAAAGAGAGATGATAGAGATGATCGAGATAGAAATAATAGAGATAGAGATGATAGAGATGATAGAAAAAGAGAGAGATTATAGAGAAAGAGATGATAGAGATAGAGAGAGATGATAGAGAAAGAGATGGAGATGATAGAGAAAGAGATAGAGATGATAGAAATAGAGATGATAGAGAAAGAGAGAGAAAGATGATAGAGAGACAGATGATAGAGATAGAGATGATAGAGAAAGAGATAGAGATGATAGAGATAGAGATAGAAATGATAGAGATGATAGAGATGGAGATGATAGAGATAGAGATGATAGAGAAAGAGATGATAGAGAAAGAGATGATAGAGAGATGATAGAGATAGAGATGATAGAGAAAGAGATGATAGAGATAGAGATGATAGAGATAGAGATGATAGAAATAGATAGAGATGATAGAGATGATAGAGAAAGAGATGATAGAGATAGAGATGATAGAGATAAAGATGATAGAGAAAGAGATGATAGAGAGAGATGATAGAGATAGAGATGATAGAAATAGATAGAGATGATAGAGATGATAGAGAAAGAGATGATAGAGATAGAGATGATAGAGATAGAGATGATAGAGAAAGAGATGATAGATAGAGATGATAGAGAAAGAGATGATAGAGAAAGAGATAGAGATGATGGAGAAAGAGATAGAGTTGATAGAGATGATAGAGATAGAGATGATAGAGAAATAGATAGAGATTATAGAGATAGAGAGACATGATAGAGAAAGAGATAGAGATGATAGAGAAAGAGAGAGAAAGATGATAGAGAAAGAGATGATAGAGATAGAGATGATAGAGAAAGAGATAAAGATGATAGAGATAGAGATTATAGAGATAGAGAAAGATAGAAATGATAGAGATAGAGATGATAGAGATAGAGATGATAAAGAGAGAGAAAGATGATAGAGAAAGATGATAGAGAGAGATGATAGAGATAGAGATGATAGAGAAAGAGATGATAGAGAAAGAGATGATAGAGAAAGAGATAGAGATGATAGAGATAGAGATGATAGAGATAGAGATGATAGAGAAAGAGAGAGAAAGAGATAGAGAAAGAGATGATAGAGAGATGATAGAGATAGAGATGATAGAGATAGAGATGATAGAGAAAGAGATGATAGAGAAAGATGATAGAGATAGAGATGATAGAGAAAGATGGAGATGATAGCGATGATAGAGAAAGAGATAGAGAGATGATCGAGATAGAGATGAAAGAGAAAGAGATAGAGATAATAGAGAAAGAGATAGAGATGATAGAGATAGAGATGATAGAGAAAGAGATGATAGAGAAAGAGATAGAGATGATAGAGAAAGAGATGATGGAGAAAGAGATAGAGATAGAGATGATAGAGACAGATGATAGAGAGAGATGATAGAGATAGAGATGATAGAAATATAGAGATGATAGAGAGATAGAGAGAGATAGAGAAAGAGATAGAAATGATAGAGAAAGAGATGATAGAGATAGAGATTATAGATAGAGATGATAAAGATAATAGAGATGATAGAGAGAGAGATGATCGAGAAAGAGAGATAATAGAGAAAGATGATAGAGAAAGAGATAGATGATAGAGATGATAGAGAAAGAGATAGAGATGATAGAGATAGAGATGATAGAGAAAGAGAGATGATAGAGAAAGAGATGATAGAGATAGAGATGATAGAGATAGAGATGATAGAGAAAGAGATAGAGATGATAGAGAGATGATAGAGATAGAGATGATAGAGAAAGATAGAGATGATAGAGAAAGAGATAGAGATGATAGAGAAAGAGAGATGATAGAGAAAGAGATGATAGAGATAGAGATGATAGAGATAGAGATGATGGAGAAAGAGATAGAGTTGATAGAGATGAAAGAGAAAGAGATAGAAATGATAGAGATAGAGATGATAGAGATAGAGATGATAGAGAAAGAGATAGAGATGATAGAGAAAGACATGATAGAGATGATAGTGATAGAGATGATAGAGTAAGATAGAGATGATAGAGATGATAAAGATAGAGATGATAGAGATAGAGATGAAAGAGAAAGATAGAAATGATAGAGATGATAGAGAAAGATAGAGATGATAGAGAAAGAGATGATAGAGAAAGAGATAGAGATGATAGAGATAGAGATGATAGAGAAAGATATAGAGATAGAGATGATAGAGATAGAGAGAGATGATAGAGAAAGAGATAGAGATGATAGAGAAAGAGAGAGAAAGATGATAGAGAAAGAGATGATAGAGATAGAGATGATAGAGATGATAGAGAAAGAGATAGAGATAGAGATTATAGAGATAGAGAAAGATAGAAATGATAGAGATAGAGATGATAGAGAAAGAGAGAGAAAGATGATAGAGAAAGAGATGATAGAGAAAGATGATAGAGATGATAGAGATAGAGATGATAGAGAAAGAGATAGAGAAAGAGATGATAGAGATAGAGATGATAGAGAAAGAGATGATAGAGATAGAGATGATAGAGAAAGATAGAGATGATAGAGAAAGAGATAGAAATAATAGAGATAGAGAAGATAGTGATAGAGATAATAGAGAAAGAGATAGAGATGATAGAGATAGAGATGATAGAGAAAGAGATGATAGAGAAAGAGATAGAGATGATAGAGAAAGAGATGATAGAGAAAGAGAGAGATAGAGATGATAGAGACAGATATGATAGAGATAGAGATGATAGAGAGATAGAGATGATAGAGAGAGATAGAGATGATAGAGAAAGAGTTAGAAATGATAGAGAAAGAGATGATAGAGATAGAGATTATAGATAGAGATGATAAAGATAATAGAGATGATAGAGAGAGGTGATCGAGAAAGAGAAATGATAGAGATGATAGAGAAAGAGATAGAGATGATAGAGATAGAGATGATAGAGAAAGAGAGATGATAGAGAAAGAGATGATAGAGATAGAGATGATAGAGAAAGAGATAGAGATGATAGAGAAAGAGATAGAGATGATAGAGAAAGAGATGATAGAGATGATAGAGATAGAGATGATGGAGAAAGAGATAGAGTTGATAGAGATAGAGATGAAAGAGAAAGAGATAGAAATGATAGAGATAGAGATGATAGAGATAGAGATGATAGAGAAAGACATGATAGAGATGATAGAGATAGAGATGATAGAGAAAGACATGATAGAGATGATAGTGATAGAGATGATAGAGTAAGATAGAGATGATAGAGATGATAAAGATAGAGATGATAGAGATGAAAGAGAAAGAGATAGAGATGATAGAGAAAGAGATGATAGAGATAGAGATGATAGAGAAAGAGATAGAGATGATAGAGATAGAGATGATAGAGAAAGATATATAGATAGAGATGATAGAGATAGAGATGATAGAGAAAGATGATAGAGAAAGAGATGATAGAGATGATAGAGATAGAGATGATAGAGAAAGATGATAGAGATAGAGATGATAGAGAAAGAGATAGAGATGATAGAGATAGAGATGACAGAGAAAGATATAGAGATAGAGATGATAGAGATAGAGATGGTAGAGAAAGATGATAGAGAAAGAGATGATAGAGATGATAGAGATAGAGATGATAGAGAAAGATATAGAGATAGAGATGATAGAGAAAGAGATGATAGAGATGATAGAGATAGAGATGATAGAGAAAGAGATAGAGATGATAGAGATAGAGATGATAGAGAAAGATATAGAGATAGAGATGATAGAGATAAAGATGGTAGAGAAAGATGATAGAGAAAGAGATGATAAAGATGATAGAGATAGAGATGATAGAGAAAGATATAGAGATAGAGATGATAGAGAAAGAGATGATAGAGAAAGATGATAGAGATAGAGATGATAGAGAAAGAGATAGAGATGATAGAGATAGAGATGATAGAGAAAGATATAGAGATAGAGATGATAGAGATAGAGATGATAGAGAAAGATGATAGAGAAAGAGATGATAGAGATGATAGAGATAGAGATGATAGAGAAAGATGATAGAGATAGAGATGATAGAGATAGAGATGAAAGAGAGATGATAGAGATAGAGATGATCGAGATAGAGATGAAAGAGATAGAAATAATAGAGATAGAGATGATAGAGATAGAGATGATAGGGAAAGAGATAGAGATTATAGAGAAAGAGATGATAGAGATAGAGAGAGAGATGATAGAGAAAGAGATAGAGATGATAGAAAAAGAGATAGAGATGATAGAGAAAGACATGATAGAGATGATAGTGATAGAGAAGATAGAGATGATAGAGTAAGAGATAGAGATGATAGAGATAGAGATGATAAAGATAGAGATGATAGAGATAGAGATGAAAGAGAAAGAGATAGAGATGAAAAAGATAGAAATAATAGAGAAAGAGATAGAGATGATAGAGAAAGAGATAGAGATGATAAAGAGATAGAGATGAAAGAGAGAGATAGAGATGATAGAATTAGAGATGATAGAGATGATAGAGAAAGAGATAGAGATGAAAGAGATAGATGATAGAGATGAAAGAAATAGAGATGATAGAGATAGAGATGATAGAGATGGAGATGATAAAGATAGCGATGATAGAGATAGAGATGATAGAGAAAGAGATAATAGAGATAGAGATGATAGAGAGAGAGATGATAAAGATAGAAATGATAGAGATAGAGATGATAGAGAAAGAGATAGAGATGATAGAGAAAGAGATAGAGATGATAGAGATAGATGATAGAGAAAGAGATAGAGATGATAGAGATAGAGATGATAGAGAAAGAGATAGAGATGATAGAGATGATAGAGAAAGAGATGATAGAGATAGGGATGATAGAGAAAGAGATAGAGATGATAGAGAAAGAGATAGAGATGATAGAGAAAGAGATAGAGATGATAGAGATAGAGAGAGAGAAAGAGATGATGGAGAAAGAGATAGAGTTGATAGAGATAGAGATGATAGAGAAAGACATGATAGAGATAGAGATGATAGAGAAAGACATGATAGAGATGATAGTGATAGAGAAGATAGAGATGATAGAGATAGAGATGATAAAGAGATGATAGAGATAGAGATGAAAGAGAAAGATAGAAATGATAGAGATGATAGAGAAAGAGATAGAGATGATAGAGAAAGAGATAGAGATGATAGAGATAGAGATGATAGAGAAAGAGATAGAGATAATAGAGAAAGAATTAGAGATGATAGAGATAGAGATGATAGAGAGAGATGATAGAGATAGAGATGATAGAGATATAGAGATGATAGAGAGAGATAGAGAGAGATAGAGATGATAGAGAAATGATAGAGAGAGAGACGATAGAGATAGAGATTATAGATAGAGATGATAAAGATAATAGAGATGATAGAGAGAGAGATGATCGAGAAAGAGAGATAATTGAGAAAGATGATAGAGAAAGAGATAGATGATAGAGATGATAGAGAAAGAGATAGAGATGATAGAGATAGAGATGATAGAGAAAGAGAGATGATAGAGAAAGAGATGATAGAGATAGAGATGATAGAGATAGAGATGATAGAGAAAGAGATAGAGATGATAGAGAGATGATAGAGATAGAGATGATAGAGAAAGAGATAGAGATGATAGAGAAAGAGATAGAGATGATAGAGATGATAGAGAAAGAGAGATGATAGAGAAAGAGATGATAGAGATAGAGATGATAGAGATAGAGATGATGGAGAAAGAGATAGAGTTGATAGAGATGAAAGAGAAAGAGAAAGAAATGATAGAGATAGAGATGATAGAGATAGAGATGATAGAGAAAGAGATAGAGATGATAGAGAAAGACATGATAGAGATGATAGTGATAGAGATGATAGAGTAAGATAGAGATGATAAAGATAGAGATGATAGAGATAGAGATGAAAGAGAAAGATAGAAATGATAGAGATGATAGAGAAAGAGATAGAGATGATAGAGAAAGAGATGATAGAGAAAGAGATAGAGATGATAGAGATAGAGATGATAGAGAAAGATATAGAGATAGAGATGATAGAGATAGAGATAGAGATTATAGAGATAGAGAGAGATGATAGAGAAAGAGATAGAGATGATAGAGAAAGAGAGAGAAAGATGATAGAGAAAGAGATGATAGAGATAGAGATGATAGAGATGATAGAGAAAGAGATTATAAAGATAGAGAAAGATAGAAATGATAGAGATAGAGATGATAGAGAAAGAGAGAGAAAGATGATAGAGAAAGATGATAGAGATGATAGAGATAGAGATGATAGAGAAAGAGATAGAGAAAGAGATGATAGAGAGATGATAGAGATAGAGATGATAGAGAAAGAGATGATAGAGATAGAGATGATAGAGAAAGATAGAGATGATAGAGAAAGAGATAGAAATAATAGAGATAGAGAAGATAGAGATAGAGATAATAGAGAAAGAGATAGAGATGATAGAGATAGAGATGATAGATAAAGAGATGATAGAGAAAGAGATAGAGATGATAGAGAAAGAGATGATAGAGAAAGAGAGAGATAGAGATGATAGAGACAGAGATGATAGAGATAGAGATGATAGAGATGATAGAGAGAGATAGAGATGATAGAGAAAGAGTTAGAAATGATAGAGAAAGAGATGATAGAGATGATAGAGATAGAGATTATAGATAGAGATGATAAAGATAATAGAGATGATAGAGAGAGATGATCGAGAAAGAGAGATGATAGAGATGATAGAGAAAGAGATAGAAATAATAGAGATAGAGAAGATAGAGATAATAGAGAAAGAGATAGAGATGATAGAGATAGAGATGATAGAGAAAGAGATAGAGATGATAGAGAAAGAGATGATAGAGAAAGAGAGAGATAGAGATGATAGAGACAGAGATGATAGAGATAGAGATGATAGAGATGATA
Organism: Ranitomeya imitator; assembly: GCF_032444005.1. NCBI lineage: Eukaryota > Metazoa > Chordata > Amphibia > Anura > Dendrobatidae > Ranitomeya > Ranitomeya imitator. Next base: position 557,384,492 of record NC_091283.1, read on the forward strand.
GAGAGAGATAGAGATGATAGAGAAAGAGTTAGAAATGATAGAGAAAGAGATGATAGAGATGATAGAGATAGAGATTATAGATAGAGATGATAAAGATAATAGAGATGATAGAGAGAGATGATCGAGAAAGAGAGATGATAGAGATGATAGAGAAAGAGATAGAGATGATAGAGATAGAGATGATAGAGAAAGAGAGATGATAGAGAAAGAGATGATAGAGATAGAGATGATAGAGACAGAGATAGAGATGATAGAGAAAGAGATAGAGATGATAGAGAAAGAGATGATAGAGATGATAGAGATGATGGAGAAAGAGATAGAGTTGATAGAGATAGAGATGAAAGAGAAAGACATAGAAATGATAGAGATAGAGATGATAGAGATAGAGATGATAGAGAAAGACATGATAGAGATGATAGAGATAGAGATGATAGAGAAAGACATGATAGAGATGATAGTGATAGAGATGATAGAGTAAGATAGAGATGATAGAGATGATAGAGATGATAGAGATGAAAGAGAAAGAGATAGAGATGTTAGAGAAAGAGATGATAGAGATAGAGATGATAGAGATAGAGATGATAGAGAAAGATATAGAGATAGAGATGATAGAGAAAGAGATGATAGAGAAAGATGATAGAGATAGAGATGATAGAGAAAGAGATGATAGAGATAGAGATGATAGAGAAAGATATAGAGATAGAGATGATAGAGATAGAGATGATAGAGAAAGATGATAGAGAAAGAGATGATAGAGATGATAGAGATAGAGATGATAGAGATAGAGATGATAGAGATAGAGATGAAAGAGAGATGATAGAGATAGAGATGATCGAGATAGAGATGAAAGAGATATAAATAATAGAGATAGAGATGATAGAGATAGAGATGATAGGGAAATTGAGAGATTATAGAGAAAGAGATGATAGAGATAGAGAGAGAGATGATAGAGAAAGAGATAGAGATGATAGAGAAAGAGATAGAGATGATAGAGAAAGACATGATAGAGATGATAGTGATAGAGAAGATAGAGATGATAGAGTAAGAGATAGAGATGATAGAGATAGAGATGATAAAGATAGAGATGATAGAGATAGAGATGAAAGAGAAAGAGATAGAGATGAAAAAGATAGAAATGATAGAGAAAGAGATAGAGATGATAAAGAGATAGAGATGAAAGAGAGAGATAGAGATGATAGAATTAGAGATGATAGAGATGATAGAGAAAGAGATAGAGATGAAAGAGATAGATGATAGAGATAGAGATGAAAGAAATAGAGATGATAGAGATAGAGATGATAGAGATGGAGATGATAAAGATAGCGATGATAGAGATAGAGATGATAGAGAAAGAGATAGAGATGATAGAGAAAGAGATGATAGAGATAGAGATGATAGAGAAAGAGATAGAGATGATAGAGAAGATAGAGATGATAGAGATAGAGATGATAAAGAGATGATAGAGATAGAGATGATAGAGAAAGAGATAGAGATGATAGAGAAAGAGAGATGATAGAGAAAGAGATGATAGAGATAGAGATGATAGAGATAGAGATGATAGAGAGATGATAAAGATGATAGAGAAAGAGATAGAGATAGAGATGATAGAGAAAGACATGATAGAGATGATAGTGATAGAGAAGATAGAGATGATAGAGATGATAAAGAGATGAAAGAAAGATAGAAATGATAGAGATGATAGAGAAAGATAGAGATGATAGAGAAAGAGATAGAGATGATAGAGATAGAGATGATAGATATAGAGACGATAGAGAAAGAGAGAAAGAGATGATAGAGAAAGAGATGATAGAGATAGAGATGATAGAGAAAGAGATGATAGAGATAGAGATGAAAGAGAGATGATAGAGATAGAGATGAAAGAGATAGAAATAATAGAGATAGAGATGATAGAGATAGAGATGATAGAGATAGAGATGATAGGGAAAGAGATAGAGATTATAGAGAAAGAGATGATAGAGAGAGAGATGATAGAGAAAGAGATAGAGATGATAGAGATAATAGATATAGAGATGATAAAGACATGATAGAGATGATAGTGATAGAGAAGATAGACATGATAGAGTAAGAGATAGAGATGATAGAGAAAGAGATAGAGGTGATAGAGATGATAGAGACGATAGAGATGATAGAGATAGAGATGATAGAGAAAGATGATAGAGATGATAGAGATAGATATGATAGAGAAAGAGATGATAGAGATAGAGATGATAGAGAAAGAGATAGAGATGATAGAGATAGAGATGAAAGAGAGATGATAGAGATGATCGAGATAGAAATAATAGAGATAGAGATGATAGAGATAGAGATGATAGAAAAAGAGAGATTATAGAGAAAGAGATGATAGAGATAGAGAGAGATGATAGAGAAAAAGATGGAGATGATAGAGAAAGAGATAGAGATGATAGAAATAGAGATGATAGAGAAAGAGAGAGAAAGATGATAGAGATAGAGATGATAGAGAAAGAGATAGAGATGATAGAGATAGAGATAGAAATGATAGAGATGATAGAGATGGAGATGATAGTGATAGAGATGATAGAGAAAGAGAGAGAAAGAGATGATAGAGAAAGAGATGATAGAGAGATGATAGAGAAAGTGATGATAGAGATAGAGATGATAGAGATAGAGATGATAGAGATGATAGAGATGATAGAGATGATAGAGAAAGAGATGATAGAGATAGAGATGATAGAGATAGAGATGATAGAGAAAGAGATGATAGAGAGAGATGATAGAGATAGAGATGATAGAGAAAGAGATAGAGATGATAGAGATAGAGATGATAGATATAGAGACGATAGAGAAAGAGAGAAAGAGATGATAGAGAAAGAGATGATAGAGATAGAGATGATAGAGAAAGAGATGATAGAGATGATAGAGATGATAGAGATAGAGATGAAAGAGAGATGATAGAGATAGAGATGAAAGAGATAGAAATAATAGAGATAGAGATGATAGAGATAGAGATGATAGAGATAGAGATGATAGGGAAAGAGATAGAGATTATAGAGAAAGAGATGATTGAGAGAGAGATGATAGAGAAAGAGATAGAGATGATAGAGATAATAGATATAGAGATGATAGAGAAAGACATGATAGAGATGATAGTGATAGAGAAGATAGACATGATAGAGTAAGAGATAGAGATGATAGAGAAAGAGATAGAGGTGATAGAGATGATAGAGACGATAGAGATGATAGAGATAGAGATGATAGAGAAAGAGATGATAGAGATGATAGAGATAGATATGATAGAGAAAGAGATGATAGAGATAGAGATGATAGAGAAAGAGATAGAGATGATAGAGATAGAGATGAAAGAGAGATGATAGAGATGATCGAGATAGAAATAATAGAGATAGAGATGATAGAGATGATAGAAAAAGAGAGAGATTATAGAGAAAGAGATGATAGAGATAGAGAGAGATGATAGAGAAAGAGATGGAGATGATAGAGAAAGAGATAGAGATGATAGAAATAGAAATGATAGAGAAAGAGAGAGAAAGATGATAGAGAGACAGATGATAGAGATAGAGATGATAGAGAAAGAGATAGAGATGATAGAGATAGAAATGATAGAGATGATAGAGATGGAGATGATAGAGATAGAGATGATAGAGAAAGAGATGATAGAGAAAGAGATGATAGAGAGAGATGATAGAGATAGAGATGATAGAGAAAGATGATAGAGATAGAGATGATAGAGATAGAGATGATAGAAATAGATAGAGATGATAGAGAAAGAGATGATAGAGATAGAGATGATAGAGATAGAGATGATAGAGAAAGAGATGATAGAAAGAGATGATAGAGATAGAGATGATAGAAATAGATAGAGATGATAGAGATGATAGAGAAAGAGATGATAGAGATAGAGATGATAGAGATAGAGATGATAGAGAAAGAGATGATAGAGAAAGAGATAGAGATGATGGAGAAAGAGATAGAGTTGATAGAGATGATAGAGATAGAGATGGTAGAGAAAGAGATAGAGATTATAGAGATAGAGAGAGATGATAGAGAAAGAGATAGAGATGATAGAGAAAGAGAGAGAAAGATGATAGAGAAAGAGATGATAGAGATAGAGATGATAGAGAAAGAGATAAAGATGATAGAGATAGAGATTATAGAGATAGAGAAAGATAGAAATGATAGAGATAGAGATGATAGAGATAGAGATGATAAAGAGAGAGAAAGATGATAGAGAAAGATGATAGAGAGAGATGATAGAGATAGAGATGATAGAGAAAGAGATGATAGAGAAAGAGATAGAGATGATAGAGATAGAGATGATAGAGAAAGAGAGAGAAAGAGATAGAGAAAGAGATGATAGAGAGATGATAGAGATAGAGATGATAGAGAAAGAGATGATAGAGAAAGATGATAGAGATAGAGATGATAGAGAAAGATGGAGATGATAGCGATGATAGAGAAAGAGATAGAGAGATGATCGAGATAGAGATGATAGAGAAAGAGATGATAGAGAAAGAGATAGAGATGATAGAGAAAGAGATGATAGAGAAAGAGATAGAGATAGAGATGATAGAGACAGATGATAGAGAGAGATGATAGAGATAGAGATGATAGAGATATAGAGATGATAGAGAGAGATAGAGAGAGATAGAGAAAGAGATAGAAATGATAGAGAAAGAGATGATAGAGATAGAGATTATAGATAGAGATGATAAAGATAATAGAGATGATAGAGAGAGAGATGATCGAGAAAGAGAGATAATAGAGAAAGATGATAGAGAAAGAGATAGATGATAGAGATGATAGAGAAAGAGATAGAGATGATAGAGATAGAGATGATAGAGAAAGAGATATGATAGAGAAAGAGATGATAGAGATAGAGATGATAGAGATAGAGATGATAGAGAAAGAGATAGAGATGATAGAGAGATGATAGAGATAGAGATGATAGAGAAAGATAGAGATGATAGAGAAAGAGATAGAGATGATAGAGAAAGAGAGATGATAGATAAAGAGATGATAGAGATAGAGATGATAGAGATAGAGATGATGGAGAAAGAGATAGAGTTGATAGAGATGAAAGAGAAAGAGATAGAAATGATAGAGATAGAGATGATAGAGATAGAGATAGAGAAAGAGATAGAGATGATAGAGAAAGACATGATAGAGATGATAGTGATAGAGATGATAGAGTAAGATAGAGATTATAGAGATGATAAAGATAGAGATGATAGAGATAGAGATGATAGAGAAAGAGATAGAGATGATAGAGATAGAGATGAAAGAGAGATGATAGAGATAGAAATAATAGAGATAGAGATGATAGAGAAAGAGAGAGATTATAGAGAAAGAGATGATAGAGATAGAGAGATGATAGAGAAAGAGATGGAGATGATAGAGAAAGAGATAGAGATGATAGAAATAGAGATGATAGAGAAAGAGAGAGAAAGATGATAGAGAGACAGATGATAGAGATAGAGATGATAGAGAAAGAGATAGAGATGATAGAGATAGAGATAGAAATGATAGAGATGATAGAGATGGAGATGATAGAGATAGAGATGATAGAGAAAGAGAGAGAAAGAGATGATAGAGAAAGAGATGATAGAGAGAGATGATAGAGATTGAGATGATAGAGAAAGAGATGATAGAGATAGAGATGATAGAGATAGAGATGATAGAAATAGTTAGAGATGATAGAGATGATAGAGAAAGAGATGATAGAGATAGAGATGATAGAAATGATAGAGAAAGAGATAGAGATAGAGAAAGATAGAAATGATAGAGATAGAGATGATAGAAAAAGAGAGAGATTATAGAGAAAGAGATGATAGAGATAGAGAGAGATGATAGAGAAAGAGATGGAGATGATAGAGAAAGAGATAGAGATGATAGAAATAGAAATGATAGAGAAAGAGAGAGAAAGATGATAGAGAGACAGATGATAGAGATAGAGATGATAGAGAAAGAGATAGAGATGATAGAGATAGAAATGATAGAGATGATAGAGATGGAGATGATAGAGATAGAGATGATAGAGAAAGAGATGATAGAGAAAGAGATGATAGAGAGAGATGATAGAGATAGAGATGATAGAGAAAGATGATAGAGATAGAGATGATAGAGATAGAGATGATAGAAATAGATAGAGATGATAGAGAAAGAGATGATAGAGATAGAGATGATAGAGATAGAGATGATAGAGAAAGAGATGATAGAAAGAGATGATAGAGATAGAGATGATAGAAATAGATAGAGATGATAGAGATGATAGAGAAAGAGATGATAGAGATAGAGATGATAGAGATAGAGATGATAGAGAAAGAGATGATAGAGAAAGAGATAGAGATGATGGAGAAAGAGATAGAGTTGATAGAGATGATAGAGATAGAGATGGTAGAGAAAGAGATAGAGATTATAGAGATAGAGAGAGATGATAGAGAAAGAGATAGAGATGATAGAGAAAGAGAGAGAAAGATGATAGAGAAAGAGATGATAGAGATAGAGATGATAGAGAAAGAGATAAAGATGATAGAGATAGAGATTATAGAGATAGAGAAAGATAGAAATGATAGAGATAGAGATGATAGAGATAGAGATGATAAAGAGAGAGAAAGATGATAGAGAAAGATGATAGAGAGAGATGATAGAGATAGAGATGATAGAGAAAGAGATGATAGAGAAAGAGATAGAGATGATAGAGATAGAGATGATAGAGAAAGAGAGAGAAAGAGATAGAGAAAGAGATGATAGAGAGATGATAGAGATAGAGATGATAGAGAAAGAGATGATAGAGAAAGATGATAGAGATAGAGATGATAGAGAAAGATGGAGATGATAGCGATGATAGAGAAAGAGATAGAGAGATGATCGAGATAGAGATGATAGAGAAAGAGATGATAGAGAAAGAGATAGAGATGATAGAGAAAGAGATGATAGAGAAAGAGATAGAGATAGAGATGATAGAGACAGATGATAGAGAGAGATGATAGAGATAGAGATGATAGAGATATAGAGATGATAGAGAGAGATAGAGAGAGATAGAGAAAGAGATAGAAATGATAGAGAAAGAGATGATAGAGATAGAGATTATAGATAGAGATGATAAAGATAATAGAGATGATAGAGAGAGAGATGATCGAGAAAGAGAGATAATAGAGAAAGATGATAGAGAAAGAGATAGATGATAGAGATGATAGAGAAAGAGATAGAGATGATAGAGATAGAGATGATAGAGAAAGAGATATGATAGAGAAAGAGATGATAGAGATAGAGATGATAGAGATAGAGATGATAGAGAAAGAGATAGAGATGATAGAGAGATGATAGAGATAGAGATGATAGAGAAAGATAGAGATGATAGAGAAAGAGATAGAGATGATAGAGAAAGAGAGATGATAGATAAAGAGATGATAGAGATAGAGATGATAGAGATAGAGATGATGGAGAAAGAGATAGAGTTGATAGAGATGAAAGAGAAAGAGATAGAAATGATAGAGATAGAGATGATAGAGATAGAGATAGAGAAAGAGATAGAGATGATAGAGAAAGACATGATAGAGATGATAGTGATAGAGATGATAGAGTAAGATAGAGATTATAGAGATGATAAAGATAGAGATGATAGAGATAGAGATGATAGAGAAAGAGATAGAGATGATAGAGATAGAGATGAAAGAGAGATGATAGAGATAGAAATAATAGAGATAGAGATGATAGAGAAAGAGAGAGATTATAGAGAAAGAGATGATAGAGATAGAGAGATGATAGAGAAAGAGATGGAGATGATAGAGAAAGAGATAGAGATGATAGAAATAGAGATGATAGAGAAAGAGAGAGAAAGATGATAGAGAGACAGATGATAGAGATAGAGATGATAGAGAAAGAGATAGAGATGATAGAGATAGAGATAGAAATGATAGAGATGATAGAGATGGAGATGATAGAGATAGAGATGATAGAGAAAGAGAGAGAAAGAGATGATAGAGAAAGAGATGATAGAGAGAGATGATAGAGATTGAGATGATAGAGAAAGAGATGATAGAGATAGAGATGATAGAGATAGAGATGATAGAAATAGTTAGAGATGATAGAGATGATAGAGAAAGAGATGATAGAGATAGAGATGATAGAAATGATAGAGAAAGAGATAGAGATAGAGAAAGATAGAAATGATAGAGATAGAGATGATAGAGAAAGAGAGAGAAAGATGATAGAGAAAGAGATGATAGAGAAAGATGATAGAGATGATAGAGATAGAGATGATAGAGAAAGAGATAGAGAAAGAGATGATAGAGAAAGAGATGATAGAGATAGAGATGATAGAGAAAGATAGAGATGATAGAGAAAGAGATAGAAATAATAGAGATAGAGAAGATAGAGATAATAGAGAAAGAGAGATGATAGAGATAGAGATGATAGAGAAAGAGATGATAGAGATAGAGATGATAGAGAAAGAGATGATAGAGAAAGAGAGAGATAGAGATGATAGAGACAGAGATGATAGAGATAGAGATGATAGAGAAAGAGATAGAGATGATAGAGATAGAGATGAAAGAGAGATGATAGAGATGATCGAGATAGAAATAATAGAGATAGAGATGATAGAGAAAGAGATGATAGAGATAGAGAGAGATGATAGAGAAAGAGATGGAGATGATAGAGAAAGAGATGATAGAAATAGAGATGATAGAGAAAGAGAGAGAAAGATGATAGAGAGACAGATGATAGAGATAGAGGTGATAGAGAAAGAGATGATAGAGATGATAGAGATGGAGATGATAGAGATGGAGATGATAGAGATAGAGATGATAGAGAAAGAGATGATAGAGAAAGAGATGATAGAGAGAGATGATAGAGATAGAGATGATAGAAATAGAGATAGAGATGATAGAGAAAGAGATGATAGAGATAGAGATGATAGAGATAGAGATGATAGAGATAGAGATGATAGAGAAAGAGAGAGAAAGATGATAGAGAAAGAGATGATAGAGAGAGATGATGGAGATAGAGATGATAGAGAAAGAGATAGAGATGATAGAGAAAGAGATGATAGAGAAAGAGATAGAGATGATGCAGAAAGAGATAGAGTTGATAGAGATGATAGAGATAGAGATGATAGAGAAAGAGATAGAGATTATAGAGATAGAGAGAGATGATAGAGATAGAGATGATAGAGAAAGAGAGAGAAAGATGATAGAGAAAGAGATGATAGAGATGATAGAGAAAGAGAGAAAGATGATAGAGAAAGAGATGATAGAGAAAGAGAGAAAGATGATAGAGAAAGAGATGATAGAGAAAGATGATAGAGATGATAGAGAAAGAGAGAGAAAGAGATGATAGAGATAGAGATGATAGAGAAAGAGATA